>NC_048220.1:57570450-57756577 GCF_002007445.2 Ailuropoda melanoleuca | reverse complement strand
GCTCACTGTCTCAGTCCGCTCTCTTGCAGGTGCTGGTCTGAGAGTCCAGCCCGCTCCCCAGCACAAGGGGCCATTGCTTCCCGGCGCCTGAGCACAGAGGCTCCCCCCCCTTCCCTTTATCTTCCTATATCTGTGCTCGGATTCACAGCTCCCCACTTCATACCTCAGTACTCAGCACTGGAGATGTTCATTTGTAGAGATCCAGATGTATCTTCCTGCGTCTCAGGCTGATTCTGTGGGTGTTCAGAATGGTCTGGTAGATATCCAGCTCGACTCGGACCAGCTGAGAAAGGGTCGCCTACTCCTCCTCCATCTTTTCTCCTCCTTGCAGAAAGTGGTTGCCTTTCTGTTCATAGAGTTTCTGCTACTCTTTTCTTCATTCTCCAGTTGCATTCATAGGTATTTGGAATGGTTTGGTAGCTCTCTCGCTGAATTCCTGGGACCAGACGAACTTTAGGTCTCCTGCTCCTCCGCCATCTTGGAATGCCGAGCTGGAGCTCAACTCCTGTTTTAAACTGGGTTCCCTGCAGAAAGTGGTGGCTATTCTGTTCTTAGAGTTGCTGCTATTTTTTTCTTTCATTCTCCAGTTGAGTTTGTAGGTGTTCAGAATGGTCTGATAGCTATCTAGCTGCATTCCTAGGACCAGACGAAATTTAAGCCTCCTGCTCCTCCGCCATCTTGGACTCCTCCCCCAAAGCCCTTTTATCTGAATAAAGCCATTTTCAGACCAAAACTCTTTTCCACAGTTAACTCTGCTCACCATATTTAATTCAAATTTATTATCTCAGCACCTCCTTAAAAATACTTAAGTTCTGCAAACTAAAACAATGAATCAAATTTGGCCCCTTTAATGTGATAACCGCCAAATTTAGCTTCTTCCACAAGCCAATTCTCAGATAGTTGCAACATTATCCTCAGGTTCTGATACATACAGTAAATTAAAAGCCCATTTAGTAACTTTATTTGACAGCTGAACTGTCTCTAAGCAGCCTCAGGCAAAGGATACAAATGTCTGGTTCTTTCACAGAGAGCCATAGCTTACAAACAACTTTACAATGTTTAGTCTTGCATTCTCTGGTCTATAGGCTCTGCCATCAGTAATGTGTTTATCAGTGAAAATATTATGTAGGCCTGTTTGCCAAGGCACTAAAGATGTGCTCAGAATAAAGTGTCCACGAACGTGCTATTAAAATGGAAAAGAATTATGTGAAAGCCACCTTTTCAAAAATAGTCATTTTACTTCTGACCTTTACAAGCGAATAATAGAGTTTCATTTGGAACATAATTGCATGAACTAAACCCTGTGTGCTCTGCACAATGCTCTTCACAAAACCCAAGATACTTCTTGATAAAATAAGCTGAAAGTTCCCAGTTTAAATAAGCAAACTGAGAAGTGTTTAAGGCTCTGTATTCGCTGATGCCTTTTGAAGTGCTCATAGCATTAAATAGTGTTTATAGCAGCTTTGTCTTTTTTCCCTTCTGACAGATTTGGGTTTCCCGTTTTTGTGGCTCAGACCTGAGGCTTTCTAGGGCTCAGATGCTGCATCGTTCAGTTCCCAAATGGTTTCTGTCTGCTCACCTTCTAACTCCTCGTCTCTCACACCCTGGACGTTCTTGGCAGCCGAGCAGAAGTTCATTTTCTTTAGATTTGCATATATATAAGGACACACACACACACACACACACACACACACACACACACACGATTCTACCTGAAATCCCGTCATTCACCTGGGATGGTTCAACTAATTCCAACATCCCCTACGCATCACAGATCCCACCACACCCACCCATTTCCCTCAGGCCCCACAGATACCCAAACTAACGATTGTTCCCATTCCTTCCAAAAATGCTCATTCCCACTTGTTCTCCCTATAAAAAATCCCCCAAGGCCTTTCGAGATACATTTTTTTTTTTTAGATTTTATTTTTAAGTAATGTCTACACCCTCTGGGGGCCTTGAGACTTACAACCCCAAGGTCAAGAGCTGCGTGCTCTACTGAGCCAGCCAGGAGCCCCTCAAGATACATTTGAACATCATCTATTTCAACAGGTCTATTCTAACTCTTCCAAAAAGATTGAAAGACTTATCAGTTTTTTTCCCTCTAATTCCCCATGGATATGATTCTGCATTGCTGTGATGGTGGTGCTGTTGTGGTGCTTTATTATTATTTTTTTTTAAATATATCTACCTTCCTGTTATAAGCTCCTGGACAGCAGGAGACAAAATGAATTATCTTTTGTGTCACATGCATCTTCATTGTGTGAAACTATCATTTTAATTGAAATGTCTATTACCTAGGCCTAAACTGGGAGGTAATCCTCCTAAATGATAGTAAGGGAGAAATATTTCTGCTTTGAGATCTGCAATGCCTGGAAAGAGTGATTAGTGTATAAAGATATAAGATATATAAAGATAAAATATAAGTGCAATGAGAGACGCAGGAACAAAACAGAAATAAATGGAATTAAGTATTTAAATAAACCATTTAAGTCCTACAAAGTTTGACTAATTTTGGACGGGTCTTTGGGATTTTACTAATAGATACGATCCTTTTCCCAGAAAAAGCATCTGCTTGTGCACATGAACACATAAACACACACAGAGAGGCAGACACACACACACACACACACACACACACACCCTTTTAAGATACTTTTCTTAAGAAATATTTTATTTCTATTTATTTATTTTAGAGAGTGTGTCTTTGCACGTGTATAGGGGAGGGGCAGAGGAGGAGGGAGAGGGAGAGAGAATCCACAGGCAGACTCACTGCTGAGTGCAGAGCCCTAACAGGGGAGTAGGGGCTCGGTCTCAGGAGCCTGAGATCATGACCTGAGCTGAAACCTAGAGTTGGATGCTTAACCGACTGAGCCACCCAGGCACCCCTAAGATAGTCTTAAAGGGTCTTTTGCCCTTGAAATCATCCATGGATTCCAGTGGTGAGCTTTTGTGCTCGTAACCTCAGCCCACAGATTAGGAACATTGAGCCTCTGAAAATGGTGTGAGAGGGCAGAACCCCATCAGACAACAAACAAAGAGTGAGCTTTAGGAGAAAGGGGAAGAAAATCACGAGAAATGCAAGCATTGTCCCTTTGCTCAAAGAGCTTTTGCTTCCATGTTTGTCTGAATTGCAAGTTGTATTTGTCTTATGGTTACAACTAGCCGTTGAAAGAGTGTGGTTTTAACGCTATTGTTTTTGATTCCATATGGAACAAAAAGATACCACTAATGAAAGGCCTCTATCCTTTTCCCCTCTGGAGGTGAGAGCTGGGATCTTAAGGAGCAAGTCATTCTTGGGAGAAATGCAGAAGGTGGGGGGTTAGGCCTCAGGAAGGGACGAGGGAGATGGCTCTGAGAGAAAGGGATGGGAGGTAAGCTTATTTTCACGATTTAAATTCAAGTTCAGAGAGGTTTTGCCATCCTCAAATCTTCTTAGTAGAAACAGGATTGAGTGGGAGCAAGCAAACAAGATGGAATATGGAAGAGAAGAGAAACACAAACTTAGCAAATGAGATTCAGAAAAATGTTAAAATTATGTGAAAGGCTTACCGTACAAACTACAACTCCGGGGAAGTATGACATGTTAGCAGTTAGAAATAAAAACATGCCGTGTCTACGGACTACGAGAACTACAGCAAGAGGAGAATGATTTGACTCCATCGCCATAAGTCAGGAAGCCCCAGGGTCTCTTCTTGGTCCCATCTAGCTTGCCAGGAGACCTCATTTCTTCCTGGAGACTTCTGAGGATTCTATTTTCCCCATCTAACAACATAAACAGTAACGGGATGTGATCATTTATCTAGCACCCACACTAGGCTGAATACTGAGCAGAGAGCTTTCCATAAACATGATTTCACTTCGTCCTAACGTCTATTCCATGAGGCAGGTGCTATTACTACCCCAGTTTATGGATGGAAAAGAAAAATGGAAGTTCAGAAAGCGTTAACCCTCTCAAGGTCAAACAGCTGTTAAATGCAAGGATGAAAGGATTTCTTCTTCCAACACTCATTTTCCTGGAAGGCAGTTGAAGACCTTAATTAACCGATTAGCTAGTTAGACCGAGGCAGGGAGTCTGGAGTGGAAAATGATTTTTCTAACACTATGGCAGACAAAGAAAGCATAGTCCAGCAACCAAAAGAAATTTCAAATTAACTAAGGTTCTTTATTTGAGCAATGCTTCTTAAAATCTCATCTCTTCCCTCTTTCCTTACTGATCCATAGTTTCCCTGGTCCTTTCTCCCACTAACCACCTTAAAAACCTCCTTCCCCCTCTAGCCTGTCTCTCTCTCTCCCTTTTTCTTCCCTCCTCTTGCCTAGACTTCTTATGTTCTCCCAATTTTAAATCGTAAAAGCCAACTATGCAGGACTTCTGTGTGAGTAAGACAAGCGAGCCACACACACTAAAGCTCGCTCCCTACTGCCCCCTGCTGCCGTCCTTGGAGAGTCGCCACACTATACCACCCGCCAGCGGCTGTGCACAGGAGACCGAAGAACTCTCCTCAAGAGAAAAAGGGAAAGAAAACCACGAGCAGGGCAAAGCCAAATCACTCTTCAGTTGGCAGAGACAAGAAAAAATTTGAGAGTTCCCACATGTTAGTCATTTTGGTTCGGTGACATTTATTTGTATTCTTCTTTTCTTTCAACTAACCTTGAATGTCATGAGATTTGGGTTTTCTTTATAGTGATAGGAAACCACTGATAAGATTTGGTGAAGAAAGCTTAAATCTATTCATATACATACAAGGTAGTCTGGCTGAAAGGTAAAGGATCCATTGAAGAAATGAAGAGTGAGAGATGGCAAAAGAGAATTTTCTTTCCCTTTTGCCCTCTTCCCCTAACCCCTGGAAGGAGTCTTTGCAAAGACTCATGTACATCAGAGACTTGTTATGAAATAATGCATTAGAGCTGCATGGAGGGAGGAAGTCACTCCTAGCAAGAGAAATGTGTGTTTTGATTCTACTCTGTTTGCAGTCATGGCTAAGACACTCACTTGGAACTGTGAGACCTAGGTGGATGAGATTTCAGGGGTGCTAGCCCAGTGCCTGGCACATGGTCATCAATATTTACTCACTGTGTAAACAATTATCCATTGCAGGAACGCGTGTATGAATACATGGAGTTGGTGGTCCTGAGTAGGCAGGTGGAAACATAGACAGGGACATTTAAGTTATTACTGTTACCTGGGGTGCCTGGGTGGCTCAGTCGTTAAGTGTCTGCCTTCGAATCAGGGCATGGTCCTAGGGTCCTGGGATTGAGCCCCGCATCGGGCTCCCTGCTCTGCTGGGAGCCTGCTTCTTCCTCTCCCACTCCCCCTGCTTGTGTTCCCTTTCTCACTGGCTGTCTCTCTGTCAAATAAATAACTAAAATCTTTAAAAAAAAAAGTTATTACTGTTACCCGACTTCATCTATTCCAATAGGTTGATGGTTCCAGGAAAAGTGGAGTTTTGATTTAATAATTGCAAAAAAGTAAAAGAAATTCAAGTTTGAGGGGATGATAATGACATTGATGTAGGATGTTGGTTGAGCTTTAGGGCTAGAAGACTTTATTTTCTCTGTAATAACCTGCTACTCCCACATGTAGATGAAGAACCGAACTACTATCCTTTATTTATTCAACTAAATATTACTGGTGATGACTTAGGTCAGGAACTATAATAGGGATCATGCAGAGATGACAAGGAGCAAAATCATAAAGAACTCACAGTCTGGGGTGAACAGTATAATACGAGGTGACAGGTGCCATAATTAAGGTGTAGACTGAGTCATAGTAGGCCAAGGGGGAAAGGAGCGTGTGAGATATGGTGGAGCACTGCGTCAGGGAAGGAAGGACTGTTTTGTTACCGACATTGTTTAGAGTTGCCAGTGCATGGCGATAATAAAAAGCAGCTGACCTCTAACCAGTTTTATTATCGTTTTTCAATTCTCCATAGATAACGTCTCCCCTTTTTGCTTGCTCCCAGGGCAGATTGCTCTCCTCCTCCCCCACCTCCCATCTTTAGTATGGAGGACACTGATTCTCACTGCTGTGTGGGAAAGTGAAATAAGAGACTGACTTTTCTGGGGAAGCTACAGAAAGAATAACAAGGCCAGTGACATTAAACTGAATTTTGAAAAGAACTAAGAGTTCACCCAGTTATCCAGAACTAAGTATTATAAAATATTAATTCCCTGCTGGATTTTGGAACCCACTGTTCCGTGTGGTGTGCCACTATTATTTACCAGTGTCACCTCCAGCCATGATCAGCTAAGAAGGTGGTACCACTGCTGGGGCGTCGGGTGGTGCAGTTGGTTGAGCGCCGACTCTTGGTCTCAGCTGAGGTCATGATCTTGCGGTCGTGGGACTGAGCCCCGCATCTGGCTCCGCACTCAGCGTGGAGTCTGCTTGAGGCTCACCCCCTGCCCCTCTCTCATGTTCTCTCTCTCTCTCACATGGATGAATCTAAAAAAAAAAAATCACTGCTATTCTTTAATATAACAAGTCAATTATTGCTCACTCTGCTTTCTCACTCTTGCGAATACCTAGTTTTGCTCCAGGAGGAGAAAGAAACCCTGTTTTCCATGCATGTGGATGCAGGTTAGGTTCTCTACGAAGCTGACCCTGAGGCAGAGGTTCACGTGTGGTATTCATGCTGGTATATATATGAGAAAGTGCCTGCAGAAAGGGGGAGAAAAAAAGCAGGGTTAGTTGAGGGAGAAAACAAGCTGCGATGCGCGCCTAATAAACAGCTCCAGAGGATCCCGTAGGAAATTCTGGAGTTAAAATGGCCTTTCGTTGCGAATGACTGAGCCTTTATGTACCGGATGGTTGTTGGATGGGAGCCACCTCAGGAGAGAATGCCCTTGGGCAAGTCAGCAACGCTTACCTGTAGCCAATAGCCCCCCTGGCATGCTCTGTCCTTTCCCTCCTTCTGCCCCATCATTCTAGAGAAAAGGGCCATTTGCCCTCATTTAACCAACTCTTGGCTTCTTCAGCATTTGTTCCCAGTGAGAACCATGTTAGAAAAGGAGCCAGGCAGGCTATCCCCCACTCCCTATGGCTCCTTTGTTTTAGAGATCTTAGTTGGTTTAGATAGCTGACCTTTTGGACTGCTTGTTTGTTTTTCCCTTCCTGTGCTTTAAATTCCCTCTCCAATGTTTTAAAATTCACAAGTACAAACTGAGGGCCTCAGACAGGAGGGGGGTGGGGGAATGGGATAGGCTGGTGATGGGTAGTAAGGAGGGCACGCATTGCATGGTGCACTGGGTGTTATACACAACTAATTAATCATCGAACTTTACATCAGAAACCAGGGATGTACTGTATGGTGACTAACATAATATAATAAAAAAAATTTTAAAAATAAAATAAAATTCACAAGTACAAAGTGAACTCTCAAAACCCTAAGCTTCACTCCTCTACCTGCAAAAAAGCAGTCCCCACTCTCTCTCTACCCACAACCTCATGGTGTGCCCACAAGTGTGCCCTGTAATTTCCAGAACTTATAAGTAATATATATATTTTTTTAAGTTCCTGATGTAGGGCCCCTGGGTGGCTCAGTTGGTTAAGCATTCGACTCTTGATTTCAGTTTAAGTCCTGCTCTCAAGGTCATGAGATGGAGCCCCACATCAGGCTCCATACTGGGTATGGAGCCTGCTTAAGAGATTCTCTCTTTC
Organism: Ailuropoda melanoleuca; assembly: GCF_002007445.2. NCBI lineage: Eukaryota > Metazoa > Chordata > Mammalia > Carnivora > Ursidae > Ailuropoda > Ailuropoda melanoleuca. Next base: position 57,748,920 of record NC_048220.1, on the reverse strand, counting down.
CCTCTCCCTCTACCCCTCACCCCATGCGCGTGCACTATATCTCTCTCAAAAAAAAAAAAATTTCCTGATGGTTATTGCTAAGGGTGTCTCGCAATCATAATGAGACCACAAGGGGCGGGGGAGGGGGAGAGGGGGCCCAGCCACAACATTGTTTATGGATAGGCTGAGACTGGCACAAAACACAAGATGTCAGTTCTTCCCAAGTTGACCTAGAGTGTCAGTGCAATCCCAGTCAAAATCCCAACAAGTTATTTTATGGATCTAGACAAACTAGTTCTAAAGTTTATATGGAGGGTGAAAGATCCAGAATAGCCAACGCAATATTGAAGGAGAAGAACAAAGTTAGACTGATGTCGCCCCCCTTTACGCCTTACTATACAACTACAGTAATCAAGACAGTGCGATGTTGGCAAAAGCATGGAAAGATAAACCAATGAAACTAACTAGAGAGCCTGGAAATAGACATCTATAAATATGGTCAACTGACCTTTGATTAAGGCACAGAGGCAGTACAATAGTTCCCCCCTTTTCTGCTGGGGATACATTCCAAGACCCCAGTGGATGCCCAAAACCACAGAAAATACCAAACCCTGTATATACTATGTTTTTTCCTGTACATACATACCTGTGATAAAGCTTAACTTATAAATTAGGCAACAGTAAGAAATTAACAACAAGAATGAATAATAAAATAGAACAATTATAACCATATACTGTAATAAAAGTTATGTGAATGTGGTCTCTCTCTCTAAATATCATACCGTACTTATTCATCTTCTTCCGGTGATAATGTGAGATGATAAAATGCCTTCATGATGCGAAGAAATGAGGTGAATGACATAAGCGCTGTGATGTAATGTTAAGCTTCTAATGACCTTCTGACATCAGAAGAAAGATCATTTGCTTCCAGCCTGCGTTGGACCACAGGTTGACTAAACCCACAGACTGTGAAATCATGGATATGGGGGAGGGGACTGCTACACAGTATAGCAAAGGTCATTTCTTCAACAAATGGTGCTGGAACCACTGGTCATATAAAAAATGAATCAGACACAGATGTTATAGCCTTCTCGAAAATACACAAAATGGATCACAGTCCTAAATGTAAAATGCAAAACCATAAATCTCCTAGTAGATCATATAGGAGAAAACCCAGATGACCTTTGGGATAGTAATGGCCTTTTAGATACAACAGCAGAGACGTGATCTATGAAAGAAATAATTGCTAAGCTGGACATCATGACAACTTAAAACTTCAGTCTGTGAAAGACAATGTCAGGAGAATGAGAAGACAAGCCACAGACTGGAAAAATAAGGGCTTTTATTAAAAATATACAAGAACACTTACAACTCAATGAGAAACCAAACAACCTAACTTAAAAATGGACCAAATTCCTTAAGAGACTCCTCACCAAAGCAGATATACGGATGGCAAACAAGCATAACGATGGATATATGTCACTACGTATTTGTTCAAATCCACAGAATATACAACAGTAAGAGTAAACCCTAAACAACAGCCTTTTGGTGATGATCATGTGTCAGTGTGGGTTCATCCTTGTGAAAAATGTACCACTCTGGTGAGTGATGATAATGCTGGAGGAGGCTACGTATGTGTGGGGGAGGGGATATTTGGGAAATTCTGTACCTTCCTCTCAATTTTGTTATATACCTAAAAGGGCTCTAAAAAATTAGGTCTGTTTAAAATGTTTTGTTTTGTTTTGTTTCTTCAAGAACGATTGCAGCACATCAGCATCTCTCTCTGCAGGAGAAACACAGGGAGCAGGGCGGAACACGTCCCCGTTTGTGACACCTAGTGGCTCTGCGTCTACATGACAACCTCTTAGAGAAGGAAAATCTGGCAAAGCCAACAGTGGTTCTGCCTGGATTCCACCAGTTCCTGAAGAAACACGAAAGCACTCCTAATTCCCCAGAAAAGTTCAGCAGTGTTCTGGGTTCACAGCCAAGTAGATTAAAATATAAGGTGCTTGTCTGTCCGCCGAGTATTTATTTGAATTTAGGAAAGCACAAAAGCCAAAGGCACCAAAGCTAGAAAATAACAATGGTAGGGAAGAATAGAAAACCTGGTTCCCATCCTCAAGCTAATCCTTAGCACAAGAAAGGCCATCAAAGAGCCAGCTATCCTCCATAGCAGCATCTTGCATCGTAGCGGGAGCCACTATGCAGAATGGACCTGCAGGCTGAATGGCTGGTATCTTCATGGAGGCTGGCTCCATAGGACTGGGAAATCGACCTGGTTTCCAATCGTTTCTGCGACTATGTTGACTTGGCTAGTTGGTATCCTCTTTGTGCTTTTGCATACGTTATCTCCCTAAATTGAGACACCACAACAACTCTAGAAAGTAGGTGTTTTACGTCCTTTTTTGGTAAGTGAGAACACAAAGTCTCAGAGAGTCTGTAACGTGCCCTAGTTACAGCCGGAAAGGAGCACTGCTGACAACTAAGTCCACGTCTCTTCAGCTTCAGGAGTCCATCGTTCTTCTAGTCACGTTCATCCAGATTATAGTTTTCATGAACTAATACTTTTTGTTTTTCCACCAGTATTTTCCACTTTTCTTGCCCCCCTCCCCTGTAACAAATATTCTGCATTTATTGCTTCAGGGGAGGGATGTGGGGAGACAGAAAGCTGTGAACGCCAGCAAATATTTGGGGGGTTGTATTTCAAAAGTCTAAGTTAGGAAGTTAGAGGAGTCAGGGCACAGATGAAGAGCCTAGGAAGAGTGCCAAGAATTGAGGTGGAGGGAACTGAATCTACTCCTTTTTCTTGCAGAAGCAGGATAAATTTGAGAGAAGACAGATATGCATTGGAAAGAGAGGCCGCAAGGTTTCTTCCCCGGCACAGCCATCATGATAAGAAGCACTCACTGTGGAAATGTCCATGACATCTCAGCTGGATGTACATGAGTATAAACCACCTGTCTGAGAGTCTCGCACCCTGTGGTAAGTTGGAAGCTGCTAGAACCATCCTGTCTGTAGAGGCCAAGGTCACAGAAACAAGGCACGTCCCGGACAACTGGGTTACACAGACACACACGCAGCGCAGTTTACACACAGCCCTGGGAAGTGTGGGGAACCTAAATGGACTGGGTTTAAGGGTTTACCCCCTGGAAGAACTGAAGGATAAAATAAACTTCATGTTGGATTACAGAGAAATAAAATTATATTTAATAGCCACCTTGTGTTAGCTTCCCAGGACTGCTATAATGAATTACCATAAAGTGGGTGGCTTGAAACAACAGAAAGGTATTCTCTCAGTTCTGGAGGCTAGAAGCACAAAATGATGGTGGCAGCAGGGCTATGCTCCCTCTATAAACTATAGGGAAAACTCCCTTTTGGCCTCCTGTCAGCTGCTGGTGGTTACCAGTTTAGGGAGGAAAAATAACTTTCCCTTTCCCCTTCTGGGTTCTTGGTGAGAGCCAGCTATGCTAAGAGACATCACACAGAAGTTAAATAACATGTGTACATGAGAGATACCCAGGAAAACTGAGTAACTTCCCCCAAGTGGCCCAAGCCACCCCCTTAAATACCATCTCCAGCTCAAGACAAAAGAAGATGTTGGGGGAGGGCAGTTATGAGAGGTGACCAGGCAAAGCACAGTAAAAAAAGGAGCATGGCTATGTGGATTTAAGCCCTTGCTTTCTCCACAGGCAAGAGTTTCTAGAGATTTGGTTATCCTCCTCTTCCTGGTACAGACAGAAAGGCACTCTAGAAATGGAGATTGTCCTTGTAAATGTAAATGTCTCTTACAAAAGGATAACTTTGACTCAGACTTCAGAGCATTCCTGTGTCTGCTATTTCTTAATATTAATCAGCCTAAAATAATCCTTCTGCTAAAGAAGCCTATTTCAGGGTGGCGTATTCTGCTCCCCTTCACCAACAATATCCTGGAGTCATCTGTCACTTCAGTTTCCGCCTCTGTCTTCACACTGCCTTCTTCCCTCTGTGTGGGTCCCTTTGTGTCCTCCCTTCTTCTCGTAAGGACACCAGTCATCGGATTTAGGATTCATCCTAATCCCGTATGACCTTAACTTAATTCGATCACGTCTGAAAAGACCCTATTTCTGAATAAATTTATATTCACAGATTTCGGGGGTTAGGGCTTGAAGATATCTTTTTGAGGGGCACACTTCAATACGCCGCACACCTGAGTTTGTGGTCTGGGGTTCATACCTGCTACGCACATGAGTTTGGCGTGAAGGAGGGGACACAATGCAGGGTTAAGAGCACTGATGTCCGGGAGCTGGTCCTGGCCAAATGTTGACATAACATAGGACCTTGAGCAAGGCAATTAGCCTCTAGTGGTCTTGATTTCCTCATCTCTATGGTGCAGATTCTTCCTACCCCTGACGGTTGATACTTCTGGCCCAGAGTGGAGGAGTAGACGAATCCTCCCCCCACGCCCCAGACACAGAGTGGTTTAGGACGTATCATGAGCCTCTGCTGGTCCGAGGACACTACGCTGCCACATTCTGATCCTTCCCTCCTGGCCCGCTTTTGCTCACGATTAGGGTCACAGAGGTATTGAACGATAAATAAGCAAATACCTTGTCAATTGAGGGCCACTGCAAGGATTATCTAGATTTTGGAAAACCAACAATTCTATTGACAACCGAATTCAGTTTTGAAATGCTGAAACTACAGGGAGACCTGCTTTTGGGGGGGGGGGTCACGCTACATGGTTGCCAAGGGAAACTAGGACATGATTTAGAGAAAACACTGGGCTTAGGGTCTGCACGATTCCTTTGTTATAATTGCAAATGCATTCTCCAAAGAAAGCAATGACAGAGGAGAGCCAAAAGCCGAGGAACGAAGGCCAACCCAGACTGCACTACTCCTCATCTCCGGGGAGAGCTAGTGAGCTGCTCGAGTGGGCTGGGCCCCAGCCTGCACCACGAGGCAGGCAACAGAGATGTCTCACTCTGCCATAAGGAGACGATCTCAAGGATTTCCACAGCCAAAGCTGCAGATGTTTTCAGAGGCAAAGGCCCAACTGAAATCTGGGCTGCTTTTCAATGCCTAAAAGCTCTGTGAGCAAGAAACAAGCAGCTCTGAGAAAGAAGGAGGCATCTGAGAGCCGTGGCCAGGAGCTTTGAGCTCTGGAATCGGAGAGGCTGCCTTGATGCCCTGTTTACTAGCTGTGGGACTTTAGGCAAGTTAGCATCTTCTCTAAGCCTCAGATAAAATAAAAATTAGCATCCCACAGCCTATCCAGATGTGTAGTTGTGACACAATGTAGGTCAAGTGCTTCACAGAAGCACAAGGAAGTAGTCAGCTTTACTTACCTTACAGATGCAGGACCAAAGCTGCGGGATACTAAAAAGTAAGCGAACTAAGGTCACAAGGCTAAACATATACCTCCGAGGTGAAAATCGAGGGTTGCTGACTCCCTAGTTCTTCCACAAAATAATACAGAAATGAAAAAGAAAAAGCTGGGAATACTTTATTTAATAGTTATCATCCTGCACCAGGTGCTATTCTAGGCATTTTATAAATACTAAATCATTTAAGCCTCATAACAACGGATGCAGACACAATTATCGTCAAATTATAAATGAGGACAATAAAGACGGGGGGTGGGTGAGTGATTTACCCAAGGTCACCCAGGGTCAGCGGGTACTGTGCTGCATCTCGGAGATCTGAGGCAAATTAAAAAAAAAAAATAAGAGTATCATTCTATTTAGACCATTTCTCTAGAAACTCATTAACTAAAACATATTGTTCTTTTTAAAAAGTATTTTAATTTTTTAAGACATTTAGTAGACTCGATGGGATGCAGAAATCTGAAACTCCCAGTTATCCATGAGTAAAAATAAGCCCAAAATTTCAGTCTGTGGAGCATAAATTGATAGCCCACCCAGCTGGTAGCAGTTCCACAAATGGCAAATGCGGTTCTGTGAGATGGCTTATCTTCTGCAAGACAAGCCTTACAGAATTTACCTTGTAACCCACATTGTTAGCCTCCAGATTTCTCAATTTTCTTAGAAATTATGTAAAAATTATTCACAAATGTTCTAAACATCTAAACAAAGCATAGCACACAGAAATTAATCTATATTTGATGACTTTGGTCTCACCTATGACTTTCTTTATCTGTCCTACACTGTGATTTAGAGGTTCACAGCCCCTGAAACCTCAAACACCCTAACAAAAAAGATTCTGATGGGCTCCAGCACTGTGCAGTTGGCCCAGGGCAGAGCAAAGTAAGGTCATCAGCCAGCAAAGAGATGGACTCTCATAAAGTTGAAAGACTAAGCAAAAGGCGAGCTACGGAAACCTGGTGTAACATGAGGAAGAATTCAGGTTACTCCCAAGTGTCTGGCAGGAGTTACAGCCGGGGCAGGGAGGCTGGGGAGAACCATGTCCTTTGCTGAGATAAAGAACTTGGGAAGAGGGGGAGGTCAGCATACAGCACAAAAATAATTCAGCTTTAGACACACTAAATTTGGAAATCCTGTGAGTCATCCAAGTGGAGATATTTAGTAGACCATTCAATCTAAGCTGTGAAGCTTAGAAATGGGGCCTGGTCTGGGACTATAAACCTGAAAGTTCCTGCATATTGTGGCAGTCGTCAGACTTCAATGAGATCACCTACGAAGGGGTTATGGAGTGAGGAGAAAAGAACACCTATCCGGGGTTGTGAGGAGCCCCAACATTAAAGGCTGGGTCAAGGAGAGTTAAGTCAACAAAGAAGACTAAGAAAAAACGGTCACGGAGGTAGAAGGAATTCCAAGAGTGAATGGCAAGAAAACCAAAGACAGAAATCGGTCAGCTGTGTCAAATGCTACTCAGCGACCGAGTAGAAGAAGGACTGAGAGAATCCACTGCAGTTGCACCATGGAAGTCATGGGTCATCCCGGCAGGGGCAGCTTCACAGGAAGAGTGGGATGGAAATCACATGACAGTGAGTTGAAGAGTGACGGGGAGCTAGTTCCCACCATGGCAGAGCGTCTCGTATGGGATTCATGCTATGACTGGAACGGTAATAAGAACTGGATAAAATATACAAAACAACTGCTTGAGAGAGCCAGTAATACAGGTGCTGTAAGCCTTGAGAGAAGAAAGCAGAGACAGTGAGCTCCACATTCCCTCCGGCTTTTTCTCGGAGGTAGTTTTCCACATTCAAGCATGGGGAAATAGGGCCCACGTAGAAAGTGGCTGTCTTGTGGGGATGAGGCACGCCAGAAGCAATTTCCGGACAGTGAGAGAAATTCAGAAAAGGGGCCCAGAAACCGATGTACATATTTCCCACAAGCTGCTGGGCGGTGTCTAAGCTGTGCGTGAGTCGAGTGAGATTCTGCCAAATCAGATGAAAACAGCAGCTGGAAAGTTAAAAACCTGATCACAGATTTCAGCAGCATGCCATACTGAGAAAACAGAGGTTAGAATTTAAGCCTTGCAGAAGAGGAGATGCATCACTAAACATTATACAATTTTAGTCAAGACTTCAGAAGGGGCATGCCTTAGTAGCAAGGAGAACGCGCAAGAAATAAGGTCAAATAAGGTAAAAAAATTTAACAGTCTAGCCCTAAGAAAGCCTAAAATTACACCTCAGCAGGATCTGTCTGCCTGCCAAAAACAAATAAAAAACAAACAAAAAACCAGCTCATTTTGAACGAAATCACACAGACTCTACAGTTCTTTTTTTAATCCACAATATCCGAACTTACGAGGCATGCTAATACACAGGACACGCTAGGTTTGCTAAACACCAAGGAGGGCAAAGAAGATCCAAAGGTAATTCACACACTAGAGGGAAAAGTTGGTCAAAGAGTAGAAAAGACTGAGAATTAAGCAAAAAATAGGAATACAAAAAAAATCAAATGGACCTTTTAGAATGGAAAAATACACTCTTTGAAATTAGGAAATCATTGGGTAAGTTTTACAGCAGACTGAACACAAGATAAGCCAGGGTTGGAGAACTGGAAGATAGGTAGATAAGAATATGCAAAACAGAGGCATAAAAAGAAAAAAGGAGAAACAAGACAGAACGTAAGAGACATGTAAGGCATAGGCAAAAGGGATAAATCTGTGTAACTGGATTACCGGAAAGACAGAAGTGAGGGAAGGGGACAGAGGCAATATTCAGAACGAACAGTCTATCCTATCACCTTTGCTTCCTTCTTTCTGAAGTCATCATTGTATCCTGAAGTGACAATTGTTGCTCAAAGCCTGATATCTGGTAAATATTCTCTTGTAGTTTTGAATGCTGCTGTCTTAGTCAGCTTGGGCTGCTCTAAAAAAATGTCATGATTGAGTGGCTTAAACAACACACATTTATTTCTCACAGTTCTGGAGGCTGGAAAGTCCAACATCAAGGTGCCTGCAGATTCAGTTCCTACTAATGATCCTGTCCCTGGCTTGTAAATGGCTGCCTTCTGGCTGTGTGCTCATATGGTGGGGAGAAAAAGAGAACGCTCTGGTCTCTCTTTCTCTTGTAAGGACACTAACCCCACCCTGGCACCCCACCCTCATGACCTCCTCTAAACCTAATTACCTCCCAAAGGCCACACCTTCGTATACGATTGCATTGAGAGTTAGGGCTTCCACATATGAATTTGAGGCAGGGGAGGGGGGAGGGCACACACATTCTGCCCGTAACACCTGCTGTGTGCGGTGTGTGAAGAGAAGAACTGAGACTGAAGGACAGGTCTATCTGACGCCAGAGTATAATGACTGCTCTTTGCCAGGACCGTGCTGTGCCCGTCCTCACCCACGGGTCCCCACTCCGAAGCTAATATAGCCTCTACATGCTGCCATAAAGGCAAGCAAATGACAGCCCATGGCCCAAATCTAGCCTGCCATTTGGGTTTGTAAATACATTTTGCTGGAGCCCGGCCGTGCGTATGTGTTTCCGCTGTGTCGGTTGCGGCTGTCACACCGCCACGGCAGTGTTGAGTGTTTGCAACAGACCGCATACGGCCAGAGAGGCTAACGGTATTTACTCCCCTCCTTCGCGGAAGAAATGCTTGCTGATTCATGCCGTAGCTCACTGTAAAAAGGAATTTGACTACGGCAATTTATGAAACTATTACTGCTATTAATTTCTTCATTAACTGCCTAAGTACCATAAACTTATCACTCCTTAATATAAAGTGAGTGTCAGTGCTGATGCTCTGGGTGAGAAGACAGTGGTCGGTGCCCGGGATCAGAAGTAGGACAATGTCAGCCATAATGACCCATGTACATCATTAATTTTCCACCGATAGGGCAGAAAGGTCTCCACGGATAGAATCCTTTAAGAAAGGGGAGGTGATTTGAGAGACATCACCGTGTCTCCACATTGTGGATCCACTATCTCTCTCGGAGTAAAACCTAAAGGTCTAGCTCTGTATTATCTCTGATCTTTTTCCTACTTTCCTCCTCTCCCTGCCTGCTTGCTCATTCTAGTCTGTGCACGCTGGCCTTGCTGTTGCCCGCTGTCCTCAAGGAATCTCCCATCTTAGAGCCTTTGAGCAGACCGCTCCCTCAGCAGGGAACACTGTTTCCTCTAATATCATTGTAGCCTCATCTCCTTCAAGCTTTCGATCAAACCATACTTGTTCCATGTGATCTACCCAGGCATCATTGACGCCGCAGCCGGCTTGTCTGCCCCCACTGCACTCCCTATTATTTTCCCCAAAGTTACTATCACTTTCTCTACTTTGTCATATACTCAGTTATTATGTTTATTTTTATTGTGTGTCTATCCCCTTATAGGCCCTAAGCTCTATCAGGGCAGGAATTATGGGCATTTTTGTTTCTGTCTACTGATGCTTCCAAAATCACCTAGAACAGTGACTGAAACATTGTTCCTGCCTATCGTATATTCATATATATCTTGAATGAATGAACGTACACTCACATTTTGTTCCAGGAACCCAGAAATACTTTTAGGTCAGTTTTTAAAAATTGGTTTATTTATTTATTTATTTTTAGAGAGGAGGGAGAATGAAAGAGAGAGAGAGGAGGGAAAGAAAGAGAGAGAGAATCTTAAGCAGGCTCCATCCCCAGCACAGAGCCTGACGTGGGGCTTGATCTCAGGACCCAGAGTTCATGACCTGAGCCGAAATCAAGAGTCAGATACTTAACCACCTGAGCCCTCCAGGTGCCCCTAGGTCAATTTAGAACAATGAATTTAGGATTGGCCTATGTAAGCTTGACGGAGAACATAATTCTTCCTTTCCTGTCTTGTCATAATTCTCCCTTTGTTTCCAGCCCAATAATATCAGGTACTTCCCAGAGATCTCGATGAATGAGATTTTCACAAGTCAAGCCTTCCAAGCAACTTATTAACAAAAATACTTTAATGAAACTTTTAATCCAAGTTAGCACCTAAACGCTAGATGCTGATGTCAGGCCACTGTGGTTAACCTAGTAACTTTTGATATTCTGTTTACATCTTTTTAAAAAAAAATTTTTATTATACTTTTTTTTTAAATAAAGATTTTAATTTTTAATTATTTGAGAGAGAGAGACGGAGATAGCCAGAGAGAGCACAGGTGGGGAAGAGAGGAAGAAGCAGGCACCCTGCCAAGCAGGGAGCCCGACGTGGGGCTCCATCCCAGGACCCTGGGATCATGACCTGAGCCGAAGGCAGATGCTTAACCAACAGCATCACAGAAGCACCCCTGATATTCTGTTTATATCTAAAATTCAAATTATGTTATAAAAAAAACTCACTAGTTGATAGCATCCACTTGTATTAGAACTAGTTGTTCAGTCTAAATTAGATTTTTTCCATCCTTCCAGGGTATCATTATGTTCTTTATGCCTTATAAATATAATATTATAAATATAATAAAAAAATACGTTAAAAGTATCCATACACAACTTCTTGGAACCAGATTAGGTCTGAATGCAGAAACTGGCATCACATATCAGAACAATTACCAACAGCAAGGTCTTTTTGTTCTTTATTTTGATGACACAAAGGATTAAGTAACAAATAATTTTCTATGCTATAATAAAATTATCCGTTCTCAGCCTTTTAACTGACAGAGAAAATTTGTTTTGTTCTAAATGAGAATAGAAAGTATAAGTGCTAGTGGGTAACTTCATATCTAATTATCCACATCTTAGTCTGTAGAAAGGCAATTCCAGGACATTTAAGTCGAAATATTTTGCCTAGAAATCAATGTATTAGAAACCTGATTTTTCTATTGAAAGTACTTTTTTGTTTTGAGCCATATTCCACATTCCAAGTATAGATCTATCAGATACATGTCCACACCTATTCGATTTTAGCATTTAAATATATTTCCACGGTGGGAGGTAGGCGCACTCTTCTCACAACAAAAACTTTTTGTGTTGACTCTCAGAACAATTAAATTCTTGCAGAGATTAACTTAGTGTGTTTCATTTCTAGCACTAAAATTAGAAACAGTCTGTCTGGTTTAGGGAAAGATTAGTAAGAATTTTTCGAAGCACCATGTAGGGTCCAATCACGTATTGGATTTGGGGTCTCCCAGAAGTACCTACTCTGGGATCTTCCCTGGTTCTCCAACCAACCAGATCTGAAATAACAAAGATGAGTGCTTGAAAAAGAGCAGGGAGATGCTAAAGAGACCCTTCTAAGTTTGCATCCTTACAACTCCCAATATCATGCATGGTATCCCAAGATGAGAGCATACGACCTAGGTTTCAAGGATCTGGGGCACAAATGCAGAGGAAACACAATAACCTGCATGAATTGTCTTTATTGAGACGCGCTCCATTTGTTAAAGTCCATACAAAGTACAATCATTTGGAGCCATAAAAATCACAAATGTGTAATTATTTAGTTTCCACCAAGACAGAGAAACAAGCACCAGATTTACTCTTTGGTTTTAAACCACCACAAAATGACAAGAAGACAGATAGAATCTATAAGACAATGGTTGTCAGATGCTGAATGACGGGCAGCACAGACAACAGCCCCCGAGAGAAGAGAAACCAATGAGACAACTAAAAAGATGCCTTTCCACCTGTGTGGCTGAAAAGTGGAAATAATTCACCACCTCCAGGAAAATATTTTCAACCATTCTTCGTTTTTCAGAATATGTAAAAGAATCCATTTATTTCACAAATAGGCACTGAGTCCCTAGTATATAACAGTTATAGGCTTTCGGAGCCGGTAAGGAAGACAAGCAAGAAACAAGTAAACAATGAAATAAGTAACATACTTTCAGCTGACAAAGAGTCTAAAGTAAACAAGAAAACAGTAAATGATTCATAGGGACTGAGGACAAAGTATGTGCCTGTTTAGACATGATAATCCTAGAAGTCATTTTTAAGAGGTCATTTGAGCTGAGAGACCTGAAAAGTGAGGAGTGGAGAGCTAGAGAACAAACATTCTGGATATGGAAAACATGACATCGAAAACCCATGAGATGAGAATGAGACGGAGACAGAAGAGCAGAGTGAATGAAGGGAACCTGATAGAAAATGAATCCAGGGGCGCCTGGGTGGCACAGCGGTTGAGCGTCTGCCTTCGGCTCAGGGCGTGATCCCGGCGTTATGGGATCGAGCCCCACATCAGGCTCCTCCGCTGTGAGCCTGCTTCTTCCTATCCCACTTCCCCTGCTTGTGTTCCCTCTCTCGCTGGCTGTCTCTATCTTTGTCGAATAGATAAAAAATAAAAAATCTTTAAAAAAAAAAAAAAAAAAAGAAAATGAATCCAGAATGTCAGGCAAAAGCCAGCTCATGGAGGGCCTCAAGGCCCATGGAAAAAGCTTGGTATCTTATTCTAAGCCGATTTACTTTAAATCTAAGAATGTTTTGAGCAGGTGAATGACGTGATTAAATTTCAACAAAAAACAGTTCACCCTGACTTCTGGGTGGAGAATGGAATATACTGGGTTAAGAGTGAATTCAAAGAGCCAACATAGAAGGCAGTTTGAGGAACAGGGCAAGAAATGATGGTGGACCAGAGTGGCGGCTGTAGATGTGGGGAGAAGCAATTGAATTCAGAATACATGAGCAAATTTATATTAAAATATTTCCTACACTGCAGATACTGTTCTAAGTACTTCCATGCAATAGCTCATTTGATACTACTCCAACCACATGATGTGGGCACTAGAAATATCCCCATTTTACAGATGAGCAAACTAAGGCACAGAGTAATTAAGTAACTTGTCAAATATGACAGGCTTATTAAGAGGTAAGCCTGCATTTGACCTCAGGGGTCTGGCTCTAGAGCTCCAATCTCTTTACCATTACACGATGTTGTAGAACGTACAGGAACTGCCAAACTCTCACCTCAGCCACATTGGCTTTCTTGTGGTTTCTCAAAGATGTTTTTTTATTTTGATTCCCTGGGTTTGTTTTCTTTCCCTGAAACGCACCCCCACCAGACTTCATGTTCTGCTTCCCTCATTCCTTCTCATCCTTCACACTTCCCTCAGCTGTAATGTCACCTCCTTAGGGTAGACTTTCATCCTATCTCGAGTTCCCTCCCTCCACGGTTTCCCTTTTTATTTTACTACTGTGTTTCTGCCTTCATAATCTTTTACTACAATCTATAGTTTACATGTATTTGTGTTCTTATCCATCCAGTGTTTTTCTCCAACAACTGCATGACAAACTCCATGACACCAGGGACAATGCGTGTTTCATTACAGTATTTCTTGGCACCTAACACATTGTCAGAAACACAGCTGTCACTCAGTAAGCACTGAATGAAAAAAAAACAGAAAATGGAAACCTAGCTTTTGAGGAGACAGGTAATGAGGAATAGGGAGAAAGAGCATATTAAGAAACTGTTCTGTAAAACAGGTCACACATTGCTCACGTGTTCAGAAGAATCACATGTAAGGAGATAGTCGTTCTTTCATTCAACAAATATTATTGGCTACTTTACAAAGGCCAGGTGTCCTTGGGCCACTGGCGGTGAATGTAGTAGTAAACAAACCAGACAAAAACACCCTCCCTTCATGGACCGTACAATTTAGTGGGAGGTAATAAACAAAATCGGTAAGTAAATAATAGGCTAAAAATGAAAAATAAATCAAAGAAGGGGGGCAAGGAGTGTGGTACAAAGGAGTTGGGATTTCAAATAGATGTTCAGTGAAGTCTTCACTGAAAAGGTGACATTTTAATACAGATCTGAAGGAGAGGAGAGAACAAGCCAAGCAGGTATCTGAAGGCAGAGGGGTCCGGACAAACAAAAAAGCAAGTGTAAAGTGCTCAGGTGGGAATGGCCTCAGAATGCTTTAAGGAAGGGCAAGGAGGCCAGTATGGCTGGAGCTGACTGAACAGGAGGGAGAGCAGTAGAAAAAGGATAGTACAAAGACCCTACACAAATTTGGCCCATTTGTGGCTTCCTTTCTGAGAGATATGGGGAGCCACTGGAGGATATTCAATAGGGGAATGACATACTCTGATTTAGATCTTAACAGGGTCACTCCAGGTGCTCTGAGAAGATTAGACCAAAGTGGAGCCAGGATGGACCTGTGAGTCCAGATAGTAGGCTACTGCTTAATCCAGGCCAGAGATAACAGCAGCTGGGACCAGCATGGTAGCAATGGAGGTGCTAAGATAGGAAAGACAATAGAGAGAAGAGATAGAAGGGGAGAGCTGGAGTTTATATTTGGACATGTTAAGTTTGAGATGCCTATTAACATTCAAGTGGGGATGTAGGATGGGCAGTGGTCTATGTGGGTCTGGAATTCAAGGAAAACAATCAGGCTGAGTCATAAATATACACCTGACATTTACAGTCACAAGAGGCTGGAGGAGATTAACAAAAGAAAGTACATAAGCAGGAAAGAGGGACAGAGAGAGGGACAGCCAGCGAGAGAGGGAACACAGGCAGGGGGAGTGGGGGAGGAAGAAGTAGGCTCCCAGCAAAGCAGGGAGTCCGATGTGGGGCTCCATGCAGGGCTCGATCCCAGGATCCTGGGATCAGGCCCTGGGCAGAAGGAAGATGTTTAACGACTGAGCCACCCAGGCGCCCCTATAGGGGAAGTTTAAATGAATGATCAACTTGGTCAAATGTTACTGGCATAAAACACAACCATTGTGTCCTCCTTGGCCACGGTTCCTTTGGAAAACCTTGTCTTTATCAATTTTTTTGTTTGTTTTGTGTTTTTAAATACTAGAAAGATTTATCTATCTGTCTATCTATCATCTATCTATCTATCTATCTATCTATCTATCTATCTATCTATCTATGATAGCCAACAAGAAGGTCCGGGGCAGAAAGACATATTTTATCTATCTATATTCATAGCTACAAATCTTTACAACTCTGGAAGTTTTGTTTTCATTACAACTATAACTAGCCTTATAGATTGTTGCTCTTGTAGGAAATGAAATACCAGAAGTTAGGGTTCTAAAGCCTCCATAAGGATGTTAATGGTCTAGATTTGGATTTTGCTACCAATCCCCCAATGCAGATAGATGTCAGAGGAAGTTAGGGCTGTTACTTTCACAGAAGTATGGCGTATTTGTCCTGGAGAAGGGCACACTACAGAATTCTGGAATCTTTTCTGTAATTCCTAGACACATGTTTAGCAGTAGTGATTACTTGGACTATACTTTTAGAAATCTGCACATTTTTCCTGCTTTTCTACAAGCTGCATCATTATAAATGATGCCATGCAGGATCCAAGGTTTCAGATGGACAATTCCAGAAACAAAAATCCAGGAAGAAAATTTATAGATGCAGTTCTAGACATAGATAGATAATTTGTATTATATGCAAATATTTATTATATAACATAAAATATATTATTTATAGTTACATTTTCATTATATTTACTTCAATGTGTACATCCCATTGTTCTAATTAGACATTTTTCCATTTAGAAAACAATCAAGGGTAGGGTGCCTGGGTGGCTCAGTCAGTTAAGCATCTGAGTCTTGATTTTGGCTCAGGTCATGATCTCGGGGCTGTGAGATCAAGCCCCGTGTTGGGCTTTGCATTGGGCATGGAGCCTGCTTAAGATTCTCCCTTTCCTTCTGTCCCCCCCTCAAATTTTAGAAAACAATCAAGCGATCAAATTTTATAAGATAATAACATCCCATTTGAAACTAAAATCCAATTTCATATTCTTTTAAAAGAGTCACCATTTCTACTGAGGTTTGCGTTGGCAACATCAAAGTATTAATTCAGTAAAGAAGATTAAATATTAATACAAGTATGTGATAGATCATGTTCTTTACTTCTTGGATTCAGAGCTTTGTTCTGCTTTTTATTCCAAGTACATGAGGTGAGTGCAGATAAACTAAAATTAAACATAATTTTAAATAAAATGAATTTAAAATAAATGAAAATAGATATATTAGCATGCCCTAATTAATGCCAAATGACAAAAAATACTTTTTGCAGGCTAACTTGAAATGAGCTTTTTGAACCCATGTTAATTATCTGTAGTCTCAATTTTATTTTTAACCACTAACTGCTGGGGCTGACTTCAATTGGCTTCATTTGTGTTTTAAATAATTAGTATTTAATAATGTATCATGCATTACAGGGATATTCACAGAAAACCCAAGTTTCAATTACCTGCCACTTCAAATTACATCCTCCCAGTAATTAGCTTCTGCCACATAACCCGTAATGGAACAGACCAGAGTTAATAGAAAGTAGGAGCAAAGCTATATAGCCAGTTTAGCATGAGTAGATTTCAAAATGAAGCAATTTGTGTACCTTTTAATGTATTTCTCTGCAGGAATTAAAAAGCTGTCTGGCTAACCTTTCTGAGTCTCCCTCATTTGTAATAAAAGAGATAATAATGAAGATAGTATCTGCCTCGTAGGGATTACTTATTCACCTATCCAGAGAGAGGCATATAGTTTCGATGTCAGGATTTCATCAGCTCTAGTACACAGTATTATATTCAGAATAAAATCTGAAGTCCTCATGTGACTTGTGGGGCCTTTTATCAAGGGTTCTCAAACCTGACTGGACAGTAGGATCAGCCTGGAGGAGGGGGGTGTGTGGGTTGGGGGTGGGGGAGGTGTCAGACCTGATTCTGTGAGAACAGGGTATGGGCTGCTGGGAAGGCTGGAGAGGGCTGGAGGGGCCTCGCCTCAGTATGATTTTTAAGTATGCCAGGTGTGGGCAGGTTTGAGAACCCCTGTCCTACATGATCGTGTCCAGAACCACATTGCCTGCAAACTTAGAAGAAATGCCAAGTTATCAGACCCCACACTAGACCAACTGAATTAGAAGCTGAGAGTGGGGCGCAATGACCTGTGTTTTAATAAACACTCTGACAGATTTTGATATGCACTAAAGGGTGAGAACCAGCGCTCCGAGCTCTTGCCATCCCAAGTGCGTTTTACCTTCCTTCTGGCAACACGAGCACCGCCCGGGAGCTTGTTGGACATGGAGAATCTCAGACCGATCCCAGGCCTCCTGAAGCCAAATCTGCATTGGAACAAAATCCCCAGATGATAGGTAGGCACATTAACTTTTGAGGAGCGCTACTCTGACATGGTTCTCAACCTTGGCTGCAAATTGGAAGCATGTGAAGGAGCTGTAAAAATTACAGATGCTGGTAAGCTGAGCAGGGAGCTCCTGGTTCTCCCGTTTCCTACTTCCATCATTATGGAATAAGCTCCCATTGTAAGAAGGGCCCTACTCCAACTAAATGCTTTGGGCTTTATCCACCCCCTTTTCACTAGAACAGCCTCACTACAGCTGAAATTACTAAAATAGACAACTCTTGTTTCTGTCTCTGCTCAGAGGGCTTCACCGCATCCCTAGTTCCCAAAGCAGCCTCCGGTTGTTTCTGGGTGTCTCGACACTCCCATTAATGCCATGGTATGTTCCCTGAAGCCCACACTGTGCCAGAGCCACCCGACTTGCCCTGCCCTTCTCCCCCTATGGGTCACATGTTGTCCCTGCTAGCTTACAGCCGTAGCACTGCATAAGCCTTGGTTTCAGAGTCTCTTAAAAAAAAAAAAAAGTTCCTCAGCTTCAGGGGTAGGCATAGACGGGGTAGGTCCCTGCCCTCCCACTTCCTCACCGGGAGCAGAAACGAAAAACCTTTCCCTTCGTTTTCAGCGAAATGGCAATCCCCCATAGCCATGTACATGATTTCCGTCCGCGAACTGTCTCTTCGGGGTGTATCAGGCACCACCAGATCAGGTCGTGGTCGGAGCAGCTGCATTCTGTGAGCACACTGCGCGCTACAGGAATCAGGGCTCAAGAGGCCCCTTACAGAATCGGAGAGGCTGGAGCCCCAGTTTCTACACGTGCCGATCTCAGGCAGATCTGCTTCCTGCTGCACCTCATGTGCCTGTGGTCTGACGATCCCTCCTCCCCCGCACCCTCTGCGGAGTTAGCTTAGGGTCTTTCCATGGGGTTCCAGATACGCTGGGGGCTTTCCCATCCACTTGGAGTATAAGTACACAATTCCCAACTCCCAAGCAAGGAACTGGCAGACGAAAATACAGAAAGTTCGGCCAAAATGTTCTTTGGCACCATGTCAGTACATTGTAAATCAACTTACAAGACGGCAGACAGGATTTAAAAGAAATATTTGAGGCAATGTTTTCAACAAGGTCCTTATTTACCACAGAATTATTACAAACCACGTGTTGCTTGAAAACAAATCTTCCATCCTACACTCAAACATTTATGTTCACTCTGAACTCACAGGCTATTTCTAGTTTCCAGCAAAGTTTGTTTTGCTCCAAAATGTCTAATCCTGAAGGAGATAATACATATTTTCAGTGTGTCAGTATAGATGTAGGATGTTCTCAAATCATTTCTGGAAAGCTGGAAATTTTCAAACTGAATTTTCAGGAGCAACTACTGAAAACCAGAAGTAATTTGTTCTATTGTCATAATAATGTAATAAAGTCTAAAACGAATCGAAGATAGTCAAGAGAATTGTTTCTGGGTTATAGTCCCTGCTCAAAAAATATCTGTTGGATAAACGAAAAAATTGGTGTACAAATGAATGAATTTCTGCTTTTACGTTGGCAGCCTAAACCTAAAGATATTTCTAAGGGTTCTGAAAACTTGGAGCACATTATTTTCCTAATTATTTTTGTTACATTTTCTTTGAAAGTAAAAAGTTGGATATTTGATCTCTATTTTCACTTTAAAAATTCGCATATTCACATACTCACTAAACATTCTCAGGACACACGGTAGAAGGTTATCAGTACTTCACTATTGTGCATGCTGTGGGCTATACTTGCAAATTTCCTCCAATACTTTCTTGGTCTCTGGGATCAAGTTAAAAGGCTGTATGGAGATTTGCCCACATCTTCCTGGAAAGCAAATTCTGGTTCTGTTCTAATGACAAATATTTCCTTAGGTTAAATAGGCAAGATTGAAAGTCACAACGTACTAACCTCCAGCAAGAAATGGCACCGATATTCACTCTGACAACATAGGCTTATGTAGACGTGAATTGCACCTATATTTTTCTAAACATTCATTTCTGTGATATTCTAGAAATCCCAATAGTCCACATAATCCTCATCTGCTAAACCATTCAGCCACTAACCTTAGCTGGACAACAACCGTGGATGGCATATTCCCGGAGCAGAATGGTGAGAGACAGAGAGACAAACAGCTTCACACTTTTCTTCTTTTGTCCTCAGCTACTGGTTAATAGAACTGCTCGATGAATAAAACATAAGTTCTTCATGGCACCTGTGACAAGGAGGTAATGAGTTCCTGTCTTAGTTTCAGCGTGGTTTATTAACATCATCCCATTGACCTTTATTTCAGCAGGCTCCCCCGCTCTATGTAAGGAGTAAAAACCAAATGTATTAATGATCTCCAGAGTCCGACTTTCTGGGGGTACACTAAGTGTCCTGGGGCTGTCACTGTAACCTCCCTGTAACTGTTTCCCCATCAGTAAATAGGAATGACAATAACATCAATGTGAATATTAAGGAAGGTGGTTTAGTCATCCACTTAATAAATGTTTATCGAGGGCCCACCGCATGCCAGGCACTATGCAGTGATGATCAAGACAGAAAAGAAAGTCCCTGTACTCACGAAGCTTGCGTTCTTGTGAGAAGAAACAGATGGAAATACACTTAGGAGAGTGACTGGCACTCAATGAATAGTAGCTTCTGCTCTTAGTTATTGAGCACTCTTCGGGGCCCTGAGGGTTAAAAATAGTGATCTCAAGCAAAAACTCTCTTGAACCTTTTCTTTCCTAGTTCTGCTTTTCTGCATTTTCCAACACATTTACAATGAGCACTGGTTACATAGGTAGTATTAACAACAACAACAAAAGAGCAATAACAACATTTAACGAATACCTCATGGTGTCTACTGGAGAGAGTTATGGTTCTGGTAATGATTCCATGAACGTTCATGGCCCAGGCTCTTTTCAGCCCAGATGCACACTTTCCAGCCCATTCATTCTGTGACTTCAGCTTCTCTCATCCTTTGGTCTAGTCTCTATCCTGAACCTCTTTGTGGATGGACAGGACTGTTGTTTTTGTGTGTTCAAACCTGAATTTAATAAAAAAACAAAACAAAACCAAAAAAACCAAAAAGCCCCCTCCAAATTTTTTCCCAAGCAACTGTTTGCTCCATGGCTGGTGACCTTCAACTATTTCTTGGTTCTTCAGAGGAACTGTCTTCTCTCTTTAGCACAAATACTTTGCAGCGTCTCTGTTCTCTCTGACTGCAGGTGCTAAATGTTATAACTAATATTTTCCTTCTACCTTTCTTCATCAAAGCATCACCAAATCCCAACACCTTCTTTCTAATGACATGTATTGGCTCTACCTAAATTAGTACAACGTCTAAAATCCCAGCAAATGATCTTCCTTTCCTAAATCCTTTTCCAAAACCATGATATTGTTGTGTTACTCTCATTCTGCAGGAATTGCTAGGCTATTTATTTTGCTGGGTTACCTTCTTCCTTGCTTCTGACGTTCATTTTTAACTTCCCAAATTACTCTTTTGTCCTATATATCCTTATATAAAATAAAAGCATCTGTTAATTTCCATCACATTTTAAGACGAAAAGACAAATTTAAAAGTCAAAAGTATTGCTGCATAGTAAGCACTGAAGATATTACTTTTAAGAAAGCCTATGTCATACAATCCCGATCAAAATACCGAGGACATTTTTCAAAGAACTGGAACAAATAGTCCTTAAATTTGTATGGAACCAGAAAAGGCCCCGAATCTCCAAGGAACTGTTGAAAAGGAAAAACAAAGCTGGGGGCATCACAATGCCGGATTTCGAGCTGTACTACAAAGCTGTGATCACAAAGACAGCATGGTACTGGCACAAAAACAGACACATCGACCAATGGAACAGAATAGAGAACCCAGAAATGGACCCTCGGCTCTTTGGGCAACTAATCTTTGATAAAGCAGGAAAAAACATCCGGTGGAAAAAAGACAGTCTCTTCAATAAATGGTGCTGGGAAAATTGGACAGCTACATGCAAAAGAATGAAACTTGACCACTCTCTCACACCATACACAAAAATAAACTCCAAATGGATGAAAGACCTCAATGTGAGACAGGAATCCATCAAAATTCTAGAGGAGAACATAGGCAACAACTTCTATGACATCGGCCAGAGCAACCTTTTTCACGACACATCTCCAAAGGCAAGAGAAATAAAAGATAAAATGAACTTATGGGACTTTATCAGGATAAAGAGCTTCTGCACAGCCAAGGAAACAGTCAAAAAAACTAAGAGACAGCCCACGGAATGGGAGAATATATTTGCAAAGGACACCACAGATAAAGGACTGGTATCCAAGATCTACAAAGAACTTCTCAAACTCAATACACGAGAAACAAATAAACAAATCATAAAATGGGCAGAAGATATGAACAGACACTTTTCCAATGAAGACATACAAATGGCTAACAGACACATGAAAAAATGTTCAAAATCATTAGCCATCAGGGAAATTCAAATCAAAACCACACTGAGATACCACCTTACGCCAGTTAGAATGGCAAAGATAGACAAGGCAAGAAACAACAATTGTTGGAGAGGATGTGGAGAAAGGGGATCCCTCCTACATTGTTGGTGGGAATGCAAGTTGGTACAGCCACTCTGGAAAACAGTGTGGAGGTCCCTTAAAAAGTTAAAAATTGAACTACCCTATGACCCAGCCATTGCACTACTGGGTGTTTACCCCAAAGATACAGACGTAGTAAAGAGAAGGGCCATATGCACCCCAATGTTCATAGCTGCATTGTCCACAATAGCCAAATCATGGAAGGAGCCGAGATGCCCTTCAACAGATGACTGGATTAAGAAGCTGTGGTCCATATATACAATGGAATATTACTCAGCTATCAGAAAGAACGAATTCTCAACATTTGCTGCAACATGGACGGCACTGGAGGAGATAATGCTAAGTGAAATAAGTCAAGCAGAGAAAGACAATTATCATATGATTTCTCTCATCTATGGAACATAAGAACTAGGATGATCGGTAGGGGAAGAAAGGGATAAAGAAAAGGGGGGTAATCAGAAGGGGGAATGAAACATGAGAGACTATGGACTATGAGAAACAAACTGAAGACTTCAGAGGGGAGGGGGTGGGGGAATGGGATAGACTGGTGATGGGTAGTAAGGAGGGCACGTATTGCATGGTGCACTGGGTGTTATACGCAACTCATGAAGCATCAAACTTTACATCGGAATCTGGGGATGTACTGTATGGTGATTAACATAATATAATAAAAAAAAAAGAAAGCCTATGTCATACAGATGTTGCTAAATTTAGGTTTAAAAAAATGCAATATACCTAAGAACACATGGTACTTGACAAAAACAAAAAAATTTTAGCAGTCTCCTTTCCCCAAACGTTCCTGGCACACTGGTCTGTTTCATAAATCCACCTTGCATGTCAATCTGACCCTAGCAAGTCTGATATCATGCATCTGACGGCAGAGCACGTGGCCAACTAGGACTGGGGTTGATTTCTCCCTAGCCCTCCCCAGCAAGGGAGTGGCCAGCCCATCCCTTCCTTATGAAAAGGTCAGTTAAGTCTTAAAACTATGCTGAGGACTTGAGGAAACATCAAGATTTCTACCATAGTCAAACAACACTTAAAACTGTGTACTTTCCTGGACTACTTCCAGAGTTTATATGCTGCTCCGCTTATTTCCATTAGAGGTTTCTCTGACTTTCAGCACATCTACCACCAGATTGCTTCCCTCTGTTGAAGAAGGAAGCCCTTCTACCAATAATTTTCCACTCGTTGGAATTAAGACCCCAGAGAAAATAAACAGAATATTTGTTAAAGTTTACTCTAAAAATGCAACATTTTGTAGAAGAAGAAAATAACATCAACTTTTTAATGCAGAGCAGCTCAGCTCCTTCATTTTACCAATTCATTCTAAACCAGGAGCTTGTCCTTAAACTTGTAGAACTCAAGGACCTACTGGAATGGGTCCTCCAAAAACAAAGGGGGAAAAAGTCTTCTCTGAAAGATAAAGGCATGCCTCCATCCAGAGAAACAAAATGGGCTGGCAGCTTGAAAATAACCTCCCTCCTCTACTCTTCCCACTTTCTCCTTATATGGACATACTGATTAAAAAATAGTGGCGTTTTAGCCTCAGAGAAAGTTGTTATGCACATGTGCAACTTGACTCCTACTCTTTTCTTCACTCCTAATTGTAAGACAAGCATTGAAAACCAAACTTGCTCATGATTCCAAGCTAAGGAGTGTCATACTTTATTTCGGAAATTTAAGGCAGAGAACATAACCTCAGGACCAACCAGTTGCCATGTGGCTATGTTTATGCACAGCTGAGGCACAGAAATGACTGGCAGTTGCAACAATTGCATGGTTAGTGTTCAGTGGTTGCAAGGAAGGAACTAAAGATAGAACCACATAAAAGCACAGAATAGGAAGAAACCCAAAGGAACCGACAGATAGTCTTCCAGACTATAATGCAGCATGCCCATCCTATGATTGATATGAACTGGGTTACTTCCAGAATTTCTCTAAAGAAATGCATCTAAAACACTCTGCCAATCAGGAATCAACTAGGAAACAGATGGCACAATCAAACTGCATAAGTTAAAGACAGTTTAATGAAGGAACTATTTATAAAGGTGGGCAGCTTAAGGAAATCACAATTGGTAGTGCAGTACTCCTGGGCCAATAGTGGTGAGGTCTTACTGCTTCAGTCCTGAAGGGTCAAGAAGAGAGAACAGTTGGGAACCAGGTGGCAGGGAGGGCTATGTGGAGATGGGGCTGTTGTAGAAGCTAATGACTTTATTGTAGGGATAGGGCAGCCTATGGCAATTCCACAGCACCGGGAAGAAGCCAAGAGGAAACCCACACTGATGTCAGCCTTCTCTTTCCCTGTGATCACCTACCTTTGCTCCCCATGGCTGAACACGATAGGAACAGTCTGCACAGAGTCTCATGGGGCACAAAGCAAGAGAAGAAGGGTACAGAGCATATCTGGAGGGGCAAACTAAGTCAGATAGCATTTCCGGTCTTCCATTTCTGCCTTGTACACAACTGGTACAAGGGGAGTCTGACTTTTGATCAGAGACTGAACAGGAAGCCACACTGATCTAATAGAAAAAAAAAAACACCTTAAATTTAATGATTGATTTACTTCAGATTTTCATCAATTTCTCCTTCTTCTTTGCACATAATAACCTAGAACAGGGTTTTTTGTTTTGTTTTTCCCAAAGCATTTTGCTATGCATGTGAAATTAGATTTTATTTTGTAGGTCATAGATTCTGAAGAATTCTGAGCTGGAGAATGCCAAGCTCTGATTTGCATATTTGAAAGAATACCCTATAGTATTTAAAAGATTAGTTCGAAAGTGATGCATCTAGAGATAGTAATACTATCTGAGATATTGAGGACAGTTGGGAGAAAGAGGAGGCGATGGATGTGAGAAACTTGGAGTAACAGAATTCCATCCTTGAATACGAACATTAAATTATGAGTGTAGAATGACTCTTAGACTCCTAGTTTTTTGTTTTTGTTTTTTTTTTTTTAAACATGTAGATGGTAGCGGAGAGGTGGATACTGATTCAGTTTGGGACATATGGGGCTTAATATGCCTACAAAATCCAACCAAGTGGATACACACCCATCACACAAAAGAAAGAGATATGTAAGCTACCATAATGTAGGAAGTAGTTAAGGCCATGGTTATGAGTAGAATCAGGAAAAGAGGGAGGGCAGCACAAAGAGGTGGCCAAGAATGGGAGCTTTGTCAACAGTATTTTGAGAAATCAGACCTCTCCCTGTTTTAGTGCCATTGCAAATCTTTCCCATGACTGTAAGCCCCAAGGACAGATTCTTGGCCTGTCTTGTTTCTCTCCAAGATCTAGCCCAGTGCCTGGAAGGTGGTTAAGTGCTCGCTACATATTACTGAATGGTGGGTTCAGTTTGGCTGATGGGCACAGGAGAGGGTGATCTGATCTAGGAACTGGGTTTATTCAGAGATTAATTCACTCCCAAGGATTCTCCCACCTCTGCCTTTTTTAGGGCTCCCCACTGAATCTGAAGCTCCTTTCCCTGACTCTGATGCTGGGAAGTTATGATATATTCTTCTTTGCTTCTATTTTTCTGTTTTTAAATTTGTCATCAGAATGATTCATTGAGTAACATAGCTTTTAATTCCTGCATTTCAGAATTTGTTTCAGGTCTATCCTTTAAGAAGTAAATATTTTTAATCACGCTGTTTTATTCATTTTTTTTTTCCTGTAGAGAAAGTTTATCTCACTTTTTTCTTGTAAAATCAGAGGTCCATTCAAAGTTTGGATAGAAATCATCACCAGACTGATAGGACACATGCTCATAAATATAATAGACCATGTACCCCAAATCACAAGTACTTTAAGAACTGTGTATCTTAAAGCAGTGGTCTCCAAACCAGGGTTGCTTACCCTGGGAGTTCCCCAAGACCTCCCAGGGGTACATGTGCACACAAAGGAAAGCAATTTCCAGAACTTCAAGTCTTATCTGACCTCTTGCCTAAGACTCAGTTGCCTGAGAAGGTGTCTGTGGTGGAGGCTCTTTGTTCTGCTTTTGCATCTTCTTAATCAGTTCTCATGAACTTCAGAATGGATCTGAATCATCTGGAATGCTTGTGGAAACCAGGTTGCTCTCCCATTACCAACATTTCTAATTCAGTAGGGCAGGGTAGGGTCTGAGGATTTGCATTTCTTTTAAGTTTCTAGGTGATGCCAAGGGTGTTGTTTCAGGAACAAACTTTGAGAACCAAAGGCTTCAGACAATTGGCCTTTTCCCACTTTATAAAAAACCACCACCATATCAAACACACTTCTCATCCATCCTGAGTCTTAGGATGCATTTCCATGGAATGAGAAAAACTATGAGCAAACAGGACAAATAAAAATTAATTATTCTGATGATAGTGTACAAATCAAATCATTTTTAAGGCAGGTGTTTACAAAAAAATTAAGAAAGACTTCGACCTCGTTGAGATGTCAGCTGAAAGGTAGTTGAAAATAACTTTCAACAGAATGCTATGGGATTTTTGGCAAATAATTCAGAAAGAGGTAAAAAAAAAAACTGAGTAGCATTGCGTATCAAACTATGATTTCCATCATTTCCTTGTATGTGAACAAGTTTTCTCGGTGTTTAAATCTGTAAAAACAAAATAGGAGCAGAATTGAAGCTAAGCCATGACACATTTCCAGTTTTTAAGTAATATTTACTCACAGAAATGTGAATTGGGAAAAATAACTCTAATCATCTCACTGAGATATGTTTCTCTTTTTTTAAGATTTTATTTATTTCAGAGAGCAAGAGTGAGAGCGGGAGAACATGAGCAGGGGGAGGGGCAACGGAAAGGGGTAGAGGGAGAGGGAGAAGCAGTTTCCCAGCTGAGCAGGGAGCCAAAAGCCCTTAGATCCCAGCACCCTGAGCCAAAGGCAGATGCTTAACCCACTGACCCACCCAAGCACCTCCTGAGATAAAGTTCTAAAAAAATTTTACAGTTTGCATAATTATCTTTCAAGTTTTGTAATAATGTAATATTGTTTTGGTCAATTGTATAATCAATAAATTTACAATGATAATTCAATACGGGAAAAGATTTTAAACTTTTACACCTTTATGTTCACAAGAAAAATTAATTTTCAACTTTTAAATATAAATTTTGATGTATATATGTTTGATAGCTAAATCAGTAGAAGACTTTCAGGCATATAAATGTATAATGTTTGTCTAAAATTCCATGGGGAAAATGGAAATAAAAAAAACAAGTCTAAAAATAAAAAAAAAAGTATAAAATGGCTGACTGTTAAAAAAGTCTTTTTCTCCAAGCATTTTTAAAATGGATAATAGTAGGTATGAAACCACTATGGTATTTAGATTCCACTGAATATATTTAAAAGAGTAATGTTACTTGTTTATTTTAGAACAGCAATATTTAAAATATGCCAAATATAACATTCTTTACAACTGTTTGACTTTATGATGAAAAATGTTTTTGTTGACAACTTTGTGATGGTAATATAAGTTTGAAAATTTTATTTTAGAATAAACACTACAAAAAATCATTTAAGACTTCCTCTTTAAGGCAGTAAACTTTTAATCTTCAGCAGGGATCATTTGATAGGCTCAGACAGAACTCTGAATTAAATTTTAATTAAAACCCAAGCTTTGCTTATTCTGTAAACACCTCAACAAAAACCATTTCTGTTCTTGTTTGGCATTCGCTTTCTTGTCCAGCTGGGACCCAAACATACAGAAATGAGTAATAACGGGAAAAGATTATACAATCTTGAATGACTCACTCAAAGACCTTTATAAACTTTCTATTTAGACTTGTTTTAGAAAAGAATCATTTTCCTGAATTCTGGTTTGTTTAGCAAATGGAAATTGCAGCTTAGAAAAAAAAAAGCCCAAATATCAGTACAAAAACATTGCTGTGGGCATTTTTCTTCAAAAACCATTTCACTGCATTTGTAATATTAGGAAACACAAAAAGAAACACATTAAAACACATTGACATCATCGAGTCTTTTGCTACTTGATGATAACATCTTTGCCTTTTTCTAATATATATGTTGTCTTGTAGGTTGTTTTCTTGGGAGACATTCATGCTCAGGTTATGTGCAAAATCTACTCTGAAAATTTTTGCAACCTATTACGTTTTTTTCCGTCCATTTCCAAACTCCCTAACTTCACTTTCCATGATATATGACTTCCGTACAATTAGCTCTCAAGGCTAGCCCAGCTCCTCTTTCCTGTACTGTATTGAAAATTCACCTAAGATTAGCAAAGGTCTATTTGCTATCACACTAAGATGATATAT
Organism: Ailuropoda melanoleuca; assembly: GCF_002007445.2. Taxonomy (NCBI): domain Eukaryota; kingdom Metazoa; phylum Chordata; class Mammalia; order Carnivora; family Ursidae; genus Ailuropoda; species Ailuropoda melanoleuca. The sequence goes on along the minus strand of NC_048220.1, from coordinate 57,720,709 downwards.
CCCTCCCTCTACAATCTCTTACGTCTTTTCCATTTTAGCTACTCTGGAAGACTACCTCTTCTCAGTAGCCCCCAGTGGTAGGGGTACATTCTTCCACCTGATATGCAACCTAGCCTTTAGAAACAGAAAACCCCCTCGGGGTGACTTTGAGTGCTGCAAGCCTCCTTAAACTTCTCACTCTGATCCAGTATTCTGGGTATTGGAACATGCCACAGACTCCATTACTTGCACCTAGATCAATAAAAATTTGCTTGATGGGTTTATAAACATCTAATAAGAGTATATATGCACAAGTAATGAAAATTCTTGTCCACTCCCTTGGGTAATCCCTGTTTAAAGCTCTGGGTAAAAGATACGGCAGACTGGATTGCACGTTATAAGGACAAGCTCAGCAAGGAAAAGAATCTCTTCTGCATCTATTCATACCCAACTTCCCCTATGTTTTTGACATTCCAAGAAAGAAACCGCAAAATAATTTTCAACTCACCTTTGTCCTTTCTGTTATCTTCCAACCTTAGAACATATCGTGGATTTGTTTTTCCAAATGAACCGTAAATATACTGAATAGAATGGGCTGTAAAAGAATCCCCTTGGGAAGCGTCCAGTATAAAAACTTTATGTGGGCAGAGACCTGTCTAGCTCATTCACTGCTGAATTTCCAGGGCCTAGGACAGTGCCTGACCACATAACATAGTAAGTACTCAATAAATAGGGATTGAATCAAACATTAAGGAATGGATGGAAAACTGGGTAGATAGAAATGATGTTTTTGACATCTTCTAATCACTTTTTAGATAGAGTCTTCTAGTCAGTAAATTAACCTCCTAAATGCATAACAATTGGAACATAATATTTTGTATTTTTCTTGAGGATATCATGCAGGCTCTGGAGATCAACTGCATCGACTACAAACTAATTATGTGACTTTGGACGAAGGACTTGAGTTTTCTACAGCTGATCTCTCATTAATCAGACAGTGACGGCACCTCCCTCACAGGCCTGTCGGGAGATGTACACATAAAGCCCTTGGTCTGGTTCAAAGGAAACATTCTGTAATGTGAGGTATTGCTTTTCCTATTGCATGCTTCTTTCACACGTGACATTAATGCCTAATCGTGTAGATGTAAACACTATCGGAATTACTCTATTTTTGCAGGTACATATATAATCACTTCTCTGCTAGCCACAAAATCATTTCATCCAAGCCAGCAGCTTGAACTTTGTGATGGAACTAGAACGTAAAAAATGTCGGTGCACATTAGCATTTCGAGTTGTAAATAACCAGACCAGTCACAGTATAGTAAAAGAAGGACTTTAGGTTTCTTTGGTGAAACAAAAAGCAGGTATAAAAAGTTACAAAGGTTTTAGATTTTCATTCACAAAAAAAAAAAAAAAACCCAACAGTCATTCACATTTTACACTATACACGTTATAATATAAATACAGGAATGTATTATGTGCATTGTAATGAAAGAGAAAAATTGAAACCTAAGAGGTCAACACAGTGTTGTTCTGTGCTCTGAACACTCGGAGGTGGGCTATACTTAGCGCAGCAACCAAGGGAACTTGCTCGAAGACGCTGATGATGGTGGGAGCTACTGTTGTTCCTTCCAAGCCAAAGGAGGTTTCATGAAAACAAATCCGTGTTGGGTCTGCTCCTTTTGCATTTTACTTGTTGTCTACTCTTCTCAAGATTGTTCTAACTGAAATTAGGGAAAGACTCCTAAATGCCTTCTTTCCATTACAGGGTTTTCCTTAAACATTATGTTAGGTGGATAACGATTCAAATTCATCTTCAGCAGTCACTTTATTCAAATAAAGGGGGAAACCACAGTAGGAAGAGATAGGGAGAAACGTCAACATGTACACACCACCTAACAGGAAGAAATACCCACGCTCTGTCTGCAGCTCCTTGCTTAGAATGGGCAAACACCACTTGCTGAAAGCTATACATTTTCCACTCTTCTCATAATAAACATCGAATGCGTTCTATCCATCACATTATTTCATCAGGGACAAAATACCTAGATTATATGGTCCCAAATGGTGTGGGGGAAGCATAAAGGCTAACACTCAAAAATAACTAGCATAGTAGGTCAATTTTCAGGTTTGGGGGAAAATAACATCCAATAAATTAAATCAGTATGGCTTACTTCATTTATTTATGTATGCTTCACAACTGCAGCATTCATACATGAACATTCAAAACTTTATAAAAGATTAAAATGGTTATATATACAAAATTTCTTTCTTTGAATGTGTGTTGTTGTTTTAACCATCCCCCACCCTCCAGAACCCTTAGGTCTATATCCATTTGAAATGTGTTGATCTGAAACCTTGCAAGTTAGTGTTATGAAAGCCATTAAAAAGGAGACCTGGTTGAGTTAATAATTAGCACTTTGACCCCTAAAAAATGCTCCTGGTCCTAGAAAAGTCCTCCATTCAGGCCTTTCTTGTAAGTGAAGAAAAAGGAATGCAGCAAAGAAGAGTTCCACGGTGCAGTCCCTAGTTCTGTGGGGATCCTGTCAGCCAGGCTCAGCGTCACATGGAAGCAAACGGCACTTATGGCTGACATGGCGCCGTGACCTACAAGACCTTGTGTTTGTTAGTTGTCCAGGAAAAGCCGTCCTCAGTCTTGCTGACAAAGGGCAAGTGAAACCATTTCCAGCCTAAACAAACTACAAAAAGCAGCCGAACCAATGATTAAAGACCTCTGAGGCTCCATAATCATCATTAAATATGCCCAAACTCTGTGTGACTTTTTATTTTATATACAGGATTAAAATCAACATTAAATCATCTTATTTACATTGCCATTGGTGCTGAAATGGAGCTTTTTAAATAGTACAGTAGGCTGGTATACATTATAAAATGGTCTGCACTGGAGGCAAATAGAAAACTAAAGAAATTAGATAGGCTGGAAACGGTTACTTTCTGCCCTCATTTTCTTTCATTTTGTTAGCTTTCTTTTTGAATGCCAATACTTTCATTTAAAACGTTTTGGGAGCACAGCAACCCCAAATGACTGGACGGTGGTCCAAAAATCCAAACCAACTGATAATACTTCTCAAGGTGATAGGAAAGGCACAGGAAGTTAGGACTTTGGCTGAAATGATGAAAACACATGTTCGCCATTTTAGGGATCAGCGCCTGGACTCCTGCCACCTCCGGCTCCAACGGTGATCATGTTTTGACGTATTTATTGAAGTGTCCTTTGCTGATGAGGAATTTTTAAAGTATTTCTTAGAGTAAGTCCTTTGGTATGCAGACGCTACATGGAAGGAAAGAAAGAAAGAAAGAAAACACAACAATATTACTTGCTCCATACCCTAAACTACCAATACCATAGCCGTAAAATGAGGGTGTCTAGTAGTTGTTATAGCACGGTTGTCCATTCTTTCTAAAGGACCACTTACGGTTCATGCAGGTAATTTTAGGCATAGCCCATCTTCCATTTCCTAGGCAACGGATAGTTGGAAGGTGGCGTTGAATGAAACCATCTTTGCAGTGATATCTAATCAGGGAGTTGATTTCATAACGAGGTTTCATCTTTCCAAAGGTCTTGGCATTTTCTACAACAGGAGGCTGGCCGCAAGCAACTAAAGAAAAGTAAAGTGGGTTATTGCCAATAAGGTAAATATTTCTATTAGTATGAATCTTTTTTTTTCTCTTTCCCTTTTTCTGCTACCCAACCAAGAGCCCTCATCAAAGGAAATCATTTAGAACTAAAGAATTGAAATTTTTCAAGAGAAATACTAAATACTGAGGCTCTGGGCCTAGTTTAAATCTCAGATTATATCACCTGCAGTCGTGTTTTATTAAAAATCATTGAGCTAAATGATCATATATTCAACTATCCATCTGGAAGGGTCACTTTTTGAAAAATTCCAAATTATAAAGCACCTGTCTCGTGCCAACATGTGGCTTGTCGGTATTGTCTCCATCAGCATCCTGAAGTTTGTATTTATTACCCACCTTCAACTGGAACAATAATGGATATGTGACAATTAACTATCACAGTCACCTCCCTGAAAAAACTTACAATCTATAACAACATTGTAGTTTTAAAATATGGATAAAATAAATGTGGACAAAACATAGATTCCTAAGTATAAAGAAAATATCTCTGGTTCCCTTTATGTTTATTTTCCCTGTCTGTCTTCTGCCTGGAAACAGGGGGAAAGTCAAGACCTAGTATTCATGCCTCAGTTTTGTAATTAACTTATAAATATAAATTTCAACTCTTCAGAAGGGTAAATAAAGGTAAATCTTGGAATATATAACCATCATTTTAAATTTACAATGAGAAATTCTGAATATCAACAAACCTAGCAATGTAGAAATAATAGTAAAGAAATAGCAGTAAAAGAAAACTTGCAATTTTGAAATTCAAAAACCTGGGAAAATTGATTCAACTGAATTTGTATTAACTTACAGTTTCATTCAACATTAGTGTGCTTGTTTTAAATGATATACTTCAATAATTAACTTTTATTAAGTGACTGTGTTTTGCTCTATGTCTCTAATAAAAATATAACTTAACTTCAATATGATTTCCCTAAATGGCACATCCTTTCCATAGTTTACTTTGAGAATTCTGAATCATAAAGCCCATGTCATACACTCTCATGAAATGATGCAAATCTTCAACAGGACAACGATTACCAGAAATCTTGGTACCAAGATGTCTGGATGTCAACATCCTAATATCAAAAGTTTACAAACATTAAATTTATTTACATAGTCAGAAGGCTGTTTACAACCATATTCTTTTGCAATGACAAATGTGGTTTCACTTAAATATTTTGTTCCTCTAATTTGCTTCTGCCTGACAAAACAGCTTGGAACATTTTGACCTCGTGACAAAGTTATCTTTAAAGAAACACAATACGAGCATATCTTTTTATTCACGTAAGAGATTGTCACTCAGACATAACCTAAAAATAGATTATGAAGTCATACTACCTATAACTAAGAAATTAGAAATATTTGTGCATGTGAATATTTGATCTTCACAAATTCCTATAAGATAAACTGCAATTTCTATAAAAATATGTCATTTTCAACTACCCTATGTATATGGATCAATGATAACTCCAATCTGGAATATCTATAGCCTATACTGGTCCAGATATTAGCAAGTATCAGATAGAATGAAACCAAAGAGATACAGAAAGTTAAAAACTATCAATAAGATAAATCATTTATACTTTATTCTGTGCTATGCCAACAAATTAAAAGTTGTCATTATCAATGTATAGATTTCTTCCAAAATGATATATGAAGACTTATAATAAAGCTAAAATAATCCAATGAGTGCGGTATTGGGAAGGACAGGCAAATAGACCAGAAATAGATCCACGCATACATGCTCGATACTTGACAGAAACCACATGGCGAAATAGTGGGGGAAAGGTAGTTCTTTCACTTGGACAACTTGGTGTTATTATGGATAAAAATGTACTTGGTTCCCTACTTCAGAGAATACATGGGAAATCAATTCTAGATGGTTTAAATATAAAAATAAAAAGGCAAAAACTTTAAAACATTTAGAAAACAATATAGAATATCTTTCTGACTTTAGGGTAGGTAAAAAAAACAAAAAGGTTTGAACCATAAAGGAAAATGCAACAAAATGGAGAATTCTGTTCATCAATAAATACCACGGTATAAAAGTAAAAACAATGTACAAACTGGGAGAAGATATATGCAACATATATAATTGTCAAAGGATTACTAACCAGGATATTAAAAGGATGCTAATAAATCATCATATAAAAGAAAAGCAATCAATTTTTAAAAATAAGGAATAGATATGAACAGAAACTGTACAAAAGAGCTATAAGTGAATGACATGTGAGCATATGAAATGATATTCAGGGAAAAGTATCCAAGAAAATGCAAATGAAATCACAAGAGATAACATTTTATACCCATTAGATTGGCAAAAATCTTAAAATCCAATATTATCAATTGTTAGAGAAGATGTGGAGTAACAGGACCTCTCACATACTGCTGGTGGGAGTGCAAATTGGTACAACTACTTCGGAAAACAAGACAGCATATTTTAGTAGATTTGATGGTAAAAGTATCCTATGACTCAGCGATGTCACTCCTGGAAAAACACCCCACGGGAGCTCCCAAAGGCCCGCTAGGAACAGGTTCAAGACTGTTGATTGAAACAGGGCTTATAATAGCAAAAACATCCAAAATAACCCAAATGTTTACTGACAGGAGAATTGGTAAATAAACTATTATAGAGTTAGGGATACATAAAACACTATAAGCAGCAAAGTGAAGAAATACAGCTGAATGTATCAACATGGATAAATCTCACAAACGATGCTGAACAAAAAAAGCAAGTCACAAAATACATACAAAATGATTCTACTTGAAGCTCAAAAATGTGCAAAACGAAATAATTTGCTGTTTACAAATACAAGCACGTGTGATGATACTAAAGTGAAAAGTGAGGGAATGAAGTCGTCATCTACAGTTGGAACTGGTAAGTAAACAGATGGGACTGTCAGGGGCCTGCAGGGTGCTCCAAGGATGAGCGGGCAGCACACACTACGCTCTTAAAAAACATGCTTTGAGAGTGACGTTGCCAAGAACAACTAGCAGCTATTCAAGAACGAGACACCCCCGAGAGAATCCTCGTATGGGGAGGTGAGGGTGAAGCACCCCCTGCACCACACAGACCAAGACAGATGACACTAGCAGGATAAGAGAAGGGGTTAGAGGTTGACCACTTTGCTCCTCCCCCAGGTCTGTGCTGCACCCTGTGCAGAGGTCTTTCCTGAGCCGCAGCTTCCCAAAGTTGCAAAAAGAACCCCCGGAAGACAAACCAACCTCCCCCAGCATTGTGGGATGCTTTGTGGGAACTCTACTCTGCTCTTGCACCAAGGACTTACAGCGGGAACCCTGGGGTCCAGCCACTGGGAATCTGACTGTGACTGCGAAGGGGGAGGGCCTCCAACAACCAGCACTTGAACCTTGGTGGACCCAACTCATACCTGGAGTGCTGAACAAACGAGTAACCCCAGGCAGCAGCTTGGCTCACCTGCAGAGCACAGGCAAAGGCACGCTCTGACCAGGGACTTTGGCGGGGTGCAGATCTGCCTCATTCAGATCCCCAAATGAGGAGATTTGCCAGCCCCAGAGCCTGGTTTGCCCACATCCAGGAAAGGTGCTGAGTCACAGCCCCACCTGCGGTGGAGAGTGTCTTCCAGCCCCTCTGACCAGGAGGGCTGACGACAACTCCAAACAACCCAATTGAAAACTGGGCAAAGGGCCTGAAGAGACATTTCTCCAAAGATATATGAAAGGCCAAAAGGTAGGAGAAAAGATGCTCAACATCACTAGTCATGAGGGAAATGCAGATGAAAACCATAATGACATTTCACCTCAAGCTTATTTGAATGGCTATCATCAAAAAGACAAGAGATGCTGGTGAGGATGTGCAGAAAAGGGAACTCTTGTGAGATTGTAAATTGATACAGATACTGGGAAAGTAAGGAGGAGGTTTGGGGGAACCTCAAAAAAATTAAAATAGAACTGCCATATATCCAGTAATTCTGCTTCTGGGAACATATCCAAAGGTAACAAAAACACTAGCACTGAAAGATATCTGCACTCCCGTGTTCACTGCAGCATCATCCACAAGAGCCAAGACATGGAAACACCGAAGTGTCGTCCAAGAGATGAGTGCGTAAAGAAGCTGTGGCACGGATACATACATGAACGACACAGTACTATTCAGCCACGACGAATGAGGAAACCCTACTATCTAGGACAACAGGAATGCACCTTGAGGGCATTATGCCACGTAAAGTATGTCCAACACAGAAAGACAGATACTGTATGATCCCCCTTACATGTGGAATCTAAAGCAAATCTAAAATCTAAATCTAAATATGTGGAATCTAAAACAAACAAAAAAATGAGAAGAGGAGAGAAATATATAAAGAAACCAACAGACTCATAGAACAGGAGATCAGACATGTGGTTACCAGGGTTGGGGGTAGGAGGCGGGGGAACTGGAGGAAAGTGGTCAAAGGTACAAACTTCCACTTGTAAGATACGTAAGTACGGAGGGTGTAATGTCAGCTGATGACTGCGGCTAACGCTGCTGCTTGAGATACCGGAAAGCTGAGGAGAGTAAATCCCAAGCGTGCTCATCACAAGGAGAACGTTTTTTTCCCTTTATTCTTTTCTTCTTTCTTTTCTTTTTATTTTACTATGTGAGAAGATGGATATTAGCCAAACTGTGGTAATCATTTCACAATATATGTAAATCAAGCCATCACGTGGTATGCCTTAAACTTACACAGTGATTTATGAATTATCTCTCAGTAAAACTGGAAAATATAATCCTCTTTACAAGGATTTAATTGAAAGTAGAATTACTTAGGTCTGTATGTGTAAAGGTGCCTAAGATAATCTGAAAGGAGAAATGAGTCTTTTATGAAAGTCTACAGACATTTATAAAATTCTCCAGAGTATTGATTAACAAAGAGTTATGTCTCTATGACTAAAAGTCCAACAGTAGGATGGTAAAATACAAGAATCATTTTGTTTTGTTTTGTTTTCCCTTTAATGAGGTGGGGCCAATGTTTTATAAATCTCTTTCCCCCTCGGGAAATGCAAACCATGGTGCTGTTTTTGTGAAACCTTTGTAGCTATGGGGCTGTGGTGGTCAACCTGGGGCAATTCTCTTCCTCTCCCCCCCTCCCCAGGGATAGCTGGTGAAGTCTAGAGACACTGACAGTACAAAGCAAAGGAGGAGGACGTGGAGTGGAGGAGAACGTTATTGGCCTTCAGCGCACTGAGGGCAGAAGGCCTGCTAAACCTCTTTAACGCACAGGACAGCCCGCACAACTAAGCATTGTCTGGACCAAAAGATGAACAGTGCTGCTGTTGAGAAACCCTGCTTTAGGAAAAAATAACAGGGGAACTAGAAGACTGCTCGGGTGACAAAGAGAAAAGCGTGACTCCAAGGAACATTTGGAGACCTAAGAAGACAAACATGACATTCAGATTAAGACAAACAGCTCATTAAAGACTTCTTACGCTAGAAACAAGGAAAACAGAAAACACTTGATTTGCTATTTTCATGAGTCCCGCAGCAGAAATACGGAAGTAATGCACGTAGCCAGGGAAGCTGCTCATACAGGAAGGGTATTCAGAGTCAATTCTGCTTTAGGTAAGAGAATAACAGAGAGATAGGCCAACAGTTGAGTTTCATCTGAGCTCTGTGCATCTCAGTGTTTTCTTTCTTCTGACAGAATTTCTTACTATTAGAGTGGAAGTCTTTCCTAAAATATCTACAGAGTGTGTATTTTTAGTTGATTATTTTTTATCCAAAGACAAATCAAATGGATTTCATATTTTGCATTTGTACTCTAACTCAATGAAAAAGTCTGGGTAAATTTAGAGGCTAAATTTTCATGTTCTAACACCATTATCAATTGTAAGCAGGTTAAAAAATTTTTTATAGAATTCCTATTTTTTAAAGAAAGAAGTCTAGACAGTGTGCCTTAGAAGTTCAAACACACTGGTCAATAATAAACACTTTTTAAAATCAGGATTTGTAATTTTATCTGTTTAATGTCAACTAAGCAATTCTCATTACAGAGCTTACATTTCAAATGCTATTATTTTATCACATGTTGAAGGTATTCAGCCAGAGATACAGCAATTTTGTTTTGTGCTATTGTTTACACACAAGGAGGTTCTAAGGGAATGATGAAAAAATTCAAATGCCTACAAAGACCAGACACTTAAGTACAATGAGGGAAGGAGCAAAGAGCTGGAGACCGTAGTCCCCACTGAAGGAGAGTGTTGGTTTTCAGCTCCAGCACTTCAAAGCACTCATACATTTGAACATGGACCAAATGGTACCAGTACTTATTTTTCTACAAAAGTAAAAAATCCAGATTATTTTATAAGTATCCCAATTTTTAAATGTTGATAACCAGTTTTTCTTAATGTTCACATCAGAGCAAACAGGTGGACAGGCCCTTCAGCAGCACTTTGTTTTTCTTAAAGATACTGCCAGGTAGCTGCCGTGTTTTTTTTGTTTTTTTTGTTTTTGTTTTTTTTAATATAAATGCTACATTGTTAACTTAGCAGCTGAAATTTAAGGTAAAGTCATCACTGAAAACAAACTTCTCAAATGTATTGGAAGAGTGAAATATTCCAGAGGCAGCAAGAGACGTCATACATGACATTCAGTTCCTGTCTTGAAGGAATGAAGTTTATTCTTCCTGAACGCACTTGATAACTGAAATGCAGATTAAGTACATTATTAATTAATCATTACCTGTTCCTTTCTTGCAGGTATAGGTGAGATGATAATTGCAGGGAACATCATTCCATTGGCCATTCTCATGCCAAATGATTACAACACAATCTTCTCCAGCAGAAAAGAAGCTGTCTGGCTGGTTGGGCCTCCAGTTCTCATATTGCTGTGAAAATGGAGGAAGAACAGAACTAACTACTTGATAGTTCAAAAGTAGTAAATGATAAGAGTGATGGGGCCATAACATGACAACGGAATTAGAAAGACTCAACAACTTCTTTTGAACTATCTAATTAAAATGATTTTCATGGTAAAGAAAAAGACTTTTACACTCTGAGTGGAAAAAATATATATCTCAAAGTCTCTCTTCAACAAACATGTATTTTTTCCCCTTTGGCAGTGAGTTATGTCTGAGAAATTTTGTTCTAGTCATCCCAGATTTCAAAATATATAATCAATGCTCAACTTCAGAAATTTAATCATGTTATTATTATTAAACATAACAATATTAGTGGAAGTGGAAGTAGAGAAAAAAATCCATAATCTCGTCACTCTGTCATGTTTTCTCCCAGGCCTTACCTGCAGGTATAATTTAATGTAGTTGTGATTATAGTACAATAGGGTTTTTATTCTTCCTTTTACATCTTATCACTATAAAGTACCTTTTCTTGCCTTATTTAATGTGATTGTTTTTATCTAAGTTCATTTATTTGGTTAAAAGAACTGAGATGTTTGGTATATTTATTTTTTATAGTTATCCAATATACATATACCTATCATTTCATTGTCAACCTTCCTGAGTAATTCTGTTTTAGATGTGATTCCTGTGTGCTTTATGATCTAAACTAGAAGTTGTTTTCTCTTAATAGGAACATTTATCACATTTAAGCATATTGACATAAAAGATAAGCTTTTAAAAATATTTCTTACTATGGGGCACTGGGTGGCTCAGTCAGTTAAGCATCTAACTCTCGGTTTTGGCTCAGGTCATGATCTCATGGGCTCGAAGCTCAGTGGGTGGATACTTGAGAGTCTCTCCCTCTGCCCTTCCCCCAACTCACACATGGGTGTGTGTGCATGAGCTCTCTCTCTTGAATAAATAAATCTTTAAAAAATACATATATCATACTATAAAATATATATTTGCTTTTCTTTGTGTAATGTATTTCAGATATTGTATTGAATTTTACTGATTTGATGTTTTTCTATTGGTTATCTTTATATCTGTGTCTTTGTGTCTTTAGATGCTATCTTTTTTTAAAGATTTTATTTATTTATTTGTCAGAGAGAGAGAGAGAGAGCACAGGCAGGGGGAGCAGCAGGCTCCCCGCTAAGAAGGAGCCTGATGCAGGACTCGATCCCAGGACTCTGGGATCATGACCTGAGCCGAAGGCAGACGCTTAACCAACTAAGCCACCCAGGCATCCCTAGATGGTATCTTTTGATCCCCCGGTCTGAGCAATGATATATAACCAGAAATATCTTTTAACTTCCGTCAAAGTAACACCTGTCATTTGTTTAGCACCTAGAATGGATGAAGCCTCTTCTAGGTTCTTGGTATGCATTATCTCTTAAAAACATGCAGCAGGATTGAGAGTAACCTGAAACTCTGAGATGTTAGGCACCCAAGATTCTTGGGTTTACATTCAATTTATTATTACCTTAAAATGCTGCCCCCATAGCCAATAATTATATGAAAAACACAGGCCCTGTCTATTCAAAAATAATAAACTTTGGACTATAAATCAGAGAGTGACTGCCTAGTCTTGGGTCTCCTTGTAACTAGAATGTGACATGGGATACGTTTGTTCAGTGTCTTTCAGGCTCAACTTGAGAATCACTTTGCCAATATGCTTTGTGTACCGTCATGTCGCACATCACATTAATGCTGACAACACAGGTGAACACAAACTGCCTTCACTTAGAAGGACAGATTCAGGTTTATGTAATGATGGCTAATAGGACTATCTTTTCTGGGCCTACAGATCTATAAGTCTTTCCTTGAATTATATTTAAAATAAGTCTGTGGCTTGAAATGAATTAAGAGATTTTATTTGGGAAAGATAAAGTTTGGGAAGAAAGAACTGTATGTAAGAGTAAAGCAACTGTTTCCAATTTAGGGCATGCCAAAAAACCAAAACCAACCAACCAACCAACAAGTACCATGGCTACTTTTACGTCTTTTAAAAACATATAATAAATAGCTTAGAGAATATCTGTATTTTTTCTTTCTTCTCAGAAAAAAAAAGAGCTTTCAAAACTTTTAAGTTGGGTAAAAACCTTGATCTTTGATAAAATAATTTGTGAGAAGATCTAAAGTTTGAAAGCCTCCAGATTAAGAGACTTTCTACTTTTCCTTCAATCTATTTGTATAGTTTTGCTTTAAAAGTCTCCTCAATCATGCCAAAATTAAGATAGGAGATAAGAGATCCCTGCTATGTAAAAAAGAGTCTTTGGAAAGTAATAAAATTGCAAAGAACCAAGGTAAGCATAATAAAGGCACTGTAGTTTTTTTGTTTTCATTTGTTTTTTGTGGGGTGTTTTTGGTTTGTTTGCTTTTACCAAAACACAGAATGAAGGGTGTTATTTTTCTGGTGGAAATCCAGAAATTATATGGACTGAAATCCAATTCTAGTAGCCTAAATGGTACCACTGAGTTACTGTCCAGACGGCCTTGGAAAGGATGCTCACAGGACCATACTCACAGAAGTGTCTCTGAGTGGCAGGTCTCCCTGCAACCAGGAACTGACATTTGCTCTAAAATGGGTTTCTAATTATTTCTTTATTTCCTTCTCTTTGCTAACTTCCCTTCCCTTATCATTTCTCTTCCTCCACCCATGAAGCCTTTTTTTTTTGTCTTTTTGCTAGTCTTTTTAAGTAGATCATAAACAAGGAAATGGAACAAAAAAGCAGAGATAGAAGTCATATTCAGCCTGTTGCTGATGTATATAACCAAATGGTCGTTAACAGACAAATTAAAACAGGATCAAAATAAAAATTGTTAAATGAAATGAATAAACAAAGGAATAGGAATTCCTTGAAACTAACAAAGATCTGTATTTAATACTTTTTAATGGTCAAAGGTTGCAGAATTCCTCAAATATTTATGGATTTTGGAACTCAATAATTTCTAGCTTACTTTCTTTTTTTTTTTTTAAAGATTTATTTATTCGACAGAGATAGAGACAGCCAGCGAGAGAGGGCACACAAGCAGGGGGAGTGGGAGAGGAAGAAGCAGGCTCACAGCAGAGGAGCCTGATGTGGGGCTCGATCCCATAACACCGGGATCATGCCCTGAGCAGAAGGCAGACGCTTAACCGCTGTGCCACCCAGGCGCCCCTCTAGCTTACTTTCTAACTAACCTCTTACGGAAATGAGTAAAAGTCAAAGGTGGAAAATTTTCCAACATTTCAACAGGACGTGCAAACTGTGCAATGCTCCCTGCTTCCCTGCCCCTGCCCACACTGCTCATGTCTCTCCCTTGCTTTGTCTTCGCAACAACTACTAACTTCTAACGTCCCATATAATTTATGTGTTGTAGTTTCTTCTTCTTAGTAGAATGTAAGCTCATTGAAGACATGAATTTGGGGTTCTTTTGTTTACCACTGTATCCTCAGGGCTAGGAATTACACCTGGCACACACTGGTACTGTTTAATAAATAATTTGATATTTAGGAATAATGAACAACAGCGTGTGTTGCATTCTTCCTTATCCATATCTACTTCTAATCGAAGATGTTGCTTGCTGCTACCAAATGATGGGAGAGACAGGCAGTAACCATTCTGGAAAACAGCTGGTAATAGGTATCAAGAGCCTCAAAAAGTTCCAACCCTTAGACCCCCTAATTCTACTTCCAAAATTCTATCCTAAAAAGTAATCAGAGATGAGACAGTAGTTTAACTAAAATACTATTTATACTAGCAGTAATTGGGTAAAAATCTACAGAGTATATATATATATTCAATAAATTATGGCATGGGTATGGTCAGACAAGTGGTATATTATATAAGCACTAAATATCTTGTCTGTGAAAAATATATAAGGAGATGGAAAATGTTAAAAGACATGTTAAGTTAAAATTAAAAAGCAAAATACTAAAAATACACAATGATCCAAATTTTACACATACTCTCAGATACAGCTGTGTGTGTGTGTGTGCATGCACACCCATTTGCACGTCTGTGATAGACCAAAAGGAAATGCAGTAAAATGTGACAAAGCTTATATCTGAGTTCTATGAGACAGAGGTAATATTTTGGTCTATATATTCTTATATATTTTCCGCTTCCCTAGAGTGAACACGGATTATTTTTCAAATTGGTAAAAGTGAACAATGTAAAATGATCTATGAAATGATCAGAAAGAACTTGTAAAATTCTTAGCTAACCCTTTTCTAATTTAACCTCAACAAATATCACTTCAAGTTGCCAGTTACTTGACTGCCACGGATTTTGCAGCTGACATTTCCTCCTGATCTGAACAATGACTGTCTCATTTTCACACTGAAATGTGATTCAGATTCCAGGCCACTGAAGTGATTCTCAGGGCTTACGCTGCCCAGACTCAGACCTCTGGTAAAAGATTTAATTGTTTTTGGTGGGAATTACATTTGGCTTGCGACAGTGATTTAAAACCTGTGTTCTGTGTTGTTGCTTGGGCAGAACTGTGACTTAATGGTGCAGGACCAAACTTTGGGTCTGTGGTTTTTACAAGAATGTCTGATACCCACAGGCATGTCACACTATTACCTCATATCTGATAGCTCCATTGTGCAGATTTATTTTGGCTAGGATGCTTTGATTTTGTTCCATGTTATTGCCCAACTCACTTAGCAAAGGAAACTTCACTTTTCTGAATAACTTTCTTTGTGTCCCCCTGAATTCTTTACAGCTTTTTTTAAAATATCACTTGCAGGGGGAAACGGTATAAAATATAAATCATTGACTTCAGGTTTAATACTGTACTTTTTTTTCACTAAAGGTAAACGTTAGAAAGAGATCTCTCCTCAGGAAATAAATTCTGAGTTATAAGAATGTAACAGGCAGTGTCTTCCACATACAGAAATGTAGATTCTTGGAATGAACAGAGAAAAATGCCCCCACTCCCATCTCGATATTTTTCTCTTCGTTTGGAATTCTAAGCAAACATCCTGGGTGATCTACCCTAGATCAACCCTCTTCTACGGCTACATGGGCAAACGAAGAATTATTCCAAAGAGCCAGCACGGTTTGCAGAGAATTCATTTTAACACCATCGACAAAAACAAATGCTGATCAGACCTTTGCACATTCGTCTGTGTCTCAGAGACTCCTCTGCCCCAACCCAAACCCCAAACTCTCATTGCCTCCCCCAGAAAACAGAATTAGATCAAACTATGTCTGAAAAGAGAACTCTAAGTTACTTCGCATTTTCGTTCTCCTCTGATGGCAAAGAAAATTATGACAAAACTCGAGTAGTTGATGTAAAGGAAGCCAGCTCAAGATAGCAAATTTTCTACATGTTCTATAACAAACTTGTACTTTTTTAAGAGAGAACTATTTTATATCAGTATGAAGTCGCTTAATGTTGTACATTATATGACATAGTTACTCTTAGAGTTCCAGTTAAATGACTATCCTCTGTATCTGTAGAAAACAAAAGTGCCAAAAAGACAACTATTTCAATAAAATTGGATTTAATAACTTTCAGTTATTGTTTTCTCTTTCTTTTTCCCCCAAATGGGTTCAAACCAGTCAACTGCCAAAAGCATAAAATGATTCAAAAAATCCTGGCCAAAATCCAACAGCTAAGCATGGTTCTCTCACATGAAAACTGTCTCCACAAACCAGAGAACTCATTTTGAACCAGTCCTACACTGAGAGGAAAAACTTAGAACAGACTGAAGTTATTCATCAAAATCTATCAAACTTTATATATGCTTAGCTTACTCTGTTCCAAATAATCTATATTTTGTTGTCAAAAATTTGTTTCTGTCTCACATTAACATAAAAGTGAAGAATTAACCTGAAGTTCTTCTGGAGCACGCAGGACTTCCCTGCCTGCCAAATTCTCCACTCTGAGAGAGTGACCTCAATTCCACAGACCTATGAGGGACCTGACTCATTTTTCTCAAGCAGCATGGCTGAAGAGATATTCTCTCTTCCCAGCTCTTTGCAAGTCTCCAACTTGATTCCATAAATATACTGAGGAGGGTAAAGTGTGTGTGTGTGTGTGTGTGTGTGTGTGTGTGTGTGTGTGTGTGTGTGTTTGGGGGTAGAGGTGGGGTCTCTGTCTTTGAAAGTTATTAGCAATCTACTAAAGGGTTGACATCCTTTCAAGGTGTATCTCTGGTTATATAGTGTCTAGGAGTCCCAACTCTCATTCAGAGATACGAAACAATCTTTTTATCTTTAAAATACACACCACACAGCCATGATCAATGGCCCTAAGATCTCACAGATAACTGGTATCACAAGCATGAACAAAACAAATTGATGATAAAAATGTAATGTGGCTAATTGACCTTTTCCTTATGCGGAGACGGAGAACCGCCTTTTTTCTGCGGTTAAAAAAAAAACAACCCATTATTTCAGAAATATACAAGATTTAGAAATAAACCAGGTGCTTTGCTTTAAAAAAGGAGTTTCTTGGGTTCAGCTTTTAGCATGGCTCTCAGTTAAAGAAAAGAAACAAGATATCCAATGTTAATCAGTTACTGCTGTGACAGTCACAACCCAGCTGGTCCTTCACTTGATACATATATAAGCAAATTCATTTACGAGGAAAAATGCAAACAGCTACGTGGTGAAAAGGGAAGACTGGAGCAAGGAAGGTTCTTGAAAAACAGAATGACTTAGTCTTATCCCTCCATGCAACATTCCAAATAGTGTGTTTTTCTGTATCAAGTTAAAAAAAAAAAGTCTTTCCAAGAGAATGTCAATTCAAAAATCAACACTTCAAAGGCACAAGGTCATGTTTCAACCTCCAGTGGAAAAAGAATCCCCAAAACATTAATCCCCAAAACATTAAAGTCTTGTTTTTAAATCCCTTTTATCAGCATCTTAAAACAAAGAAGTTTTCAAAGCAACTGATCCTATCAAAACTTCATTGATAATTAACTCTTCTCCATAATATTTGACCCATTTCAAATTATTTTCATTCAGTTTTTTTGATTTCTTAACTTGGTCAAATAACTACAAAGAATTATCACCGGCACTAACTAGTTCTCCTAAAAAGTTAGATACTCTTTAGAATCTCTTGATTTCTTCCTCTCTACTGAAAAGAAAACAGAATTTTCACAGACACTAGATCAAACTGATGTTCATCTTTTTGTGAGATACAAATGTGAGATTTACCACTATCATTCACACACGTAGAAACACAGACAGACAGACACATGCACCCCTACAAATACAGTACTTCTTGGCACTAGGGAAGAATTATCTACAATGTTTAGAAATGACCCTATTTCCACAAACCTGTGTGACAGATAGGTTCTCACCATAAATACAACACAGAAGATCCAAAATGGTTAGTTAAAGGAATAAACAGCCATAGATCTCTTGAGATGCTAAAAGCAAGCTGCCCATTAGACAGATTTGAATGCTAACTGGACAATTCTTACACACTAGTCAACCACTGAGTACAGTTCAAATTTGTGCCTGACAAAGAAGACGAATTATTTCATATTGTGGATCTTTAGGGTTTCTCATGTATAACTGAAACTACAGTTCTTGAATCTGCAGCTGTCAGGGGCCTACTCTATCTGTCTATCTATGATCTATTTATTTATGTATCCTCCACCTAGCCACATATTTAGCTATAATATTTCAGCTTAGATGGAGTCACTTTTTATTCTTTAAAATTCACTATAATTTAGATTATCTAAAATGGCCAACTAAAGCCTCTATGTTTTAGAACTATTATGGATTTTGCCAAGTGCACTTAAACAATAACTAACACACATTCCATTGATAAAAACCATTCTTGACATTTGTCCAGTGAAGCTGTCCTATGACATAATATATTATTTTAATTGTTGGGAAAACTTACTAAGTCTTCCAGCTATAATTCAGAATCTTTTTCCATGAACGGTCTAGTCACTGCTTTCCACCGACTCTCCCTCCCCCCAAACACTGCTAATTTAATTCACTGTAAAAAGTTTCATAAGAAAACCAAAAAAGTCCTCTAGGTTCACATACCAATGAAACTGGCCAAGGAAAACTTTCCACTGTGTTCTATTATTGTGTGTTAAGTGAAGATATGGGAAAGACTGGATCTAATATTTGCCCCAGTTGTTAGGACTTTACTAAGCATGTGACTCCCTGTGTTAGCTTCACACTGCATTTGAAAAATCATTTAATTTCACATTTAACTTTCAGGTTCACAATATTATGCAAACCATACTAGAATTTTTAAACTCAAAACTACAGGAACTTAATTCACAGGGAATACTATTCTTAACTAGCCCTAAGTGGAGTTCTGGGTATGTGACGTTTTAAACACAAAATACAATATGGCCACTAGGTGGTGATCTCTACCCATTATTATATTATTAATTACCAACTAAGTTACTTAACAGATACTTTACAATAACCCCCAAAATCATGATTATTTACTTCATGTGGCAAGATTAGAGGATTATCTGTGATATGTCCCCTCAGATTATCTGTGATTTGTCCCCTCAGTATTCTCAGCATGAAGAGAATACTTTGCTAGAAGATGGGCTTCGGCTAAACAGAATTTACCAACGTGACTGCATTTTCTTTTGTTACAGGTCATGGCGGCTATAATCTGAATTTTCTAACTGGAAAGTTTATCTACAATAGTTTATTTTTCTCCATTTTGCCTTTTAAAAATATCAGATTATTTATGTTTACAGGTGAAACTTTTTCAGAAGCAAAACAAATGTATAATAACCACCCCAAATCCCTACAAAAGGGCAGATCATAAACAAACAGCTAACTATGCGCTCAAATTAACATGTGCAGTGTGATTCATATGTCGTTTGTTTTTAGGTAAAAACTAATCCAGACTAGGCATAAAAAGTGGCACCTGGACTTAAGAGTGGAATTCTCTGTGTGCAAAGTCCTGTCATCACCTGGGACTGAGGGTGCCAGGGCTGTACTCTCACAGCTCCAAGTAACACCCAAACGCGGGCGATGCCAAGGGAAAACAGATAACCACCAAGTATAAAAGCAACCTCCACAAATAGAAAATGCTTTCCCAAGAGGACCGCTTCCCCATTTGAAACATATGCTGATAAGAAACCACCTTTTCACGAAATAAAGAACTCACAATAATCACTCCGGGTTACCCCCAGCCTTTCAGAACAGAGGTCAAATGGTTATCTGCAAGGAAGTTAGGAGGACTACTTATTACAGAAATCAAAACATTTGGTACCTTTAAAATGCCTTTGTCCCCCAGATGGCTGAGGTACACAATAGGCGTTTGTTTCCAGTCTGTGGGGGGTATATTTCACTTTGTTGTGTTTAACTCCTAGGGGCAAATGACCAGCCTTCGAGTAGAGATACGCCTCTTCTGATCCTTGTACTTGTTTAAGGTTAACTCTGGTCTGGGTCCTGTTCTATTTATGTTTTAAGGGAAGTTAGAGTCTTGCTGTTGTCTTTCAGTCAAACACCAAAAAGAAAAGAGCTGCTTTGTTTTAACGGAGAAAGCCACATTTGTTTTAGTGTCATTGCCCTGGGCTGGCAGGCTGGAATTGGATCCTGGAAACGTGAATACACTGAAGGAAAGAGAAACTAACTTGGGGTCTCCTGGTAGTTGTTAAAGTGGCAATATGCCCATTATTTTCCTAGCTGGCAAATCTCCGTGCGGGAGAGACAATGTGGCAGCTCTGAGTACAGCGCTAATCTCCTGTAATAGCGTGAGCTCACTGCCCTACAAAGCTGTAATTATCAACAGCATTTTCCAAAGGATGTGAGTTCCTCCCACCATGAGAGCCCTTGGAGTGGGGGAAGGGGGAGGGAGGCAGACAGAGCCCCATGGAGCCCTTTGCATTTAACCCCCAGTTAAATGGTGACGGTGGGCTCCTTCACCCCAAGCTTGTTTGCACAGGTCTTCAGTCAGGAAGTGCTAAGGATCTGCATGCAGTGGGAAACTGCCAAAACCCATTCCACATTTTTGTTTGCCTTTTCCATGAATTGTGTTAAAGCAATTAGCAATTACATTTAAATATCTGTATGTGATTTTAGAGTTTCGTAGAGCACTCCTGGAAAAGCATCTGTGAGAAGGAACTACCGAATTGATAATTTTTTAAAGGATAATCTTGTCAATGATGAAATGATTTTCCAGTGATGGGTAAGGGTTCTTCCAGCTATGTGACATATCACTAGCTCTCTGCACTCAAGGAAAAGCAAGGTGGAGATGAGGGTTTTATGTTCCAGAACCACTCTATGGCTTGTTATATTTCACATGAAGAGTCACAAGAACCAGTTCTTGGTTCCCAATCAAGCTGAACTGAAACACAAGTAAAAATTTTTATTAAGAGCTCAGCGATCTTTTGCAGAACAGAAACTGAGAATTCTTCCACTCATGAGTAATGTGTTAAAGGATGAGGAAACAGCATATGTTTTCCTTGGCTTTTAGGTTAATATAATGAAGGCTGTGAGGTTTAACATAATTAATGTTGATATGCAGTGTGACTTGTTCACAGAGAAGTGGCATTTGACTTGGAGCTCAAACCACACCACAGCTGACACACATCCATCTGCAAATACTTTTTCGAAAGTCTTCTAACATTTTCAGGTAGAAAAAGTAAAACTTAAGTTTTTGGTTTTGGGGGTTTTGTTTTTCATTGTCTTCTGCCAACTCATGGGCAATCCTTTCAAATGAGCAGAAACCTACAAACAAGCTTGGAAAACACAGGGAATTAGTTCATACTCTTGATTCTCTTTTCAATGTCCAAGACATCTGGGAGAGGGAGGAGGACAGGAGCCTTTGTGTTTATAAAAAGGAAATAATGATACATTACTACAGGAAAAAATAATGGTTTATAGCCTGTGACTTGTTACTCCTTTTCTCTGGCCTTTTAAGTGTCTCTTCCTGAGGTAAGGGCTATTTCTTTATGGTTTCTACCTTTTTTCAAAGCTGGGTTTTCTCACAATACTTTGTGTGACAGACTGACATGTTTATTTATGTAAAAAGGTAAAGGGGCCTCTGTATTTGAAGTCAGTCCACAAATCTGGCTCTCCTCATGCATCGGCTCTAACCAGGGGGGTAACCTGGTGTCCCGAATTCCAGGTGTGCCAGTTGCCAGTGCTGAACACCACGCTTATCAAATGAAAAAAAAAAAAAAAGGCAAAATTCCTTATCGTCTAGAAGTATTTTTTCAAGTAGGATTTTTTTAAGTGCAAAAGGCTACCAATTAGCCTTTTGCGATCTCTTTAACTATCAAGGGGTAAGATGAGTTGGTTAGAGCTCGAAAGTAAGATATGGATGGTTCTGTGAATTAGTAGCTTGTTGGAGAACTTGCTGGTTAGAGTCAGACAAGTGCAGAGGAGAGGGAGTCTTTCCGCCTCCTCCAGCGGTAAGCCGCACAGTGAAGGAGGCCGTGACTACTGCCCAGGAAGCTGACAAGCCAGCAACCTCTCTGGGCACGGTGGAGTGCCCACAGGATGGAGATGGCAGAAGGAAAATGTGGCAGGGATGTAGAAAACGTTTTTTAAAAAATACGTAAGAGTAAAGTCAGGGATTTTTTTTCCAAACAAATCAAACTCTCCAAAAGTTCCCCAACATTTTGAAAATGGAACTGGATTATCAGCTCTGTTCAATCCTCAACCTCTGCCCAACACTATCTAAGGTGACGTTTTCCTTTGAAATGACTGCTTCTGATCCGCTGAAGCATCCAATCCCCAGTGGCGAGGGGTAAGCTTTGATGGTGCTGCAGAAACTCACCAAGGAGAAGAGAGAAAGGACCAAATTCTCCCCTTGTGAGAATTTATTCCTGAGGGTCAGAGAGGAGGCAAGACTATAACAGTTTTCATCTCTGAGGTCCACAGGCTGATTTTAAACCATTGGCTGGGGAGATCTGTTATAAAAAGTAGTGTCATGAAGGCCCCTAACAGTTTCCAGTCCCTAATTGTGCTATCCATGGACACACCATAGCCTGTAGTTGAAAAGAAAGTTGTGGAAATGATTTTGCTAGGGCAGGATAAATGATTCCATAGTGTTGCCTGATGTCTGGCTCCTTCTGTGCTTGAAAGAACAGACTCAGATAGAAGGTGAATAAATGAAGCTCTGTCCAGCCTTAGGCAACCAATGCATCCTTGGTCAACCAATCCATAACAAATAAAGTGATTTGATAACATCCAGGAGTAAGATTTTCTTTGCTTATTTTATTATATTTTGGATTTGGATAATAAGGTTGGTTTTTTAAAGTCATTTTTCTTCAGAAAGTATAATGACAGAATATGTGCCTATCTTGAAAAAAAAATCCTCCTCTAAGTTTTGAGTAATTGTTGGTTTCCTAAAGCTTCATGGAAAAATCTGTCCTGATATAACTCAATCCTGCAGGGGTGGCAGAGGCTGAAAGGTTTGCTTTCCATTTTTTTCTTCCCAGAGCTTATTGTAAATGTATTCTTGGGACAACCATGGACAAGACTGTCATCATTTCCAGTAGGCACATCTGTTTTCCTTTGGGTTAATACTTTTTTTTTTTAAAGATTTTATTTATTTATTTGACAGAGATAGAGACAGCCAGCCAGAGAGGGAACACAAGCAGGGGGAGTGGGAGAGGAAGAAGCAGGCTCCCAGTGGAGGAGCCTGATGTGGGGCTCGATCCCATAACGCCGGGATCACGCCCTGAGCCGAAGGCAGACGCTCAACCGCTGTGCCACCCAGGCGCCCCTGGGTTAATAACTTTTGTAAGATGCATTATGCTCAGCTATATATATTGGTTTGTGGGGAACTTTTTTTTCTTTTCACCATTTTTGAAATCTCACCTATTACGCTTTAAGTTTTTCATACTGGTACAACATTAAATAAAATATTTAACTTAGATGAACAAGAATTGTCACAAAGAGATTCTGCCAAAAGACTTAATTGGTCATTTCATGATTCAAAAGGTAACAGAGTAAGTTGGTTGAACAATGTATAAATATTAATTATCATTTTAAAAAAAACATTTATTATCTATTTTTGTCAACAATTCTGCCAGGTGCTGAAGAAACAGAGATGAAAGTTAATTCCTGCCTCAGAAAGCTCAGTGTCAGGAAATCAGCCCCACAATGGTCAGTGGTAAGATGGGAAAAGAACACAAGGGGCTTCTGGAACACAGTGGAGAAGATCTTAGTCACACCCAAATGGGAAGGCTTCCTGGAAGAAGGAAACTCTTGGCTAAACAAGGCATTGAACATTAATTAAATAAAATTAGGATAAGAGATGAGAACATTCTAAGCACTAGGGTAAGACTATGCAAATTTCTTCAGGAGTTAGAAGTCATGGCTTATTCCAGGAACTGTGAGTATTTTCAGATGATATAGCTTAGGAAGGCAGGTGGAATTGTTGGGCTTGGTATGGCACGCTAATAATTAGAATTTTATACCAAAGGCAAGAGGAAGGTATTGCAGAATTTCAAAAAGAGAGTAACAAGAGTTCATAACAGGGGGAGAGGCAGGTCATAGGCACTGGAAAACAGATCTGGGGGAAACACTTCAGACTAGTCATTCATTTAACAATTAGGTTAAAGAAAGAACTTAAAAGTCAGCTAAAAGTATAGAAGCTAGATAAGAAATGTTTGTTTAAGTTTGCCCCCTTTAATGTGTATTTAACTTGGATGGTTTAACTTAGTGTCTTTGAAGACATTACTTGGGTGACGAGTAAAGTAATTCATTATTGAAGTTATTTGTCAGAGTTTCTAATAAAGCACTTGGGGCATTTGAATGTTAAGAGATCAATAGTCAAGTTAAAGAATAACTCATTAGTAGAAAACCAAGGGACAAATTGAAATGTGACTAGTTATTCGAAAACCAAGTGACAAAATAAAAACTGAAATGTGTTAGGAAAAAATAACCTTAACGGAAATCACAAGGGTAAAGCTAGACCCAATCTCTGCATGAGTACACTTTAGTGAAACTTACTGGGTAAACACCCCATATAATAACAAAAAAAGATTTCGAAGATACAACAAAAGCAAGGATTTGGCATGTTATCAATGCCATATTACAGGGGTCAATCAGGATCTGAAGAACAAGGGCAATTTAGATAACTCGGCCAAATCACGTTATTAATTTAGTTTAAGCACATAAATTGACTTAGTCTAGCTATAAAGCATAATCACGTAAATAGGATATAATCATACTGCAAGTTTATTGGAAGCACAGTTTAATTATTTCAAGAAAAGAAAGTATTGAGACTGAAAAACCTAATATAAACTTGTTTGTTTTTACTGAATTGTAAGACTGAATAACAAAAGATAATATATGGTAAATATCAAAGGTTCTTTTGGTTTTAATACTGCTCTACCTCCCAAGAAGAATAAGCTCTAATAAATCTTTCAAACAAAAAATGGGGGCAAAGGGGAGAGGGGAGAAATCACTTTAAGACATAAACAAAGTCCTTAAAATTGCACACAGTCAAGGTAACACCTTTTCCAAGTGTAAGCAGATACTGCTTTCCCCGAGTAGAGTTTACTATCAGGGATATTTTCAAAGGCAAGACACTTGGAGTAAACAGCGAAACAAAGAAGACCTCTTTATTCAAAGCCTGCAAACATATGGAACCTGTTAAGGGGATGGTGGCTGCAGAAAGAACTACAAACGAGTTTGAGAGACACCTAGGCTGTCTCGGAAAGGAAGGGACAGAGGCGAGGGTGGTTACAAAAGCAGAGTGGGCCAGAGATCAGTCAGACGGGTGGGAGAGGCCGTTGGGCAGATGGTCTTTTCTGTTCCAAAATGTTCAAAGTTAGGGACACTCCTTAGCACACTTTTATTTTACACAAAGAGGGAATTAAGAAGAAAGCAAGGGTCTGTCAGAGCGCTTTCTGCATTTGTTTGTGCCGTTTCTTTGATACACTTCACTTGTTTATGTAATTCATCTGCTGCCTTCTTCAAACCGAGGCCCTCACCTGATGCTCTCCTCATAATCTTTAGGTTTTATGTAAAAATGTAAACTAATTTAGGGTGAGGTTCTTGTTTACATTGTACAGTTATCTACATGAGGGATGTTATCCTCCTCTGAAAATTTCCTGGGAAGATCAAGATTTGTTTTTTGCGAAGTGCAATGCTCCCTTATTTATTAAGTTGAGAACCAGCCTAGACCACGGAAATGGCAATGAAGTTTGTTTGTTTTTTACAGTATTTTTCACGGTCCATTAAAAATTAATGGACACAGACCAGAAAAAAAAAAAAAAGAGTTGAGTTGGCTTGCCTTGGCAAAGTGGAATAATGACATCTGATGAGTGAAGCTCCACTAAATGGCACCTGGCAGGAAAGGAAAGTTTCCTAAGATGTTTTACAGACCTCACACAGCTGCCAGCTACAAGCCGATACTCAGTGTCATTAACCAAGCTCCTAGGTAGTACAGGGCCTTGTCCCAAGCCCCATAAGAAAGCAAAAGCAAGCAAGGGAACCACTACTTTGAAAAGGTGAACTGCTGATGACCAGAATAAACATGTAGAAACACACAAAAATGCTATGAATGGAAACAAATCAATTCTATGTAATGGATGACAGATTGGAAGTTGGGGACTTGGCCTAATCAGGCCTGTGTGTAGCAAATGACAGACTTTACATACACTATACCTGGCCAAATGCAGCTATTCCAGGCTCAGGGCAAGAACATACAGGGATACTTTGAGATAAGTTGGGGTCAATTCTGCAAGGCACAAGTAAGTACCAACCAGAACCCCAACTGAGAAAGCTTCTGTAAGCTACCTGGGACCTCACGGGACCTGCACTTTTCAGTGGGCTATGTAGAAGGGAAAGTGTGTGGGAGGAGGATTAAGAGAGGGTCTTCAGACCCAATTTATCCCATAGGAACGAAGTATCCCTTCAACAAAAGAAAACTCGATAAATGCCTATACTATATAAAACACATCGACAAAATTATAAAAACAGTTTTAACTATCTTTAACATACAGGAAAAAAACCCTTTAGTTTTTATGTCCACATATAAATTAAATTAATAAAATCAAAATAGTTTGTCTTCAGTTAAAATTCTTATGGAGGAACTCATGCCCTACCAGCCACTATTAATCTAACTGACCAAAATTATCTCCCTTGAAATTATTACTCATTTTAGCAAAATAAAAATATACAGATGCAGCAGCTGCAGATACACCATCCAGTCAGGACAATTAGAAAACAATGAATACTAATCCAGAGGATGTGGTTCACCTATCTGACTGGGAATGTATTTTATGGACAATCTTCCTTCCCTGTTTTTTCTGCTTCTTGCCAAAGGACCTACTTATGGACCTGAATGACAAAAGAGTGCTGATTGAACAGAAGGAGTGATGACAGAGAGAGGGCAGGCCAGACTTTATTTTAGGGCTGCTCAGGGCAAAATGTAATAAGGCATATCCTTTCAAGTCAAGGAGGTGCCAGCCAGAATAAAGCATGGCGCTGAAGACTGGCTTCGCCACTTAATAGCCTTGTGACTCTGGCTAAAAATCGAAACCTAACCGACCTTCCCTTTCTTTACCTGTAAAAGGCTTCATACCTCTCTTAAAGGTTATTGTGGGGAATAAACAAATGCAAGGTGCCCAGGATAGCAACTGACACAAAGACGAACTGAGCAGTACGTCCATAAGAACACAGAAAAGCTTTCTTGAGCAGAGTAGAACTTCCAAAAGCGGAGATTCCTTTGGCATCCGTTCTAAGGATGAACTTCAAATTTTGCCAAACTCATTAAATCCAGATGAATGGCAAGTAATGAATGAAACTGAGGCACCTAAATAAATTCACAAAAAGAGCTTAAACATTATTTTCAATTTTTCCTGTTATTTATCTAATTTAGAACTGAATTTACACTTATTGTCCAGCCTGGTGGATCTCAAGTTGTCTGCATTTTAGAATCACCTGGAGAACACGTGGAAGATATAGCTGGCAGCCAGAGGTTTTGCTTTAATGAATTTGAGTTGATGCCTAGGCACCAGTTGTTAAATTATGTTCCCCAGGTGATTCTAAAGAACAGCCAGTGCCTAGAACCACTAGTACATAGCTAACCACACTTGAACTATTTCTAAAAAATTACACTCATATGTATTCAAGAGTAGTGACTCAAAACAGGTTCAGCTGTCCTAAGAATCTTATTTTAGCCAACTCAAGTTTGGGGCCAGTATTACCATTTCACTCTTTTCTTTAAGAAGCAGAAAAAGCTAAAAACTATATAATTAGCAGAGTTTGAATGGAAGAAAATCCACAAGATCAAAATTCAGCCATCTCTTTTAAGATGAAAAAAAATGAGCATCTGGGTTTGGACAAAAATGAGCCATGCCACAGAGATTTCCAGTGCAATTATATAAGAGAGAAAGGTAGTTGTTGTTTTTTTTTTTTTTTTTTTTTTTTTTTTTTTTTTTTTTTTTTTTTGGTAAGGCCTTTTCTCTTACACTTATTCTTTCCCTTTTTTGAAGCCACAAAAAGCACAGACAACCATCTGAAAGACAAACCTGAGGCAATTCCACTGCTGATGTGGTTTTCCAGTTCGGTGGACTCTGACACACTCCTCTTTCAAAGAGAGCCCCAGTGACTGGAGCAGTCAGCATGGATTCTATTCTAACGCTCATCTGTCTTACCAAGTGACCCTGAGCAAGTCACTTAACTGGTCTCCAATCAAATACACCCTCTGTAACATGCAATCAGCACACGCTACCAAGTTCGCAGAAATAGTATCATTTTTCATGAGGAACTTACCAGTGTGCTGCCATCAGTCCAACGGAAGTCATGTTCAAACATCTTGTCATTGAGGCCTATCCACTGATAATCATGGCCCACACCTAAGAGAAGGGAAACAACGCAGATATTTTTACTACCTTTCCCATATATGGATAAAATGTATCAAAGAAAATTATTTTCAGAGTGAATCATGCATCCTCTTTTCTGGCTGGATTTTTGTTCAGTTGCTCATAAAAATCTCTCATAGTCTAACTATCTTTTGTTCCTCTGCCCAATGTGCTTTAAACTAAAAAGCTAATTCACAAACATTGAGAAACATTAAAATATCAGACATAAGAAAATAATTTCCCTAGCAGTTTACTATAATTAAATATTTTTCCATCCTTACTCATGATAAAAACTTTCCTTTTTTTTTTTTTATCAAGCTATGGTATTGGCAAAGATTCAGTGACCCAATAAAATGTGACAGATCATTCCCATGCCAGCCTCACTTTGGAAGCCACATGTTTCTTCTCAAAGCATTTTAAACAGTGCACACCTAGATCAGACAGAGTTCTACAAAACTGTCTTCAAAAATAATTACTTTCATCATGAGATGAGTCACTGGCAAGAATACCATGCAAAAAAAGTTAACTGAACCTCCATACAGATTGCAAACTAACGCTCAAACTTTTAAAAGATAGCAGGCATTATGAGAACATATTTAATAGAGTCTCAAACAATGCTTCATATCAAAAAACTTCTACATAAAAGCTAGCTGCCCTCCTCTTTGCTATAGTTTAAGGAGTTATTCAACAGCTCTGGGAGTAAGTTTCATTAGCTTTCAGTCTCCATTTGTTCCTGTTCTTCATATGAAACCCACTTTCTATGGCCTAAAACCATTAGCAGCTTGGATGAGAACCAATTTTGTGCAGATGGTAGGATTAGGGTGCTATTGACAATTCAATTTTAATGAGTGGGATAAAAAGAACTGAAAACAATTTTCTCTTTAACCCTAGACAACATATGCACATCTTCAAAACAGAACTAAGACGGCAGCCATGAGAAGAATGAGCTGGAACCATAAAAAGTGGCCATTTTCTTAAGTCAGAAAATGATCACGTAGCAATATCACAGGACTCAACCCATAGCATGCCGTTTCACCTATCACTGCTGGCAGACCAGGAACTGCCTTCCTCTGTTAGAGCTGAGTGTTTCTCAAAGTAGGGGACTCACGTAGGACGGATGATTTTAAGTCGTTCAGACGAGGGATTTAATAAGTTGAACTGCCACAGAGAAAGCTACATCTGTTCAGTTAGATACAAAGAAAACTGAGATGGGGACACTGAGCGGAGCTTCAGGAAACCTGTGTCTATTTGGTACATACGGTTCACAAACATCTGTTCTTCATGAGACAGGATGCTTGTGAGATGCGCGCCCTGCAGACGGCATTCCCGTTCAGCTGCGTCCCACGTGCGCCGATGGGCGAAGTATTTGTAGCACTGCCCTTGGAATTTGTGCCAGCCGTAGTCACACGTCTCTGTGTCTGCAAGAAACAGGGCAGGGGCTTAGTCATCTCACCTACGTCATTCAATCTGGCCTCACAGATCTGAGTGTTAGTAAGAAGACCTAAGCCAATATCAATGCAATGTCCCTGAAGTTATATATTAATAAATTTGGTCACGATGACAAAGACGGTATGATAACGATAGCCTGCTGACTGCTGCCAAGTGGGTGGCTACACATCTCGGGACCGAAGAGGCAATATCTAAGTGCAGCATCCTTGATTAGAGCCAGTGTCAGCAGGAAAGAAAACTGGCAGAGCGGCCAGACAAAACTTCTTAGGCTGCAATGTCTACTGACTCACTTGTGAAGCAACTGCGGCTAAGTCCTTACCAACCAACTTTTCTGAAGAGAATCATTCCAGTGATAAGATAAGAATTCCGGCTAATAGGATTATGAATGCTCTATTTGAATAAGGACTTCAAAGGCTCTGTAAGTAGTTCCTTTACCACTTCCCAGAGAGATAGCTGGGTGGCCACAGGCTCTTGTCAAGTAAGATTTACAAAGAGAGAAAAAAGAATTCGTCATCAGTAGGCAGCTTCTGGGATATCGCTGGGACTGTGGGCCTTCTTCCTCCAAGGAGAGGAAATATAGGTAACTCCCTGTGCAAATGCATCAGGATTTTAAGTTTCTGAAGAATGAAATAACTTCAGTTCTTTAACTTCGTGCCCCATGTTCCACCAAGCCATACACACACACACACACACACACACACACACACACACACACGTGTACATATGTGTGTGTGTGTGTGTGTGTGTGCATATTTTCTCTTTTGTAACAAGCACGCTATAGCCAGTATCCTGGTGGGATGAGAATATTTTTCAAATATATCTAAATTTTACACTGGCAGAAAGCTTCAGCTGTACTTTCTAGATTCTAGATTGCCAGTTTTTAAATATTTTCACAGGAAAGCAGCCTGGCTCATAGCACTGCATTCTCGCTAGCGACCTTCCTCAGACTCATCTACTCGCAGTGGGGGCTGGTTCAACGGTATGTATTCAATGATGATCAATGGAAACAATTTTGACTATCACAAAACATACCTCACAAACATACTCAACTAGTTACACGCAAACACTAACCGAACTGCAACGCTTACAGAATTTTAGGAACCGAGAAAACTTTTCAAATCACCTACAAACCACCCTCCCTTTCCCTAATCTTACTGGTTGATGAAGGAAACATAATCCTTCCAAGGGGAAATACATGCTTGCTGTATATGTCAGACCGGGGGGCCAAACTGAGAGATTGTCTCCTGCCTCTCACACCATTTGCTCCTCTTTCTATAATTGTGGGAAAGTATGCATTCTGAGAGATTTTCATGTTTTCCTGGCTCCAGGGATTTCGACCATCGTCATACAACAGATGCAGCTTATCTCGGAGAGCGGGCTTTATTTCAGTTTAGTCTATCAGGCTTCTTGTTTAGTTACAGCCAGCTGACTAACTGGTTTAAATTCTGTGCACTGGAAGTTTTGAGTTTTACTAAAGTGTTTTTGGAGACCACCAAATCTCCTAGGAAAAGAATCAAGGCACAGCTAGATGATCTGGGATAAAAGCAGCACTGAGCTCCCAAGGACAAAGTGCAACTGGGGTACTTAGATGCAGTAATTTTCCTTTGCAATGTTCCGGTGGAAGGATTTAGAGGTGAGATAGGAGGGGTGGGGAGGAAACAGATCTTCATATATGAGGGAATTAGTTTATAAAGGAGAATTGGAAAGATTTTTTAGAAAACTCTTAGTGCCAAAGTCAATAATGTGATATCATACTAGCATAGCTGCCTTAACCATGGAAATTAATATTTATTTGAAGACACAGCTTAAAATTCTAGAGGATCCCTGACTTATTGAAAAAGACATTAGAAAAAAAAATTATTCTACACACTCATATCCTCTACTAACCCAATGGTTTTAGTCCAGTCTTCTTTCTTTGTGTTTTATCATTAAAACAGATTATTTTTTTTCTTACACCAAAAAATCCAAATGATCATAAAATTTAGATGCTTGACCACATTATCGCTACAATGCCTTTCTCAGTTAACGGGTGCATACATTCCTATCAGAACACAGGTCCAAACTGCGACTGTTCATTTTTACTTGTTTATTTATTCATTTATGCCACTGACCCCATAGGTTTATGGTCCTAATGATTATGAATATCTGTGCAAATACGACTTAACAAAGTGACTCTTTATTGAAAAAAAGCCAAATATCCACGTGGATTTACTTAACTTTTATTATTCATGAATTCACTAAATATGTAATGCAGGACTAGGTGTCACACAGCATCTTTTAGGATGCTATTCTGGTAGGAGTTACCAGAAGCAGTCTCTTTTCCTAATCTCACCTAAAAATAGCGTGATACCCATTTCATTCATTAAAAGCAACACATTTTGGGCAATATTTTTGTAAAAATCATCCGACACATGGAAATACTTCTCATGCTTTAAGAAACTATCATGCATAGGTTACATTCTAAAGACCCACATGTAGTTTTGTGTGTGTGCTGGCTGCCTGTGTGTTGGCTGTGGTGAGGGAGGGTGCGACAGCTCCCGTTCACCACTACGGAAGCCAGAACCATCACTTTTAAACAATTTTACTAAAAATGTGTTCTCTTTATGTCATGCAGGTAGTATTTTCAACATCTGTGACAAGCCTTAAGAAACTGTTAACACTTTGGCACTTCTCGCTGGCAAGCTGTATCACTGACTTTGGTTTGGGGCAACCTGTGTGTACAGAATTGTCTCCATACTGTTCTAAGATCCCCTTCTAAATTTTGTATCAGTTATCATTCTACCAAAATAGGTCCCTTATTCCAGGGTTACTGGGAGTGGGGAAGTTACTAATGCGGAGAAGAAAAGGTCAGCTGAAGAAACAACAACACAGTCATCACTGAAATTTGGAGAGAAGACTGTTTAGACAACAATGCTGCTGTTAATGAAAAAAACATTTGTTCTTAGGCAACCTGCAAAGATGAGAAAAAAATCTTTCAGGGTCCTGGCAATAAATCACAGAGGCACAGCTGCATCGGGTAAACAGACCGGGATAGCTGTTTCTCAGCAAATAATGTGGATGAAAGTACACTCACTTTAGGACAAAATAGAAGGTACCTGAAAACTGAGTGTACCACAAATGAAAGAAAAAAGAGCAAAACCTTTTTAATACACAAGTAAATAAAATGCTTATCTGTGAGAGTTACTTTAAAAGTGTGAAGATATTGAGAAAAATCTAGACTTTATAAGGCAGCCGAGGTTCATTTTTCCCACTCTCTAATTTACTACCTGTGTGACTTTGAACACATCACTTTTCCTTTCTGAGCCTCGATTTCTGGCCCACTTACCACGTAGGAATACTGTCAACTAAACAAAATGATGTACCTGGGAACATCTGGTAAACTATAAGGCATTCAACAAATAGCATTTCCTTTTATTCCCTGCCAAGAATTACGCTGAGTCACCCAGTCTGGGGACCCTGTTTATTTTGCTCAAAGTTCTACCTCCAGTCCCCGGGATAGTGCTCAGAAGACAGTAGGTGCTCAGTAAACATTTGATGAATGGATGATTTTTTGAATTGCTTCTCAGACTGGGAACTAAGGGAAGCCAGAATCATTTTAACACATGCGACGTTTCAAGGATCTCACCCTTTTGTTTTCTTCAAGAAATGGCATCTTTCTTACTCTTTTCCTTAAGAAGAGGATCTTTCCTGGTCAATTTTCATAGTTACCTTTTAAATTCTAAACAGACTCACCCTATGCAACAGAGAGAAAGAAGAAACTAAAAAATGGAGCCATCCCCCATCCTTTCTGATTGGCAGTTCAATACAGGCTGCTTTCGGTTTTGTTCTAATTGTGGTGATGTCTGGATTAGCACTGTAAAGCAGAATGGCCAGACCAATGTGTCTGAGTGTCTAATACATTTTCATTCTGTCTGGTGGAACGGAAGTTTGGCACTGGGCACTTTTGTCAAAGCCAAACCACTGGATGACTTTAAGTGAAGGAAATCGACATTTCAAAGCTGAGTATAGTTGCACGTGCAATCTGTTTCTGATTGATGACTAAGAAATGTTACCATTAACCACCTAAAATACATTCTCAGGTTGGCCATAAAATACAAATTACAGGGATCATGAGATTCAAGCAATCATGAACACAGGCTTTTGTTTCATTCAGAAAAAGTAGATGCTTCTGTGGTAGGAAAATTCCTCGTTGAGGAGATTTACAATACGTTTTACGTAACATTTACCAAGCCAAAGCTAACGTATTCTAACAACGATATCAATGGATTCTCCAGAGATGACTGACGATGAAAAATAAGCCCATTGACTCCCAAGTGCTTAGGAGGAGAAAATAAAGGCAGCTAGCATTGAATTTAATACTCGTTGGTACAAGCCACACAGATGGATTAAGGTCAATGCCTAATTTGTCCTCAAGAAGAATACTCACAACGTTCCTTTTGCCAGCTAGATGTCCTTAAATTCAGCTCAGTGTGACTGTCTGCAATTCTCTTCTATCAGCAAAACAGCAGTGATTAAGTCAACGCTATTTTGCAGGTGTCATGAGCTATGGACACATAAGGAAACGTAATATACTTGGGTAACCTGTGAATTTCCCTTGCAGGAAAAAATATGCAGTATGGTCAACATTGCTAAAAACATCCAAATGATTATGGCAAAAAGCTACCTAGAAGTAACATGTGAAATGAAATATCCATACTGTCCATCCTACAGATGTTGCATCAGCTCTTACCTTGTTCACAAAGTGCACCAACATAGCTCGGAAGGCAGAGGCACCTGAATGTATTAAAACCGTCAACGCATGTGGCTCCATTGCGACAGGGATTAGAGTGACATTCATCAAAATCTGAAATAAAATCATAAAAGGCCACAAAAGTACTTTCAGAAAAGGTCAAAGGATCCTATTTAGTGTAAGGTTGCCAGATAAAGAACAGAACAGCCAGTTAAATTTGAATTTCAGATTTAAAAAAATAATAATTTTTCAGTATAAATATATCCCATGCTATATTTAGGGCTACTTACACTAAAAAATTATTCTTTTTTTTAACCTGAAATTAAAATTTAACGGACCTTCCTGCGCTTGATTTGCTAAAACTGGCAACCCTAAAAATTTTTTCTAATCATAGGACGGTCATTGTTTTCATTGTGTTTAATGGTCACATGAATCCTACAACTGATAAAGAATTCCCTGGAACTCGCCACCCTCAATCCTGGCTCATGCTCTGATTACCTCACCTGTGGAATACTGAAAATACGTAACTGTCCTTACTGCCTCTGGGCCTTTCCCTTTCCAATACATCCTTCATTCTGCTGATTGTCCTCTCCTTCAAACACGGTCATATAATCTACTCTTCGGCTACTAAACCTTCAATAGAGCCCAACTGCTTGGGGCAGAGATCTTCCAAGTGTAGTCCCTGGACCAACAGCATCAGCATCACCTGAGAATGTTAGAGATGCATGTTCCCAGGCCCCCCTAGACCCACAGAATCAGACCCTGCGGGGGATGGGAACAACAACTGGTGGTGTTGAAGCCATGCCCATGACTTCGAGGCCCACTAAAGCCTCAAAATCACTCTACTAGGGTAGGAAGTAAATCCATCGGTACATTGGATTCAGAACCTTTGCAGGCCTATCCAGATCCACCCCGCTTTCAAGGATTTTCTCCCGCAAACCCATAAACAGGCATACGTGAATCCTCGCAGTCGCCGAAATTTATTCTGCAGTTTGTGGTGTCTGTGCCTTTGTTTGCTGTGTCTGAGTCTCACCCCACCAGCCACCAAAATCCTCCCAACTGTAAGATCTATATTAAATGTCTCCATGATCTCTGATGAAATTAATGCTTTATTCTCATAGCATTTTGCAATTCCACTAAAAATTTATGCTTATATTAAATAAAATGAATATTAAAATATATGATTTATGCACAGTAAATTAAATTTCCCAGAGGTATATAATGTATTAGTACCTAAAGAAAGGGCCTTGGTAATGATGATATTACATAGTAGTGATACAAAACACTTTTATGACACTTGCTAAGTGCCAGCCACTGTTCTAACAGCTTCACATATATTAACTCATTAAATTATTTTAAACTGATTTTAATGTAAAACAGAATGGGGGCCAAAGAGATGCTTTTATACATATATATGTAAATATGATACTTAAGATGTTATTATTCCTTAAATGTTATCTATTGCTATCTCTATGTCCCTACGGGACTGATTTAGTAAAGAGACAATGATATTCCGTGAAACCCTAAAAAGGAGAGGAAGACAACAACCTCAAAACTTATTCAGGTGGGTTAGGCTGGCATCAGAGACAGCTAGAGCCAAGAGCCCATCCCACCTCAGAGGAGCAAGTTAACTCAAAACACAAAAACTAAACTCCCTCATTTTTAAAATACAGCTTTCTAAATGTTTTTTGTATTTAAATTGATTATTGATATGCAGATTTGGGAAAAGAGATTAAAATATTTCCTTACTATTTATGCAACTTTACATTTGTAAAGCCTTTCTGCAAAAACTATAAAAAGACATTGTTCACCTCAGGAAGCTTCACTCAGTTTTGGGCATATTAACAAAATTTAGTAAACACCTGTCTCCATTTCCCAGACTCTACTTAAATTACTCTATGATTTAACAAATAATTCATCTACACATGGGTTTCCCTGAAATCCTTTGAGCAACATAAATTCTGCCCCGATATATCTTCTGGAAAAGCATTACACTCTTTCAGACAAGAACATCTTACCAAGTTCACACTGGTCGCCACTGAATCCCGGCACACAGGTACATACGTAGGAAGTTTCAGTAGGATAACAGGTGCCTCCATTAAGGCACGGGTTCGTTTTGCAACGATCAGGTCCTACCATGTTCAGGAAAGTAAGCAAAGCAATTAGGCTCATATCCAAGTTTCAACGTATTGTAGCATAAATTGCCACTGATTGCTACCGTAATATAAGCTTTACCATAGCAATTTAGATACTATGCATAAAAATTAACATTAACTTTACTCTCTGGAGTGTTTCTTGGCATTATAACTAATTGTTACAAATTGCATCTATTCATTTCTGGAATTCAGTCATCATTATTTCTAAACAATATTTTGTACAGTATCTGGCAACTAATATATTCTACTGCAGATTTAGTTGGCATGATAATGGCAATTGATTTTAGTCAAAAATGATTACACATATGTGCACAGTGAATGGAAAATGTATTCTTTTAAACGAGGTTAGTTCATGTGAAATGGCTGGATACACAAAACATGCATTCTTTTTAGCAGTTTGGCTTGTTATCATCATTTGAATTATTATTGCCTTTTACCACTTAATGCTCAGAAACTGTTTTTCTTCGAAAGTGTGCATTGAAGTCTCTTCTGCTACATTAATATGCTTTTTCCAAAAACACGTTCCAAATGTACTCCTTTAAACTATACTTGAAGAAAAGCAACACATAAATTAAACTCTACTGTATGAAAACAAACCCGAAGACACAAATCTCACCTAAAATGAGACCCCCATTTCTTTGAAGCCCCAAATTTTTATTACGATTTTCTTACTAAAACACAGATAAAATCGACACTCCTAGAAGATAAACGTAAAGGCCAGAGACACAAAATTTTGAGCAGAAACACTTTAAAATATGTTTCCAAAGGCAAATACTTTTACAATACTTCAAGCACATATATTATTCTGTGGCATTGCTTGGATAATTGTATTTACATGAGTCACTTCTATTTATTATTTGAATGCTTTTTCAGAATTGCTTATGTTTCAAAATGTTTTAAAAACCCAGATGAGAGTTGAAAGTCTTACAAAATAATGGAAATAAATAGGCTATATATGGAAAAAAAGCCATATTTTCAAGAATCTTCAGTTCCGAAACCCTGAAGTAATTACACATGAAAAAAAGATATCTACTTAAGAAACACAAACTTAAGGAATATTCAAATAAGCAGGCATCGCTTGAAGGTAACTGAGCCTTTCCACGCAAGAAAGTGGAACTCAAACTTTCTGAGTGTTAAGTAAATTCTGGTCTACGAGAAAGACTTGATAGATACTACACTCACATGTATGCGTTCAACATTACAGTCAGGTTAATTCAGATGCTTACGCCAACTTCTTCAAAAATGACCCCAGTTCTTCTAAGACTCTTCCTCCTACAGTTCTAAAAATATGTAAAATCTCCCTAGCCGTTTTAGCCTTCTGCCTCTGAAAGTGCACTGCTTCTCTGTCAAGGACGCCGTCCACAACACATCTACACGCTGCCCTCAATGCAGAACCAAAATGACACGTACGTGACAGTGCTTGATACAACTGCGATGTGCCACACAGATATGAAGCACCGCTATGATTCCTACCACAGGCTCCAGACCCCGTGCTGAGAGCATGGGACAAGGACTTGGCAAGAAAGTGGGTCTTTCTGTGAATCCTAAGTAGTTCAGATTAG
Source organism: Ailuropoda melanoleuca (assembly GCF_002007445.2). Taxonomy (NCBI): domain Eukaryota; kingdom Metazoa; phylum Chordata; class Mammalia; order Carnivora; family Ursidae; genus Ailuropoda; species Ailuropoda melanoleuca. The sequence continues at coordinate 57,682,568 of NC_048220.1, read as the reverse complement.
GAGAAAAGTTTTGCTTTGACGGGTTCTGTTCTTTCCTAAACAGTTTGCATTACCCTCTGAAAGTTGAACCTGTGACAGAGAAACCAGGCAATCCAATGTGAGCTGCTGCTTACCGAATTCGCCTAAAGTCACAATCTGCTTTGCAATGAAGACGCAAGCTGTCATTCTAGGTAAATACTGTGGTCTGGATTACTGGTACACATTTTTCATCCGTCTGTCAAACCTAACTCTCTATGACTTACCAATGATTTCTGTATTGTATTTTCACCAACCTGAGGTCTTTTCAACTAAATTATAAGAGAATAAATACTGGCCAGATTACTAGGTTATCATTTACAGATTAAATACGGAGTGACAACAAGAAAAAAAAATCCATCAATCACCTCTGATCAATTTTATTCATAAAATACTTCAAGTCATTTATAAAAGTTGCACTTTAGGATTGATTATTTTCCTCTATCTAAAGCACAACAAACAGAAGCATTAATGGCATAAAAGATAACGTTGAAACGATCGGGAGAATAATTCTAAGTATAGCCATGCTGTAAAACATAGTCATTAAAATAAAATATATTTTCAATAATGCAGCCCTTCAAGTACTGATTTTTTTTCTTTTTCTATTTCACTAGGTGGTGATGGCTATTTGTGGATTCCACTGCCATTGTTATTTAAATAACATTACTAGAAAACACCCCGCTAAAGAAGATTTCTCGACATTATCAAGCTAAATTAAAAGGAAAATAAATTCTACAAAGTAAATATTCCAAGACTTCTGGTTTATAAATCATTAAATATCACTTATTCATTTTTATACTATATTAATTGGAAACCAGCAAAGAGCAATGAAAGACCATGACTTTGGAGTGGAGCTGATCTGGGTTCAAATCCCACCAATGCCATGGTATGTGGCTATGCAACATAGGCAAATTACAGAACTTCTCTGAATGTCCACATCCCACCCTTTTAAGTAGGGATAATAATATGGGGATGATGATAGTAACACAGCATTTTTGTGAAGATCGTATAAAAGAATCTGTATGAACCAATATCAAATTCATGTTTTCTGTTCATTCAGTAAAAAAAAACCAAAAACAAAAACAGAAATCCTCTTTTGACAGGCAGGGCGCAAATATATACCCACTCTGGCTAGGCACTGGGCTAGAAGCATTATGCAGACTATCTGGAGCAAGGAAATTACATAAAAGTATGAACTGATAACTGATACTGCACAAACTATGTGAATGCTTATTAGAGTTATTTACTACTCAAAAAATTTTAGAGGCCTGACAGATTTTGGTATTGCCATAATAGCACCCATCCATGAGAGATTTTTAAAAATGGGATTTTTTTTTCCCTATTTTTAAACTAAGAAATATAACTAAAGGGCATATGACAAAGCAGTATTTTAGTTATGGGTAAAACCAAATTGAATTTTTAAACCATTAACAATTTCACTTTTTCTGTGTCACAATTGTACGTTGTTTCTAAAACCCAGAAGAATACAGAGAATATCTATATAGCCCAGAAATAATCTACACTTAATTTCTTTGCATCTAATTATGGACTCAATAATGTGGCCTGTCTGTTGTCATGTGAATAATATAAAAATCTCCACTGGTTTAATATCAAAATAAAAACTATATGCATAGATGTGTTAGGACCAAGGGACTGTTTCCAAGTTTGGAAACAGATTTATCAATGTTGTGACCTTACCTGGTAAATAGACTGCTGTGCCTTCCACTGACTCTTCATTAATGCCAATCAGGAAACCGGTTTCATTAGAAGTTTCCAGAAGGGAAAATGATGGTGTTGCAAGCTCAGTATTTAACTCTGCAATGCTTACTGTTGCCTGATTATTGGGATCAAGAATTCTCGCCGATACTTGCTGTTCTGATGCTGCTACCGTGTAATCCTCCCCTCTGATCAAAGCTGCTTGTGTTTCAGGGTTTATTTTGAGAGAGGAAGGAACGGTGGGCCTCTCAGAAGTCTGCGGGCTGGGCTGAGGCACGACATCTGCCTCAACTCCATAAATTGCAGAAGCAGAAGTGGAATGTGGCCACAGTGTAGCACCTTCTAACTTAATTTCACCTGCAGTTGTGACCACAGTTCCAGGCTCAGGGGTTTTAATGTTGCTCTTCATTGTTTCTCCTGAAAGTGGAATATTGGTTTGGGTTTGGGAATCTTGGAGAATCTCACTTCCTTCTTCGGCAGTCAGTTCTGTGGGAGAAGCTTCCATGTGTTCTAATAACTCAGGATGACTTTCATCTTCTGAAGGTTCTAACCCAGTGCCAGAAGATAAGGATGGAGACTCGGTGATGTGAAAGAGCTCTTCACTCGACGATGTGAAAGTCACTTCAACATCTGCAAGTTTTCCTGGAGAGCTCTGAGATGTGCCAGCATCTGTACCAGGCAGAGCACTTGCTGGGGGTCCCTCCGTATGTTCAGAGGCTCCACTGCCTAAGTAGACAGTGACTGGAGATGATGGTGTCTGAGAGGACAACTTTGCGAAAGCTGAGACTGCTGATGTTGTATCAGTGTAATCGGAGGGATGGGATCCTTCTATCACGTTAGGTGTCTCTGTTAAACTCTGAGCCATAAGGTGCATAGTACCAATACTTACGTAGGATGTAGGATCGATCAATGCCTCCTCGGCTCCTGATGAGAATTCTGGCTGAAAAGAAGGACCTACATGTTTCTTTTCTTCGTACTCATCCCGTGTCTCCAAATGGCCCAATGTTGATATTACTTCACTTTGGTCTGCAATAGCTTGACCATCAGACAAAGTACTTGATTCAAAGATGTCATCCAGGGCTTTTGCTTTAATTTTTGGTTCTTCAATCTCTGGATTAACTGTGGCAGATGTACCAGGAAGGGGCAGGGATGTCACTGTGGGAAGCAAAATATCTACTTCTGTTTCTATGCTAGGAGCAGGGAGCCCAGTTGTGAAGGTAAAGCCCATGGGATCTAAGTGGCTTCTGTCTTTGGAAAGCATCGATTCATTACGTGTTGTCTGAGTGTAGTTAGCCAGAAGAGGGTCACCAGAGCCCTCAAAGTTTTCTTCGGTTAAAGAAAGGTTAACAGCTGCCTCATACTTCTCTTGAACTTGAGCACTTTCTTCACTACTGCCATGTGGTCCTGACAGTACCTCTGGATCTATGTCCGTTTGCACTCCAAGGATGTCTACATATATAGGTTTAGTGTGATCAATATCTATGATAGTGTTTTTATCTGATGTCAGCTCGGGTAGAATTTCAAGGATGGGACTCTCTGTAATTGTTAATATTAAATCCTTGTCATCTTTGTCCAGGTCTATAATGATGTTTTCAGTGGTTTTTCTTCTGTTAGGTTTTACAGTGGAATCCTCAAATCCTCTGAGATGGTCTTGGAGACTATCTGCAGCATCTTCTGTGGACCTCTCATATGACACTGTACTTGACAGTGTGCTAGTTGGATCGGAGGAGCTTTCATTCTGCTCTAAATGAAGAGGCAGCAACATTGAAACTGTTGGGAAGCCATCAACAGTAACAGCTTTAGCACTTGGAACCTCAGGATGTTTTTCCAGGGATCTATCAGAAACAAATGTAGTGCTTCCTTGCCTGGTTGCTTGAGTGGTTCCAGAAATGTGGACTAAATCAACCATATCCAATTCCCCAGATCCCTCTCCAGAATGTTCATAAAGCAAGTCAGATGGTTTTGGTGCTGATGTAACAAATCCTGTAGCCATTTCAAGACCATAAGTTCTAGCCAGAAAATCAGAGGGAGGGGTTGCTCTTTCTTTTGTCTCTGCTGTTGAATTCTCGTTAGAGACTTGTTCAGTCATTGGTTGTGGTCTACTAGTCTGGATTTCTTCTGCCCGACCGTGGGTCTGATTTTGAGGATGTTCGGTATCAGTGGAGAAAGTGAGAAGTGCCACAGAAGGTCCTTCGGTTCTGCTGTCACTTAAAATTTCTAGTAAGGTTGTGCTGGACGCTGTCTCACTACCTTCAGAGAGGCTGTCTGTTTTGGAAATGGGTGGTCTAACTTCATTTGCTACATTTTCCATTTCCTCATAGTCTTCGGTTGTATCGCTTATGAGGCTGGTTTCTAAATTCTCCATCTGAGAAGCCTGGGGAGGGAATGTGGTAATGATTTGTTCTGTTTCAGTAAAATTCACTGACGCTATAGTAGCCAAAACTTCTTCTCCTGATCCCAGTCCAGAGAATAAAAGATCGGTATCTGACTCTTTCATTGTTGGCCTCACAACTTTGGGAAGAGGTTTTATAGTTTCCTCCTTTTGGATTGGAGAATCCGTAACTACACTCTCAGCGGATACAGATTCAGTCACTGAGGTAGTAGCTAAGAAAAAATGGGATTTTTCAGCGACTTCAGGGAGAGCAGTATAGGGTTTCAAGCCCTTTGCCTCTGGATCTGGAGTAGACACATCAGCGAAGAAAATGTCTTCCTTCTCCATTTCCTCACCAGTACTGTCAGTTGTCTTCACTGTTAGCATAGAATAATCTGTGGCTCGGAGTCCAGTTTCAGTAAATGTTTGTGAATCGAAAATTGTTTGTTCTGGTGCAACAGAGCTTTGAGGGAATTCAAAAGATTTTGGTTCTTGAAACTTTTCCTCTGATGCTGTCTCACTTTCAATTCCTTGCCTTACAGGGTTGACTTCTTGCATGGACCATAATTTGGCTGGCTCCATAGTCTGAGGAAAGGTCACTGAAACTGTGCCATTGACTGTCACTTCCCCCTTTTCTGTTGTGGCTTCAGTACCTTCAGCTTCTGCTGTTGGTAAAATGGTGGTCCCTTTATCGGCTTCATTAATAGCACCTTCTTCTCCCAATCCTTGATCAATAAATGGGGAATCTGTACCAGAAACATTTCCCGTAGCGCTGGGAAACACCTGGTCCACAGAGCTGCTTACTGAGACCAGCTGCTCACCTGAGCCCTCAGCTGACGCTGTGAACTCTTCCCAAGGGAAGGCAGAAGTGCTGACCGAGGTGCTACTGGGTCCTTCCGAGTCAGCTCTGTGGTTGCTGTGATCTGAAGTAGGTATTACAGACGATGAAATCTGGGTATCCTTAAATGCTGCATCTCCAGAGCTTTCCATCATTACTGTTTCTTCTTTGGCTACGGGATAAGTTACTGTTGAGTACTCTCTAAAGTCACCACTGAAATCTTCTTCCAAAGGAAAATCTGTAGAAAAGCCCTTTATTCCTGGCCCATGATTATGTTCTCCTGAGACCTCCGAAATCAAGCTTTCTTTGGATGTTTGGCTTATACTTTCAGCAACCTCCCTGTCCATTACAGTACTCAAAACTAATCCTGTTGGCTCAAAAGGGAATATAGTTTCCACATGGGGAGACAAAGTGCCAGCTGCTTCCTTTTTGGTTGGAATTTCAGACTCTAAATTTAATGAAAATGAAGAAACAGTGGCTGTTTCTGGGTCAGCAGCAGCTTCTCCAGAGCCTGGCTCCACGGAGAGAGAGGCAGGGCTACCTGGAACAGTGGACAGCCCCTCCTGAACCCCAGGTTGACTGCTACTGCTGGGCTTAGCAGTCTGTGCCCCCAGCCTGTCTAAAACATTTGTTTCTGTAAAGACAAGAGTAGAACTTGTCATTTCCTTTTCAGACTCTGTGGTTTTTGTGGAGGATGTAACACTGCTCCTCGTAGCAGATGCCGAATGGCTAGATGGAGCTTCACTTGGGCTTGCTAATTCAGAGGGGACAATCAACTGATCTGATCTCTGTGTAGATGAATATTCCTGAACTGTAGACGCTGTACCTGGGGTTCCCTCGTCCTCATCTTTCCTTTTCTCTTCCTCAAAAGATGTACTGAAGACCCACTCAGAAGTGGCTGTTTCCCCTCCAAATCTGGTTGGCACTACCTCTGCAGAAGGTTGTTGAGAAACGGAATAAAAGGTGGTTGCAGGAATATCAAAAAGACCTTCCGTGATCCCCATCTTGCTGGTGTCTAAAGTAACCAGTGTATCCGTAGTATTTCTCTGTGATAAATCAGTTGTCACACTGAACATTTTATTTTTATCTTCTGCTTCTCCAGAGCCTTCTGGAAATGGAACTGAAGGACTCCCTGAGAGCTCTACACTTTCTCTGGGGGTTATTTCTACCCAGCTTTCTACAGTGGACAATGGGCCATCAGGGAGGGCGTTTCCTGTGAAGGCAAACGGTACTTCCTCTGAAACATCTGCCGACACAGAACTTGGAACTATACTTGGAGTAGATGTGATAGAAGGACTTTTCCCCTCCTCTTCACCAAATGTTCCTTCAGTAGCCCTTGAAAAGATCGTTTTTTGAGATTCTTGGTCAATGGCAGCATCTCCTGAAGACTCTTCAGGAAACAGAGGTACAGGTTCAGTATGTTCATGGACCAGATTATCAAGTTCAGGCCCTCGCGCTGTGACCGATTCTGGCCCCTCGGTGGCTTCTCCCTCGTGGAACGGGACTGTAGGGAAAACATCAGGCTCACCACTTGAAAAGTGTTCGGGTGTTTCAGGGTAAGTCTCGGGCTTCCACGTAAGTTCGAGCGACTCAGTTGTTTCTTTCAATTCATTAGGCTGCACGGCGGTAGACAATCTGGTCTCGGCTATCACAAATGGATGCGTTTCACTTTCACTGCTGTCTGAAAAATTTTGAGAAGGTGCAACACTCTCGAACTGGCCACGCCTAGCTTCTGCTGCTTCTGGGTCCTTGGGCACCGTGGTGACCAGCTGTTTCCCATTAATGTACTGCACTGATGGGGTGGTCGTCACGTCAGTGGCGTTTGCACACTCTTCGTCTTCCCCTTCATCTTCTTCACTGTGGTACAGATTTATTTCAATTAACTCGGGTAAAATTTCAGCAATTAGATCGTGCTCTGGATCTGTTTCTTCACTACAAGGTTCATCTTCTTTAGATTCTGAATCTATTGGATGACCACTTACACTCAAATCACTCATTCGACCTGAAAAAAACAAAGAGTTTTCACAACACTTGAATAGAAGATTTGGCAGTGTACGACAGAAGAAATCGACAGCAAGGCTGGCTGATCACACTCACGCACACAAAGAAGGATTCAAGTCTTTTCACATGAAGTGCAATCACCCTTCTACACATGGTTCTCAGTCTCCAAATTTGCTGATTCACATTAACAATAGGAAAAATAAATCCAATATAAGATTATAGAAACAGGTTATGAAAACTCTGCAACACGTTTAACAAAGCAAGGCCCTTAAAATGAAACATGGAGTCACATATATACATTGTAATCATGAAAAGTGGGAATTCACATGCCTGTCAACTGAAAAAAAAAAAAGAAAGAAGAATTAAGACCATTTCATCCGATCATACAGAAAAAGTAAGTGATTATTATTTTAAGTAAGGGGAGGCTGAGACACCCTCCATTAAATAAGGAAATGAGAAGAGATTCCTTCTCTTGCCATAATCTGTCCTAGGAAGGCAGTTTTCAGAAAAGTAAAAGAGGGGTTTCTTTATAGCCCTTTCACAGTGCAACCACAGTCCTTCCCCAGTGTAACAGTGACACCAGATTTAGCTGCATAGGGCTGCAACCAGGGGCCAGACACCAGGGCAGGAAGCCCTGCATGGGGGGCTCTGCGCAGGGAGAGCTCATTGAGAACACCAGGAAGGAAGGAGGAACCCACCACGCTCTACACCTTTGTCCTTCATGAGAGGTGATCTGGATTGGGTCACTTACAGTTCTTTTTATCAACATTTTCTCCAACAGAAGTTCAGGAGTCACATCTAGACATCCGAACTAGCATACTTTAAATAACGCATATCCTCAGAACACTCCCTAGATCGTAAATTGCTATAAGGTACCAACCACTAAGCTCAACGGACTCGTCTGCTTCCAGAAATACACCACACAAACTCCTTGTCTGGGTACCACGAAGGAGGAAATCCTGGGCCCTCACTTTTATCAAAGTGGAATTCAGTTGTCCTAGGATAGAGTCCTACCACTGCAGTTGTCCTCGTCCCAGTGTCGCTGCAGTGTGCAAAGGTGCCTGTGCGTGCAAGGACCCGCGAAGAAGATAAAGAACAGCACGGAGGATTGCACAGTGTCTCGCTCGCCCACCCCAGGAATACTGTTGCAGAACGAATTTTCAGCCGAGCCCCAATTCATGCCACATATGCTCAGGCAAAACCTGAGAAGCTTACAGAAGGAATAATTATGACGGAGCCACCCCTGTCCCCCGTCAGTGGGAAATTGTTCCTGTAGCTAGAAGCCACTCCTTTCCATATATGAAAGGATCAACATCTAGCATTTACTGATAAGTCAGCCGAGCAAAAACCCTATTGAGAAGAAACGGATCTTGCTTGTATTCTTTATGCATCAAAATAAATTCAGAAGTATATGAACTATCAATAAAAACTCTCAGAAGCTCCTCTATGTTTTTAACTATGGTTTGCTTAGAAAACTAAAGACCACAAGACTTTTACGTAACTGGAAGACATATATTATATTTACCTTTATCCCTTTCACCCTAATAAAAGCAAAAAAGAAAACTCTTCTCTGTATCCCATCACATCCTCACTGTGTAATCTCCATAAAAAATCACTTGTGTAGGGCTGGATTATTCTTACCCTAACCATATGTCCTATAACCAAATCTTCCTTTCATTCCACCTCAGACATTCAGCCTTTCAACTATGGAAACAAATGCTTTTGAGTATTCAAATATATAAAAATATATAAAAAATACGTAAGAGAAGTGAGATCAACATATAACTCTAGTATATTACAAAAATATAAAATGATACAAATGATTTCTGTCACAGATGCTGCAACAACTCCTAATTGCCAAAGAAGAACATGACTAAATGCCTTACATTAAAAAAAATGTAATTAAAAACATAAGCTCATTCAATATTAGATCACTGAAGTTGTTACTGTGATCTTATAGTGTCTCACGGTGTATTTGTTTTAAAAGAGGACAATTTAAAAATCTTCAGATAACACCTCTTAATATGGCTTACAGTGAAGCCCACTGTTTTGCTATGGAAAAAAATGTGATAATACATATGCATATGTACAGACATGTATATGAGAATACATTTTAAATGCCTTTGCATAAATGAATCTTTTGAAATATCATATCAGTAATTTTATCTAATCACCAAATTAAGTAGTCTCTCGTTGCTAATACTATTTTAACATAGTTGAGGTAAGCCGGACTCAAACTACTTTGTACAACTTTATAGCATCTAACTGAAGCTTCAAAAATATGCCTGTCTTCACTCGCTAATACTCTGGTGTTACATCCAACCTTTTGCATTAGGCTTCATGAGGTGTAAATAAAACTAGAATTCACATCAAGAAGTATCACACACACAGACACTAAATTCACACAATATCTTTCATTTAAATACAGAAAGAATTTTAAATAAGAAACATAGGTCTGTCTCAAGCATATAAAGAATCCCCACATTTTGTACTGTTTCATAAATAATGGAGATAAAACTAACCGTTCAGCCAAACTTCTCCAAACAAACATAAGATAAATAAGGAAATGACTGCTTGATAGTGTTTATTTATAAACTCCTAGGCCAGGAACAGTGTAAACAACACTCATTGCCTGTATAGGTTTATATAGGTTTCTAAATAAATTCCTTACTTAAAAAAATAGTAAAAAAAAGAAAACCCAATATAAATATATCCCATGATCTTCTTAGTGAATATAAAAGGAGGTGCCATCAATGTAAGATGTTGGTAGCTCTAAAAATAAATGGGGTGAAGAAAAGCAGAGAGAGAGAGAGAAGACACTAAGGTATGTCAATGTATCAACTATCACTGTGTCAAAGGAACTGACATGTCATGATGTTGACTTAAATGTTTTACAAAGGATTTAATAATCTAAAATAAATGTTCCCCCCCCCAGGATAGAAAACAAAGAGCTATAATTGTAAATCAACAATTTATATAATAATTTCCTTGACTATCAATTCTTACTAAATCTACTTAATTCAATTAATAAAAGACTCTGGCATTCACTTTATATTCTCTAATTTTAGTTCCAATGAACAAAGTATAACATTGTTTTAGTCCAGTTTCCACTTGGATAATGAACTTCAACATTTTTTATTGCACATGAATCTATGGGGATTTCCCCTAGCATTTAAGACCATTATATCAGAATATTTTACCAAAAGATTCAACTGTTAGATGCAATATATTCCACTTTCTAACCTAAGTAAATATCACAATATTTCAATCATAGCAATACAAACACAGCAGAGTCGTCCTTTGAATATTCTTCACAAACAGTTGGTTTCATACTGGTTTTTGCACACAAAATTAAATTCACTACCACAACCATGCATGCCACCCAACTGTATTATCTTCCCAGAAGACAACTGACTGCATAAAACATACTACGTATTATGTATCAGACTGTACTGCAGACACTTGCTTACCAACTCTATAGAGACCTACAACCTCCAAGAGCATCTTCCAAGTCTGTTTATCTGTCTGCCTGCCTCTCTCTCTTTCAAACAAATGCTCTTTCCAAAAGGTAAGAAAAATGGCCTTCCTGACACCTTTCTCTTTATTTGAAAAGGAAAACATTTTTAGTGTACATATTGCAAAAATACCAATCATTACATTTATCCTAGGATTCCTTCTTGTACCTCCCACGTATCTGATCTGACTTGCTTTCAGAACAGTAGCACACAGAGAGACACCTTAAGCTGTTCTGTCTTCTGCTTCTCATTGTACCATGACGCTGGCAACCACTAAAGAACGATCAGTGCATCACACTCAACAGTAACTGAGAAGAGATGTATTTTAAAAAGCGCCCATTGGATATGTACCACAAAAATGTTCTACTAAAGGGGAATTCTCACATAAAACAGACACAAAATAAAAGCTGAAATTCTTTTGTTTCCTTTTTCCTCAGATTCACAATTAAGTGACTAATATTCATCGTCTAAATAAGTTGTGTCAGCTTCCAAATGGTTTCATCAGATATCTTAATACTGTTTTGAGGGTGACGGAAATGTTAATTGTCTAGGGCTTTAAAGGTAATTTTTACCACCAACAGATTCTCTACAGATCAATCTACATTTTATTGTCAGTGTGGCCAGTGTGTTCCCATACTTTGTGGAGCTCTGAAATCTACCCAGTGTGGATGCGTGAGTTCTTTCCCCCCAGCCCATACCCCTGTCATTGCTATCTGACAACTCACCCAGATTCCTATTTGCCCCTTTTTGTTATTCAGTCTTTAAAATTACTTCTTCATCCCTCTTTCTTGTTACTACCCCCACCCACCAAACATGTTATTAGAGTTATCAGTACTGTCAGTATTGCAAACCATAAAAGTTTCTTTGTGGGGTGTGGTGGGGGGACACCTGCGCTATTGTAAAAGCAGGCATCTCATTCCAAAGTCACGATCTGCTCTATTTCATATTAACAGTGCAACCTAATGCAGTAATTAACTTTCTCAGCTCTTAGATGAACCAGTCCTTATAAGAGACTCTATTTTAGAATTTTATTCTAAGGATAATATAACTTTTATTTGGATTTCAAGAGTCAGACCACAGAACTCCACACAGTGTATGTATAATCTGTTCTATGTTTATACAAATGTATTTTAACAGCTTACTTGAATATACTAGTACCACAGTTAATAGATTTTTTAATGGTTTTTCACACAACGCTTAATTGCGAGCTGGCCTCAAATTATTCACCAAGTATTTTTAAGTACTTCATGGAAGAATTTTGTGGACATAGCACAATCTCCCAGTCACGCTGTCAGCAGACACAAAACACACTTGCTAAGATGCACAGGCTGCTGGCTAAAGTTCACACTCTCTTCGGGGAGTTTTACAATTTAAATTTAAGAGCTTTTAATTAAATATAACTATACACCAATTTACTCAGCAGAGATATATTAGGATCATGTTTCTTTCGTAAAAAGGATTTCATTTTAATGTGCAACAAAAATATTTTGTTTCCTTATTTTAAAAATACAATAGGCAACCATACTGAAGCGCCCGAGCAATACTTATAGAATTTAAGTAGAGAGAGTTTGAAGTTCTTTAACATGCTTACATGTTTTCTGACATATACCTATAAGTCCAACAACCAGACAGAAACAAATGACTCAATTTCATTCACGTTTGATGTGTTCTTAATGTAAGATAAAATGCCGGCACCTTAGGAATCAAAGAAAATCATCTAATATAATTTTTTTAAAGATTTTATTTATGTATTTGACAGAGGGAGAGAGAGAGAGAGAGAGTGAGAGAGAGAGGGAGAGAGAGAGAGTGCACGAGTAGGGGGAGGGGGAGGGGGAGAGAGATAGAGGGAGACTCCCTGATGAGCGGGGAGCCCCATACAGGCTCAATCCCAGGACCCCGAGATCATGACCTAAGCCGAAATCAGACGCTTAATCCACTGAGCCACCTAGGCGTGCCCATCCAATATAAATTTCAATCAGATTGTTTCAGACATCCTAAATTCCCCAATATTCTCAAAATTTGAGACACTAAAAACGGTGCCGACTCAGCATGTTACAAAAATTGATGTCAGTAATCAAGATATAAACACCCTCCCCAAATCTCTTCAGATACTTTTGCATCCTTAATTAATTACCTCAATAACTGAAAATCAAGTGATATTTATATCAATACTCAATCTCGCCAGAGATGAGAGTTATGTAGAAGTTGGGAGACCAGCATTAGATGCTGTGACTCGTACCTCCCTGTTAACTCTGCTAGCTGAGCTTCGTCTGGCGCACCTCCCAAGATGTGAGCTTACGCTGACAGCCTCTTGCAGAGCAAGGAGCTCGAGATTTCCCAATTCATGAATTTTACACCAGAAAGGGTAATATATGTGGATAAACAACATAAGCGTTTCTGATGGCCTCACTTTTAAGAGGCAGACATGTTATGAGGATGATAAATGGGAATCATCTCTTTTCCCCAACTTGAGATAATCCGCTAATAATGCTGTTCCTTCAAGTGGAAAGAATGTGTTTAGATACAGTCATCTGGTCTAAGAGTGCTCAAGGAGCTATCACCAAGTGTGGGCTCTTCTTACTTATAGAAAAAGCCCAGGGGACTTCATAACTTCCAATTTTTAAAGAGCAAGGGCTTTCCTGGAGAGCATAATCAAGTAAGTTTGAGACCTTCAAGAATTTCTGAACAGTAAGATAAGGAGCTATATGAAAGAGAAGTAAGCCAGGTTATTTAGGTTTCAAAGTTGCTTAAAGATATAACAAATAAAACCAACCACAGGCAGTACATTTATTATCTTTTTCACTTTAGTTCTTGAACATCGTCAAAGCCCTGGATAGATGACAGATAGATAGATGGATAGATACCAAATATCCTAACACTAGAAAAACACTTTGGTCAGAATCAAGGATTTAAAATTTAAGTAAAAGCTTTGAGTAAAGTAAAAAAATGCCTCTCATAAATATGTCTATACTTCCTTTCTAAGATGTCTAAATTATAGCTGGTAAGATAAACTTTACCAGACACCATTTTATTTTTAATTATGTTACTCTTTCTTCAAAAGTCAGTAACAGTTTCTGCTCACCTTTTCCACCTGACCTCTTCATCAGGGTGTTCGAATGGCCCCATTAATTGTCCCCATATTTATCCTCTTCCTTCAGTTCTCTGTTAGAATTCTCTGCTTCTCTGCCTTGGAGCCCAGCAACTCCATGTCCCTATCTTATTATCCTCCTCATTCCCTGCTCAACCTCTGTTCAAGAAGAGCCCTCCCATCCCCAACTTGGAATGCTTCATAAATCCTCCTTTGAGCTTCATCCATGCATTTATGAATGGTCCAGCTAACGCCCTCGGTTCTCCAGGACAGCTTCTCTAAAACTCCTCAGCCCAAATTGGTTGTATCTTTGATTTGTATACCGCAGGACTTAGGTCATATTTTTTCTTATTTACAAATTCCTTAGCTGTGTCTATATTTTTGTCTCACCTCCCATTCTAAATTCTGTATTCCATAATTAAAGTGAGTGAAGGGATCCTTTAAACATGAATGCCTCTCACACTCTTGCCACTCAGCCCCTCGTTGAGAATTTTGTTGGAAGAATGTCTGCTCGGTTTCTTAACATCAAGAAGGAAAATGGTTACACTCTATTGGAGTTCGATACTTCCTTTGAAAGATGTGAATTTTGGGCTGAAGAAATTATTGTCGTTTGATTGCAATAGCAGATCGAATTCTGAGATACAACTAAAGAACCATACAGATAACGCAAACAGTAAAGACTTTTCTGGATATAAAGATCCAGATAATCTAAATGCACAGTCACAGTTGCAAATTTTTTTTCGTTCACCTTCTTTCCAAATCCAGCCTTCCATTTGACTTATATCAGGGTGGTAATCACCATTTTTCTTAATGTAAATGTATAATGAACAAAGTCACTTCAGTAGTAGAATCAAAAGAATCCCTAAGCCATAACCATATGTATTTTCTTACAGTTTCCATGTTGATATAGAGCAGGTAACATGGATACAGCAAAGTGAGGTATGCAGTCTGGGTAATTCAAGATATATTTTCCACCCCTTACCATTACTTCTGATTCAATTATAATTATTCCGGAAACTTTTAAGAACATACATTTTAATGATATTTAATTCTATTTTCTTCCTTACAGATGCCAAGGTTCATTTAACACTTGTGACAAAAGCTACACTTCCCAAAATGTGATCAAAGAGCACCATTGCACTCAGAGGAGACTGAATCAGACATATTCTTTTTCTCCTTAAAACTGGTAAAGTACAGCTTAACTGGCAGAGGCTTAAAGCATTCCCTTCCCCAAGACAGTCTACTTCAGCCAGCTGTCTGCAGGTTGGAAAGCCTTTACTTTACCAATAATGTTCAACACTATCAAAATCACAAGAGATGCATTTAAAAATACAGATATCTAGTAATGAAAAATAAATGAAGCAAATTTAAGAAACTAACAAAAAGTACAAATGCCCAAGTCCCCCCAATAGAAATCCAGATTCAAACAGTCTGATGAGGGATGGGGTCATCGGCTTTTTTACTTAGAGGCTTCCTGGTCATTTTAATAGACAGCCAGGGCTGAGAAGCCATGTCGGCAATATTTCAGCACTGGGCCATTTCCTGGTGTTTCTCAAACCCCCGTGCTCAGAATGGCGTCACTGTTGGTTAGCTGCCTGGTGTCTGGGTAGCGTAGCTCTGGGTCCTCCCGGTACACTGGGTGGTTGCTCAGGGAGGGAATGAGCGTTCAGAGTTTCCTGTGAAGCCAAATCTAAAGATGCTTCTTCTATTAATTTACTCATATTACCTCTAGTTTTATCTTTTTACTAAAGCAAGCAAATAGCCTTTATTATATGTTTTTGCTTACTAATTATTTCAAGTTGTCTTCCCTATTAAGCAATAGATTGCATTATCTTCTTTTTCTAGCCACACAATAACTTGACTGAATGACTTTATTTCAACACCTCCAATTATTTCCTGGAAGTGAGTGTGAAGAGATGGGAGGAGAATGTTTCATCTGCAGATAGTAAAATGGCTTCCTTCCAGAGCAGAGCAAGGTGAGAGTGCAGCATAGTGAAAAATGGTAACCATACTATATTCTGTTATACTCTACAGGAATATACCTTAGTATATTTCCTTTCTCCTTTCTCAACTTAGGAAAACCAAAACCTTCAGAAACTTACTTTTCACAGCACATGGCCAAAGCAACTAAATCACCCTGTGAGAGAGCAAGAAGACTACAGCACAAAGCCAAAAGATGAATCCATCAGAAGCCAGTCAAGGTAGTGTGTACTGATTATACACGTGTGCAAGCAAATCTGGGCATAATCTCGCGACACGATAGGTCAATTTTTTATAGACACAGATGCTGAAATATAATTAAACTTTTCCCTCAAGCCAGAGATTCTTCCTTTCCTATTTATACTTTAAATTATTTATGGAGAAATACTTTGTCCATTATCACAATAATTCCAGTGAGTATTTAGAGGGTTCATCATAGTTTATTTTCCTCTCAAGAATCAAATCATTCTTTTTAGGAACAATTACAGCCTTCTTGCCAATAAATAGATGTTTTCCTCCTGATTCATACTCAAAAAGTCTAAACACCAGCATATCTCTCTAAGGAACACCATTTTTAATACAATAAAACAGGTTCTCAGTTGTTCACGTGATGCCCTAGGATGAAAAACTACTTTACATTTTCTATCACCTCAATTATGGTGTTAAAAATGCAAAGCACTTTGACACAAATGAAAAAAATACTACAGTTTTCACCAAAACACATCACCAATTCCTACCCCACAGCCAGCGCCCCCTTCTTGGAATCATTCTACCAATGAAGCAACTGGATAGCCAACTCTTCTTTCTTGTACCTCACTGAAGTGTAGTGTTATAAATTTTGTAAATTGATAAAAATAGGCAATGCCTTATTAAAAACATACAATTTTCAATTTTACCTCATTAAAATGAAACCTCAGAGAGCATTTCTTTTTCCTTTTCTTTTATCCCTATTGCTCCTCTCACGATGCACGTCTCTCCCCTTGGCTACATCCTTTCCCTCAAAAATGTTCTGAACACTGTCTGGGCCCATGAATACATTTTTTATTCATTGCACAAATGAATGATCTAAGAGCTATTAAGAAAGAAGAATGTAATCCCTGTGTAGAGAACTGGGGGTTTCCTTGACAACAACAAAAAGACAGCAGGGAATGCCCATGCATTCCATGAATATGCAAGAAGAGACTAGGCCTAGTACCTGGAAAAATTTATAAAGAATTTGTAAAAAGATCTTTTTCTTTGGAAAAAAAATTAAATGGGTAGTTATCAAAATCATAAGCCCAACTCTCACACATGAAAAAAGCACAGAAAGCTAATGAACTCTACATACAGGTGCTGCAGAATCAATACTACATTTAAATTTTAAATAAGGGTTGCAGCTGCTTCTGATTTGCACCCAAAATGGCATCACCCTAGACAAACACAATTCATAGAGGATTAAAATTTTAACAAGCTCTTACAGTCACGTGGATACTATAGTATAATTATATCTGGTTCCCCGTGGCCTAAATCTTGAATTTTAAAATTATTCCATTTTTTACCTATTTACAGTACAAAACAATCTAAGTGTCCCTACATGTAGAAGTTCAGAATAAAATAAGCGCTAAAGCAGAGAGGGGATTAATTGGTACTCAGTAGCCCCCAAGGGCCAGGCGTGACGTGTAGTGCTTTGTTGTCATGGGAGTATTAACTGTGCGATGTGCCTGCCACAGCGATGGACAAGCCCTTGAAGAGATTCCTTTCTCCTCCGAGCATCCTGGTGAGTTTGTAGTATTATTATATGTTTTAAATGTTATAACAACTGAGGCCTCTGGAGATAAAGCAATTTTTAAGACCAAACAGATGGAAATCGCAATGCGGACAATGAACCCAGGACTGTTTCCAAAGGCTCCTTCCACGACGTCAGCTGCCCCTGCCATGGATCTTATGGAGCTGACTACCCATCCACGTTCATTCAGAGTCTCACAGAGCATGCTGCAAAAATCCAGTTCTGGTGGAGTATCTTGTGCATGGTCGTTACTTGACTACTTGTTGAATAAATGAGAAAACATGTATTTGTATATTATATGTACATATGGGTATACATGTATGTGTGTGTACGTATACATATGTGATCAACTTCCTTGTTTCATGATCCCTGTGATTTGGGAAAAAGAGTATGGATCAAAGTTTAGGAAATATTCCTTCTACATAATAATAGCCATTCCATCCATTTTACTGGAAAAAATTGTGACAGAGAAATGAAGAAATTTCTGGGTCCACACTGTGGATAATTGAAGGAGAGACCGACGCAAGACTCTCCAACTTCTAGCACTTGCTTCTGTAACACTACTCAGTAGAAAATCACTTGAATTAAGATGGCATAAACCTTTAAGTCACCTTTCAAAATACACAGCCCACTCTTTAAAAAGTAGTTTCATGCCATTTAACTTTACAAGTGTGTAATTCTGAACCATGATACTTCATGAGAATATATTTTAAAAAGTTAAACATACTTAACCTACAGAAGATGCTATATTTGTTAAAAAGCATGAATCACTGAAGAACAGGAACACTGAATGAGTACACTCCCTCCTGAAGACGTTGGCTGAGTATCTGGGGTCCACCCACCTGTATGGGTTTCCAGGTGAACACTACGAATGCATTCATCTTCTGAAGTGGGCCCTGCCCCCCTGTCATCGCAGTGCTATTTAGAAAAATGCCTGATTATACTTATGGCTCCTTAGCTCCACTGATGAGTCTCTGCTGGGCAGCAAGAGGCTAATAACTGGTTTCTAGTAATTTATTTTTGATCTTCCTCTCCAACAAGGACCAGCTTAAGCTTCTCCCTTCTCATGAAATATTCTCTGACTTCCCTGTCTTCATTGATTCCCTCCTTGGCTGACCTCAACTGCCATTTATAGTTGGTACCATGTTACCTAGTGTGCAACTGTATGTTTCTGTACTGTAATTATATCTGATTGTGCTAATACTGGCTCCCCAGAATGCATTTAAAGACCTTGGGAGCAGGGTCTATGGCTTATGTTTATTTTGTGCCTCTTTTACCACCCGTCAAAGAACTAGGCATGCTGTAGCTTTAACTAGAGACAGATCTTGCTTGACTGTGCTCTTCTGGAAGACAGTGTGTGCCTTTCTCTCAAGTTCATTGGCAGTGACAGCTAAGTGGTATTTGTCTTTAGATAATGCCCCACCTCAGTAGTAGTTTTGATAACTTTAAGTTGTAACTGCAAATGCTATTTTCAGAAAGAATAGGCTCATGTTGGGAAGATAACAAAGGTCTTTTTAGCTATCTGTGGAACACATCTTTCATTAAACTTCAACCTGTGAAGAAATAATTTCAGTTTCTTAAATTTTTCCTCAAGGTGAGTGGGTTAATAAAACATTCATAGAGCATTTTAAAAATTGAGGGTCTATTGTGTGTTTGTGTGTGTGTGTCTACATGTGAGTGGTGTGTGCATGTAAGTGTGACACATACAAAATACTTCACTTAGAAGGACTTTTTAAAAAGGTAACCTTTGATCTGTAGTATAGGGTTAAGCTCGCTAATAATTTAGAAAAACTAAGGTCAATTCTTTTCCTCAAAGTATAGAAACAAAGGGAAGATAGCCTCCTCCCTTCTCATGATTTAACTAATACAAGAGAAACTCAATCCTTTTCTAGATTTCAGGCAGCGAAGGAGGGATGGCAGAAGCCATCCTAATCCCTGCAGAAAAAAATGTGCTTCTCTGGCAGGAAGCCACAGTGGGAGCCCAGCAAAGAGAACCACTCATGTGTGCAAGCACCAGCCCCAACCAATTTCGGGGATGTACTCCAAAATTCTGCAGGAAAGAAGCAGCCCAGACCCAGGGCTACCAATTTCAGGATGCCATTCTCTTGCCACAGAAGGTATCTGAATAGCATACGTCATCACCCATTTTAGCAGCAAACTAAACCTAAAAGTGTGCCTCCATTTGCCCAGCTGCACTACTTTCCCTAGCTGTCTCACAAATGATCTCTGAAGTTTAAACATGAAAATATATGTAAAATGTGCCCTGAAAGTATCAAGCTCTGTGAGCTTGATGATGATTTAGCTCTGCACACACATGTGATATTCTGAGACGTAACTATGTACTACCTTGATGATGCGTAGGCATCGAAGAGATTGAAACTAGATTTGCAGGTGCCTGGATGGTTTGGTAGGTTAAGCGTCTGCCTTCGGCCTGGGTCATGATCCCGGGATACTGGCATTGAGCCCCTCATTGGGCTCCCTGCTCAGCAGAGAGCCTGCTTCTCTCTCTCCCTTTGCCTGCCTCTCCTCTTGCTTGTGTGCTCTCTCTCTCTCTCTCTCTGTCAAATAAATAAATAAATAAAAGCTTTGGGAAAAAACCCTAGATTTGCTTAATTTGCTTTATTTTGCATCAGACAAAGTTATTCAGAGGTAAATATCAGTGAATGTGTATGATGATAGTGAGATAAAGTATTGATAATCAGACCGATTTAAAAAATGCTTTTATGTTAAAAAAAATCAATTCATTCGGAAACGAATACTTGTGGCTGCTTTCTTTCTAATTCGCTAGATCTTATTATTCTTTTTCCGGCTGTGATCTAAGGTACATTTTATTTTAGAAACTCCCACAAGGTAAGAGAGAGGTTCCAAGAGACTGGGGGTCCTGATCTCCTTTCTCAAATGTTAACCAGAACCGGGCAGCGTGGCTGTACAGTGGTGAGCATGGCCGCCTGTCAAATATTAACCAGAATAGCTGCTCTTTTATCTGCTCAAAATACAGTGTTCCTAATAAGATTTTGTTTGAAAAAAGGAGTCTGCTCTTATAATAAAAAATCTGAAAGTTATTTTTCTACATAATCAAGTCTATCAAGATGAAAAATACGTGATTTTGAAAAGCTATATGAAGCAATCTCACGTAAACATTGCCTTTTACAAAAGACATGAACAGACATTTCTGCAAAGAACACATCCAAATGGCCAACAGACACATGAAAAAGTGCTCCACAGCACTCAGCATCAGGGAAATACAAACCAAAACCACAATGAGATACCACCTCACACCAGTCAGAACGGCTAAAGTTAACAAGTCAGGAAACAACAGATGTTGGCAAAGATGCAGAGAAAGGGGAACCCTCCTACACTGTTGGTGGGAATGCAAGCTGGTGCAGCCACTCTGGAAAACAGTATGGAGGTTCCTCAAAAAGTTGAAAATAGAACTACCCTGTGACCCAGCAATTGCACTGCTGGGTATTTACCCCAAAGATACAAATGTAGTGGTCTGAAGGGGCAGCTACACCCCAATGTTTATAGCAGCAATGTTCACAATAGCCAAACTATGGAAAGAGCCCAGATATCCATTGACAGATGAATGGATAAAGATGATGTGGTATATATATGCAATGGAATATTATGCAGCCATCAAAAAATGAAATCGTATCATTTGCAAGGACATGGATGGAACTAGAGGGTACTATGCTAAGCAAAATAAGCCATTCAGAGAAAGACAATTATCATATGATCTCACTGATATGTGGAATTTGAGAAACAAGGCAGAACATCATAGGGGAAGAGGAAAAAGTGAAACAAGAAGAAACCAGAAAGGGAGACAAACCATAAGAGACTCTTAATCTCAGCAAACAAACTGAGGGTTGTTGGAGTGGAGGGCGGTGGGAGGGATGAGGCGGCTGGGTGATAGATCCTGGGGAGGGTATGTGTTATGGTGAATGCTGTGTATTGTGTAAGACTGATGAATCACAGACCTGTACCCCTGATATAAATAATACATTATATGTGAATAATAAATAAATAATTTAAAAAATTAAAAAAAAACAAAAAAATTGCCCTTTAAAAAATCATGACTGTGCATGCAATGAGATAAACATTGCCATAAATATCACCCACGCGTCTATCTCCTGTTCTCAGAGATAATGTCCCTTACTCTTCATCCTCTCCTCAAAAATTTGTGTACAATTCTCCAAAGTACAAACAAAAATACAGGAGGAATTATCATGAGAGTTATTTCTCAATGATGTAAGCAATAAGGTGCCATAATTTTCAATACAGAAACCAAGCAAAATGAATTCTTAGAGGCCAAAATTATCATTCTCAACATCTCATTAATTTTTAATACCATTACATTAATAATTTCATAAATATCTTAGTATCTGTATCATTTTAGTTTAATATTGGCCTTACACCTGCCTTACACTTAGATATAAACTATAAAACTAGCAAAAAAGAATGCTTGATGAAACAAATAACATCAAGCTAGCCTGACAAACAGTATGTAGTATATATGAACTCATTTAAGAAAAAAACCTAATAAACCACCTATTTTTAAGGTTATAAGTATGAGAACTTGCATAATACTGTTTGAATTTAATATCTGTACATCTCCAAATAATTATTTGGTTTAAAGATAACAGCATAGCAGTTTTTAAAGACATTCACAGTTCTGTCACACCAACTTGTGACATTTTCGATGATTTAGAGGAGCGTTCTTTAAAAAAAAAAAAAGTACAGAATTGAAGAAACTCTTCCCACACCACTGAATCCTGTAGAATTCACGCATGTTCACAAAGAAAACCTTTCAATAATTTTTCAAAATGCAGGTGTGCAAATTACTCCTGAAGTAGAAAGGAGTCATGTTTTCAGTATCCCCTGAACCACTGTTAAACACACCCCATAGCATTTTTCAGCTCATAAAACTTTTATGAGCTGAAAAGTTCCTTCAGATTTTTTTTGACTGCTAACTACAGTTTCCCTCCAGCAACAGCACCTTAAATTGCTATTAAGACCCATTTCAGCAAATATAACATAAATGTGTCTCGAGTAGCATGTTTTGTTTCATAGTAGTTAAAAAAAAATAAGATTTATATGACTTGCTGAGCACAGCAAAAAATTATGAACGCCTTGGTTTAGTGTAGCACGGGTGGCATTTTTGCTTACTTGAATACACAGTACATGTAGAGGTCGGTTCTATGTTTGTGAATAGATTTATACAAGTTCATACATGAACCAAGGATTTTCCAATCTGGAAAAACGTGTCTCGATACATAAAGAAGTTGGTTCCCAGGCACATATGTATTTTTCCTTATTAATGTACACCTGCCTTAGAATCCATTAATTTAACATCTGCTTTAACAATTTTCCTTGCCAAAGTTCAAGATGCTTGAAAAATTAAATTTCTCATAGAAAACAAGTAAAATTAGTAAAAGTGAGCAGTTGGATCTGACTAAACCTCTTTGTCAAGACAATAAACAATGCTTTTAGTCTTAAAGAGAATGACAGACACAAAAAACGATAGATGAAAGAAGGAAACAGAGAGAGGCAGAGAGAGACGGAGGGAGGGAACTAGATAGATACAGGCTATACCCCACCCTGCCCCTCCACACACACATTGGAATCTTGTCCTGATGGCAATACCCAACAATCCCCTTTCCACAGAGTTTTCTGACCTGTTACCAATGCTGAAGAAAAACTGGTTTGAAAGCAAATCATGGTCCCATGTTTTAAAAGTGGAAGAAGGAAGAGGACACACCTAGGCACATCTCCCAGACCCAGCTGACTAAGTGAACAACTCCAATATAAACACACACCTTGTATAAATGGTTTCTGGGTCAGGTTACTCAGACCCTTCATTTTGAGTCGCCATTTACAAACCTAGATTTTTTTTTTTTTCTGATGACGGTCAATGCTTCCAGGGAGATCAAGTTGCACATTTTCTATTTTGTAATTCGATCACCTTAACCTTATCACACAGTTTCCCATTTAGAAGAGTTTTTAAATGCAGAATAGTTTTTACTGTTTTCTATATTATTTGATTTAACTGAGTATCTACACTGACTTGAGAGTCATCTAAATTGGGAAAAACTTCTGCATAGTCACTCAAGCATTTTTAAAAAATTCTCAAATTAAGTGCTAATAGTAATTCCTTTTCACTTCCGTTTTTTCTTTTTCATAGTAATACCATCTTGTCACTTTTCCAGCCCTACTAACAGCAATCCTCATTTCCACAACTTGGCAGCTCATCTTCTCTGACCCCAGTTTCAAGAGGTGGAAAAAGAATATAAGAGATAAGAGACACGATAAATATTTCCAAGAAACAGCATCATTAGCAGGACAGTAATGTCCAACCCTGGCCTCTTTCAACTGTACTATCAAGTGGAGATTAACGCCAATACTCTGGGAATGTATTTCCTTCTACTTACTGCTCTGTGGGAGATTACACTGAGAACATTCTGGATACTAGAAGCATGAAGTTTCCACTTACAGCCCTGGAAGCCAGCTGACCTGACATCGGAGCTGCCTGTTCATTTCCAACAGGTGCACTCCTGAGCACTCTAATGAGGATAGCGTCACTTTTAAGAAAATGACACCCTGAGAGGAATATTTGCAACAGTATGAGAGAAAACGTACAAAAAAAAAAAAATCTTCTAGCCCAACCTCTCGGACCCCAGGCAAGGAAAAAATAACTATTTAATTGAAAGAATTCACATATTCAAACTAGAACATAGCAACTTCACTAAATCAGTGATCTCAACTTCTAAGTTAAAAAGATACAAACCTGAATTGATCTACTAAACTGTATTCACTATGTGTTCTCAGCTCAGCTTACCAAAGTCAAAAGATGGTGCAGTCTGACCTTTAGGAAGCAATAAGTTATGTTCGATAATGAAAATTTCAAGTATTATTCAATGTAAAGAAACAGTTTTTAAGAATTTTGCTGGAGAGAAAAATAAAATGTTTGAGCAGAATAGAAGGCATCAAAAAAATTCCTAGAGATGAAACAATTAAATCATAAAATAAATAACATTAACAGCCTGACTTTTAGGGAACAGAGGTAATGCTGACATACCCATATCTGAAATTATATGTGACACAACGAATTATAGCACTTTCTAGAACTGAGCTAGACTGTATTTGTTCTAAATACGTAAAGCCTCATTAAAATACCCAAGGACAACAGCTTAACAGTATGCTCAACAGGCATTAAAATAACACTTCAACTACAGATCTGGTACCCACCCCACAAACTGTACGACAAACCTATAAAATCCTGGGAGAGAAAAAAAACCAAAGCAAACCTTTAGACGTCCTTCTACCAGCCCTAGACATGTGCAATACAGTTTTAGCTGTCCACAGTGTAAGTATTGAAGGTTAATAGTTAAAGACCAATGGAATGTTAACACAGTCTAGTACTACACTTGAGTAGTAATGCATGGAAAGACACTGAAATTAAAACACTTTGTTCTGCATGTTCCGAAGTGATGTAACAGTGATGATTGGTTATATTAGATGACAAAGCAGGGCTTCTTAGGACTTTTAAAATACCATCGTATCTAACATTCTTCCAAATAACATATTCTTCCAATTCTTGTACAATATATGAAGCTAAAATATAGAATTTTTTTCACACTCCAGTTATCTTCTAATGGCAGCATTTGGTATGTTGATTTTTTTTTTTTTCCAAAAGTAATTTTCAAGATAAAATGCTGATTGCCTTGACTGGTATGTCTAGAAAGCAAAGACTTACCTGTCTTGTTTTCTCTGACCTCAATAATAAAAACATTAATGTCAGGGTGGAATTTTGTCCCTGCTGGGGGTTCTGGAGTGGAAATTGCCTGAGGTCTGATGGCCTCTTTGCCTTCCACAGTGGGTGGTCTTGCAGGCTGAGTAGTGGAGGGAGGACTTGAAGTTGTGAAATACTCTCTGTCAATATCAGTTTCCATTTCCTTCCCTACAACATCCTCCAGGGTAGTGGGAGGAACACGAGATGTTGACTCTCCGATGATGACCATGTCACTGGTTGATTCTTCTCCAGGCTCCCTGTCAATGAGAGGCGGTTTCTCAGTAGCTGCTGAGGATGGCTTGGATGCTGAGGTTGTATGGAGTCTTTCTACTGAACTGAAGGCAGCAGTGATATCACTTGGAACAGTGGCTTTAATTGTTGACAACTGTGGGAGTTCTGTGGCTGTGGGCTTTTCGAATAAGCCTGAGCCTACATCAAAATAATCTAGGGATGTTTTCTCTCTTTTCTCAGTAGTGGTTTCCTCTGTAAGCTGGGGAACATGGGTGCTGAAAGGAGACACAAATTCCCCCGGACTAGCACTTTCTGTCTCATCTTTCTCTTCAGGCTCTGGACTCAAAGACACCATTGGCCCTGTGCTTGATGTTACCACTTCATCTGTTTCTGCTTTGTGCTCCGTGACAGCACCAGCTGGATAAGACAAACCATGCTCAATTTTTCCAACTGGAGTTGTTTCAACAACTGGGACTCTCTCTGAAGCTGTCACCAACCTGTCTTTAGAGACTGTATATGGTGACCCGTCACGCTCTTGTTCACGCACAAGTGTTGCTGCCTCCTCGGCTGTGGCAGCTGTAGAACTGAGAGTAGGAACTGGTTTCTCTGTGGTCGGTTCTTTCCAAGGGAATTCTTCCTGACCTGTTCCCTGCGTAATTTCTGTTGTTGTTCTTACAGTTTCAGGGGAAACTGCTGCTTGGAGGTGAGTCTGATCAATGACATGTATGTCTTGAGAGGGTTCACCTAGAACTTCGCCTTCCGGTGGAACAGAAGGTACCAACACTCCCCATCCTGTCCTGGGAATTACAGAAAGAGGAACAGTAGGGGGGCTGTCCACGTCAGCAGTAGGTTCTTCGGTGCTACTATAATTACCAAACACCAATCCTTCCACGTCTGAAGCGTCTACAAATTGGCGGACAGTAGATACCGGCTTAGAGACATCCATTTCTTCTTCATCCAAAGCACTTCCTTCTGTGGTTGCATGAACAACTTGGTCTTCCACGCTTGTGATAGGTGGAACTCTCTCCTCAGTTGTAGAATCTCTCAAAGTCGGCTTTTCTGCAATGCCAATCGACGTAGTTGGCTGAAATCCAACTGTGAATTTCCCATGGTCTGTTGTGTCTTCCTCGGTAAACTCTTCTAATGGCTTTTGAGTACTACCTGGGATAAGAGTAAATTCATCTCCTTCATCTTCAGTGTGACTTGGGATTTCTTTATCCTTCCCACTCACTTCTGTAGTGGTAAGTAAGGCAGGGGGCAATTTTGGAGGGCCTGCATCTTCTGTGGACTCTAACGGCTTCACTGTTGTATTATCTTCATCCCATGCCCATTTTGATACAGTGACCACCTCCACATTTAAAGTGCTGTGGCTCAAATGCACTGTTGTGATACCCTCACCATCCTCTGTAGTATCTTCATAGCCATCTGTTTCTAATTCAACCGGTGTTTTTGTAGAGTCTTCCTCCACATCTCTTGCCTCTGTTGGCACTACACTGAGCTTTGTTGTTGTCATCGCTGGGGAATCAAAAGATTTGGTCATTTCCACTGCAGACTCTGTAAGATGAATTTCCTCTGACGAAGATGTAGAGAACTTCATTCCAGAGAAGACTTCCTCCTCTATTTTTCCTATAAATGGATCTTTGGTGATCTTTTCCTGTATCTCATCATCAGTATAAGTATCTGTTCTGATCTCTGGACTGAGTGTTTCTGTTCTTTCTCTCCCTTGTGCCATTTCTGTTTGTGGAGAGGGATAAATAACTGTGGGTATTTCCTCAACTAATCTTTTATCACCAGAATAAGGAAACAATTCTACTTCCGTATGATGCCATGATGGGAAAGGTGTGGTGGACACATATTGGCCAAAAAAATCTTCAGTTATCCTTCCATTAGTTTGTTCCTCTTCCCAGTTGTCTGTGGATGATCCATCACTGTCAGGCATAGTTACAGGTGAAAGAATTGTTGATGCTGAGATTGGCTCCCTGTCCTCTAGTGGAGTGGCAGCGGCATCTTCTGAAGTCTTTGACACTGTAACAACTTCAGGTATTTTGCTAAAGACCAAGGTGCTCTGAGCAGATCTAACTGTAAATGTTCTGTCTTCACTGTCATCTTCTCCCAAGGTAAATCCATAGTGGCTTGTAGTCAGAGATTCAGATATAGTGCTTACTGTTTTCTTTTCAGTTTTGGATTCCAGGGTCATTGTTGTAGACACAAACGGTGTTTCAGTTGTGGACAATTCCTTTGAAGGAATGTGCCTTGAGATTTCCATAGATGTTACCAAGGGACCCACTTCTATTTGTTCAATTTGTGTAACCGATTCTTGGATTCGTTTGTCTTCCCTGACACCATCCCATGAATCGGTAGCATGATGGGAGAAGACAGTTGTACTCTGGGGTACTTCTTTCTGAATTTCAGGTATGTCTGGCTTTCCAAGTGGTTCTAAAGCAGAAGGTGAGTAGTAGTCCATATCCCAAGGCTTCATGGTACTCCCAGCAGGTGTGGATGATTCGGTGGCTAATCTGTGTGTGATAGCTTGAGCCTGAACTGTGGTTTTCTGCTCAAAATTGACTATATTTCCCACAGGAGGGGACTTTGTTGTAATGATAGGCAATTCGGTGATTAGAGGGATGACTGGTGTTCTGTCGGTTACCATTTGTAGTTCTTCAGAAAGACTGGATGATGCAGTTTCTGCAAGGATATTCAGTTCGATGGTTGTAGCCTCTGATATATTCTGTTTAGCTAGAAAAATAATTTCAAAGAGTTGATTAGACAAGTCACTAATAAAAAGTTGTACGTCCAGTGTTTGTGAAGTGCTGCTGTGTATTTTGGGGTGACCCAGAAAGTGTTTGTGATGAAGGGTATCTAGAAACTATAATTAAATTAACTCAAGGGCAGACAATCGAACATATCATAGTCACAAACTCATCACTTGTTTTACATTGTAAGGTTTATCTCTGCTTTCATTCATGAAGATGAATGACTGCTTTTGGTTAAGGAAAATGAATATTTTGTAGTTTTAAGACAAGGAGAAGTCCAAAACCATATAAACGCAGAGTATGGAAACAGTAGATAGGTTACTTATCAGAAATTACAGAAGCAACTTGGGGCCGAGTAGGAAAATGCGGTAATACTATTCTGAAGTCCTCTTCTGTCCCCTGCCTCTAGCTTTCTCCCTCCTTCTCAAGCTGCGCTGTGTCTCAGGGGAAAGGGAGTGCCGCAGATTGCAAAACAACAAAAAAGCCACATCAAATGTACCCGAGTTACATGTAAACTATTACATCGTCCATAATGTGGAGGGTTTCATAAAAACAGGATATTAAACTTTTTAATACCACCCTTCACTTGAGTCCAGGTGTTGGGACATTTGTCTTCATCTTCATTTCAACTCTGCAGTATAGCCTTGGGTTTCTAATAAACAATCAGATGTTTCTGGCAGAGGCTGCTTGGCATTTGTGATAGTTCCACGTTTTGCTCTATGTTCTACACACTATGTTTGTAACTCTTATAAGGGTCCTGGTTCCAGGCTTACTTTAGCATGAAACGCAGAAGTAGAACAGGAAGTAAAGTACCCACATGATATATTTTAGGTCCGTAATTACAAATCCCTGGAAACAACTCTCAGCATCAGAAAGAATGGGCTCAGGCAATAAAAAGTAACATGTCATCATAAAATGCTACATTATAATGCCTCCAGATTTACAGAGAATGGCCTCTCCTTTTTAAAGAAATTAAAATTGAGTGTAAAAGTGACAATGCTATAGACAAGATTCCCTTTCAACATAGGGAAAATGCAGCAGCTTAGCAGGCAAAGGTTTTGTTTCTTACGAAAAAATTGGATTTTCAAAAATCAAAAGCTAGTCACCACTAAACTCAGAAGAAACTGTTTAAGGAAGCCGGTAGTCATTGTCTCACCACATTCTGTATGACTTAAAACTAGCTGTATGGCGAATGCTTGCTCTGCCTGATGAGAGCGGTCATATCTGTAGTATCCGTAATATCTGTGTCTAACTCTCAGTAATCCCCAAACAGAAGTCATTGGAAAACTAAACTGGGTATCTCTGAACTCCATCTATTCTGTCAAAACTTAATGATACTAGGGCAGTGAAACTGCTGTGTGTGATACAAGAATTGTAAATATATGTTGTTATGTATTTGTCCAAACCCGCAGAACATACAGCACAAAGGATGAAGCTTTATGTAGTTTGAACTTTGATTATGGTATGTCCACGTGTGTTCATCAGTTGTAACAAATATACCGCTTTGGTGGGTGGTGCTGATAATGGGGGAGGCTGTGCATGAGAAGGGGGCGGGGGTACACAGGAAATCTAACTGCTCTAAAACCTAAAACTGCTCTAAAAACTAAAGTCTATCAAAATAATTTGAGGATAAGATGATGTGATTTTGTTGCAAATCAGACTTGAGTTGTAACAGGTTCTTTATTTTTGTCTGGGATGAGCTGTTATTAGCTGTGGTCATTCCCCAGACCATCCTAAAGCCCAGATTCACTCACGGTAACATTTAAATATTCTCCAAAGTCTGTCACTATTTACCTGTTACTATTTTATGCTGGAACAAAACTAAACAAAAAATAATTGGACTCTTCAAAAACATTATATAATTTTTTTTTCTCCTTGTAAGAAAATCCTTTTCTATATTCATTTCCTGGAAGAAGATTTGGTCTATTTTGATTGACATGAACAACTTCAGGAGCCAAAGTATGGTTGATGAGCTCTCTTTTAATTCGATTCTCTATCCTCTGAAATTCCATAACCATTACCTCATTTCACTGCCAAATATCATGTTCGTCTTCTAACAGCTTTCTTTGGGGAAATAGTAAAATATACATACAGAGAAAGTTCCCATGGAAACATAACATAATCACTTATCACACTGCATATTTGAGAAAAAATAATCATATTATTGTTAATAACAGCAAAAGAACTCATTTTGCTTTTTTTCCTCTGAGTATTGCCATGGCTGATGAAATGAACTTAAAAGGAGATGATATGGCATTCGGGCCAAACAGAAGGCCTGTGAATCAGGTTGTCCCATGTTCCAAACCAAGTTCTTACAATGCTATGAAAATACTTTTATAGTGTTTTAAAAATAAAGGATTCAGATTTTAAAAACTAAATTGTACGCCATTGCCAATTATTACTGTACCATTGGTGTTGCCTCCGTCTAGTCCTGGAGCATAGTAAAGTGACAGCAATATGCCTCAGAGAATCTCCCTTACAAAGCCAGGATTTACGTGACTTTGTTTGCAAAAACAAGGGTTTTCGATCATTCTAGAGCTCTGTTTAAAAGTCTGCTTATAATTAAGTTAATTAATTCTACTATTTGGAATGGAAAACCTCAGACTTCCTTTGGGGTTGGGTGGCTTTTTTGTCAACTTAACAGCTGATTTCCATCATAACTCAGAATATCTGATCATTGTTTCAACCATTCCAAAAAGAGGAAATAATTTTAAAAACTGCATATATCTACAAAGAGGTATCTTAAGAATAAATGTTACTATATTAATGATGACTATTATAAAGGTGAAAATGCAACTCCAAGTTATTCCAAAAGTGTCCTTCCAGAAGAATTCACATGGAGAAATTTTTGAATTGGAAAACTACCAGTGTCCCTTTAGCTTCATTATTAAGGAAGCCAACAGAAATCAGCATATTTCTTTTCCCACAAAAGCTCCCTTCCAACCTTTGCAGCTGTCTTCCACACAGATGTTTTGCATCACTGTACTTATGGTATTTTACGTCCTATGGACTGTCTTCTCTGTGTTTCTGTTATAAGACACGAGGCAGATTTTCCCAATAAAATATAAAGACCCTATTAGCGGCATGATAGTCGATTTAATGCATACCCGTACCGCCTGTATTATACGAAAGTGACTAATTTCAAATTAGTGCTTCTATCAAAATGTTTTCTACGTAATTAACTGTAAACACGAGAGTTCACAAATAGAGTGGATATTCAATAAGTTGATTCGGACTTCATCGTTAAATAAAGGGTAAAGGCTGGAACAATGGCATTAGAATTCAAACTCTTTAAAAAAAGTTTTATGAATGACTGAATGCTAACAGATTGAAATTCAATAAACAGAAAACATATTTAAAATACCGTTTAGGGAAGGATTAGTTTTGGTGCCTACGGTCAGATTATGATCGAGGGCACAAAAAGGATCATAAGCACACCATAGGTTAGAAGGGCAGGCCAACTTTAAAAGTGAACAAATATGTAAGAAGTATAGCATATGAAGTGGTGGGAACTTATTTAGCCTTCTCGAAGCCACAATTTCTAGTCCCTAGCTTAATCAAACAGGGATAGAAAAAGATGAGGGTTCAAAGCTAGATCACATCGATGACCAGACACTGAAATTAAAATTTCAAAACAGGAAAATTATTTCAGTTGAGAAAGATGTTGAGGGACAACTGAACAAATGTGTTGAGTAATAGAAATGAGTTTGGTCTCCAGCTTAAAAAGGAAAAATGGGCTCAAAGTCCAATGCCAACGAATTTAGATAATTAGAAAAACTATCCGACGACGACGGTAACAGGATAGGAGAATGGGTTTTCTAGGAAACAATGCTCTATCTCCCTGTCTTGGAGATCATTAATAACATAACATGAGAGATTATCATGAGTCCTGAGTGGCTTTGATTCACTTAAATTTGGGGATGTATGGGTGATTTTTCAAAGCACCAGGTCTCTAACTTTCACAGAACTTGCTTAACTCTGAGGTCAAAGAAAAATCAAAAGAGCACAATTTAGTTTAATCATCACAGGGAAATACACAGGAAAATTTCATTTCACAAATATACTAATTTCCTTGTTTTTCAAATCTACTTGACATGAATAGATTCTAATTATGCTTGTCATCAGCCATTGTTAATATTCTATTCAGTGATGGTAGAAGGAAAAGAGAATTACAGCAAAGTGAGGTGTGGTATTGTTCATTCACCAAGAAATGGCTTTAAAAACCCCTTCTGCATTTGGTAAAAAGCAAGCAAGAAAAATACGGTTATATTTCTAAATTCCTCTACTTAACCAACCAGGGATACACCCCTGAAATCACTTACGGAACTGTTGCTGAGGTCACAGCTCACATACTTTACCCTAAGGATTTAGCCACCGCTCAACTGTGTGGGAAAAGTGAACAGCAGTCAAGTCAGTATAAGAATATTTTTTAAATTCTTTAAAATATCTACTTTAAAAGAATCCTTGAAAAATGAGTTAGAAATCTGGGGAGGCTGTTGGCATTGCATGTGGTTTACGAAAGATTTTTATGTTATGACTAAGCCTTTTAAATCTTTTAGATGATGACTACATTTTGAATATAATAGGTCTTAGGGAAGAAATAAAAAAGAATCTAACCCTTAGATTAGATTTGGATTAGTTTAGGTTATCCTTTGGTTTGGAAAAAAACCCAAAATTTGAACTGTGATATTTAGAAATTACAGATTTCCAAGTTCTATAGATTTAAATGAATTAGAAAGAAAAAAAACTGGGCCTAAACTTTGAAAGCACTCTCAGATTTTATATAGATTTTTAGTAAGTGGTTATTGTATTTGAATCTAAGTATCTTGTCATTTCATGTGAATTCTTCATTTAAATAAATAATTTAAAACACATCAGGATGAATTCTTTGTGGCTACAGCCTTTGGTTTAAGTTTCACCGTCAGGGAGGAAACAAAAACAACAACGTTGTTTAAAAGTTCTCTCTTGCCAGTTTTATCAAGCACAAGAAAATACAATTGAGCAAGGTAGTCAAGTTGGGTAATTCCACTCCTTTCCTAATTAAACCTCTCTAACCCTGCCCCTGACACGAGTCTGATTTCAGCTCTCAATCACTTAACGAAAAACTGATTTTAGCGCTTCAACTACTTGAAAGTCACGGTTAAAAGAATGTCTATCTTCCTACTTTAAGAGATAGGCTTTCTTTTTTACTGTTGTTTCAGCTTTTCCTGAGAATAACTAAGGAAGGACTTTTCTGTTGTTTCAGGGTCTAGGAACCAAAGTTAGTATTTTCAGTGGCTTTTATGGCCAGCTTATATTGCACTGATACCTGACACAAGGCTTTCACACTCAGAAAGCTGAGTCTATGGGAGGAGACGTGGGCGGAGGCAGCTCAGTGGGGAGGCAGCGGTGCGTGAGATCAAGCCTTTCCGCCACACTAATGGCTATTCTACTCAGACATCCTAGTCGTGACTTTTTGGCTGATAAAGAATGCCTGTGTATTTCACCTTAGAAACAAATTACGTAATAAGCTAGTATATTTTCTATTCGTTTCAGTTACATATTGCTAAAACAAGATATATTGGAAACTTAGTAAAACCCTTTACTATATTTCAATATGACATGGCTCTACTTTGAACATACTCACCCCAAATGCTAGGAAATCTTTGTTTAGCTGTCACAACATTACAGACCCTTCGGTAAAAATCACAGTGAGACTCTGGATTACTCCCTCGTTTGATCAAGCATCCTACAAGCATGATACTATATATTATGTGACTACTATTGCTAAAATAATTTAAGAACATCTGAAAATTAAAATAATTGTTTCATGAACGTGGAGAGGTTTCTTAAAATCAATTTTAAATACCAAACCTAACTGAAGATAGCCTACATTATGCCTTTCAAAGAACATAGACTGTACTTCGGTATATACTAGAGAATTAGTGATTAGAAGGCACATACTTCCATTACTTGAATTAAAATAAGAGAAAAGGAGATATTTATTTATAGCATGGTTACCTGTTAGGTATTAACTGAATTATGATTATCCATTTCGGTTCCAAGTACTCACCTGTAACTACTGAAATTTGAATTCGCTGCCATTTCAAAGAAAGACATACCAAACAAAGACAAAATAAACAGAATTCAAGGCTTCAACTCAGCCACAGTTGGCCTCAACATTATAGCACCAACAATCTAATTACATTTAAGGACTGCATTAATGTTAAAAAAAATTATCAGAAATATGTTCTGTGGTTCTAGGTGCAATGGAGCACAGTTAAGACCATAACTTGACATTTCCTTATCATCTCTAAAAGAACATCCACCTGTCAAACTTCTTGTTGTTTTAACCATATCACTGTCGTTCCGTCTATTGGCTTTTGAAAATCAGTGAACTGTTTCCGTTCTGTGCATACACTGCAAGACATGGAATCCATTCCCATTGCTAGGTGAACACCAATGCATATCTTCGAAGTATTTTTTAAAAATCTGAAATTTTTAAAAAGGTATCAAACACTTACGTTTAAAGCAGTAGGCATCAAATCTGCTATCAGGGGGAGGGAAGCCTGTCTGGTTCTCAAAACGATACAGGGTTCTCACCCCAAGTAAACCACCTCCACACTGGGCCCTGGCCACAGTCACAGGGTGGCGAACGCTGGCGTCAGATAGCCACCCATAATCGCACTGGTCAAAGCCATTCCTCCAAGCTGCTTGGAGCTCCCCCACTGTCGCCAGCCGGGCATCCTGGTTTTCACACTCTTCTTCAGCCTCCTCAAAGGTAAATTTATCAGGAGCAGTGATATGGAACACATCACCTGAAATAAGGAGGGAAAAAACACAACAACAAACGTTGTTTTACTATTCATTCCTTCCCACTTTATGGGTGGGTGGGGGGAGCAGGTAGGAGGATATAACACTTTTTTCATGGCAAGGTAGCAGCTTCTGATACTTTAAAGCAGTAAACAGCATGGTTACTCAATTTTGTCACTGTTAGTGTGACACATACTAGAAAAGTTCATGTATATTAACTTTATTATCAAATGACTGCTTCTATGGCCCATGGGTATACAGAAACAACCATTTGATAATAAAGTTACAACCAATTCTTTAAAATGAACAAACCTTTCCATTGAGTCTTTGGATTACTATCTGGGAAACGAGCTTTCTCTTCCGTGAAAGAGCAGGCTGGAAAGGGAAACTGTACTGAAATTTCACCCAGGTTATTTCACGTTGTTTCATCTGAAATCAAACAGTAGTTCTTGGACCCTCCTTCTCACCTATCGCTACCATCAAAATGGATGAACGCCCACCAAATTAAACAACAAAACAAGAAAAACTCCAGTGTTTGAAGATGGGAAGGGACAGAACCCAGATGGAGTGCTGTGACATGTGAGGCCTGGGACTGCCGTGGTTGCTACGTCAGCCAGGGCTGAGAGTGCACGGACGCCAGCTAACCTTCACTCCCACTCAACTGGCCCAAGTGACCAAGATACCCCTGGAGGAAGGGGCACTTTTTTATTTGCTACACACTCTACCCAAGTGCATACCTCTTGCAGTTGTGTCTGCCCAAAGGGGGCGCCCTTCTCTAGGTCTCACAAAGACACCTTCTGGGCTAGCAGGGGCTCTACCTAGGTTTGAGAGACTCTTCCATTCGCTTATTGATTAACAAAGAAAGGCTGAACGTTTCCTTTGTTCATCATCAGGCCCAATTAGCCAAGAATCTGTTCACAATAACTTAACATGTCACAATAAAATATTCTGGAAATGCTAGAGACTTTGCTAAATTGGTACTTGGGGAGCCAACAAAACAACTGGCGGAAATAAATTCTATGCAAATTAAATGATGCTTCTCACACTTGAGCACAAGTGGCTCAAAGACAGGCAGAATGAGAGAATACCTAAGCAAATATAGCAGGCAGGAGGAATAGAAAATGAGGCGGGGAGGAAGCTAAAATATTGATAGCCCATTACTACAGCAGTGGCGGGTCCCGGTGGCATCTCACCGAGGCTGCTCTCTGATTCTATGATATATTAGACAATGGGGACTCCAGAGCTCTCATGATTCGGCTCTTCACCTGCCTAAAGCCAGATGTAACAAGCAATTGTTTAAAATGAATAGAGCCATTACTCTCTCTGAGTGTGCGATAGCTTTATAAAACATGAAAAATTAGTCAAGGGAAAAATGGCCAAATCACCCACATCACCTTTTATCACCAGGAATCTAAAATAGGCCAAATCCCTAGAAGAGCTATTTGAAGAAGAGAGAGAAAAATGACTTTCACCTGACTGAAAAAAGTAAGGGAGAGGTGGGAATGGGTTTTTGCCCTTAACTGCATAGGCTGGCAAGGACAGTAATCTCAAATCCAAACATACACTGTAAGAACATAGTTCCTGGTCCCCATTCCTGCACTATCTCCCTCCCTAAGAAGTCTTGAAAGCATAAGGGTCACAGTACCACTTACGGAGTGGATCTTCAATAATCCTTGCTAAGTGAATGGCATTTCAAGTTCTTGTTAAGAAACAAGGTGCTCTTTTTCTTCCGTCCTCCCCAAGCAGCACAGTCAAAAAAGCTGACTGCAGCCGAGCTTTGGGGAGCTGCGGTCCAAGAACAGCTGACTCCTCTCACCTATGGATTTGGCTTAAAGCAACAGGGGGAAAGGCAGACAGAGAGACTGTGTCTGTGTGCTCCCGAGCAGCCTCATTCACTTCAAAGGAATGCAAGTGTGAAAGAGGGCGGCGTGCCAAACTGCTTCCCTGCAAGGTAGAACACTTGGCATTTGTTATTACAGCTGGAATATCCTTCTGTTGCCTTCGTTCTCTGCACTCTGACGTACTGCAACTTTGAGGCAAAACCACGGCTCCTTTACGGTCATAAGAGCGGGCAGCCAAGCAGAGCAGGCAGAGAAATAGAATTGAGAGAGTAGAAGTCTGCTACTCCAAACAGCAATGTCAGTCTGCATGTTGGGGAAATCAACTTCTCCAAACGTGGCCAGACCAAAGGGCTAAGAAAGAAAAATGACAGCACCATCTCATGGGTAACTGGATCCCCCTCTCTTAAACAGCAAACATGTTCGAGGTGTTAGAGAAACGAAAGGTTTCCGGAGATGCTGGTAGGCTAAGAAGAGAATTTCCTTATTATTATTAAATCGATACAGATTTACTTATAGAATTTTTACACAGAAACTCTTGTTAAATCTGACTATACTGCAGTCAATTATTTAACTCATTTGTTTGGAAGATGTAATTTCCATCCATCTATCCAATACCCACAAAATAATTATTTTACTTATTTGATTAAATTCTACTATCCCCAAGGCCACCTATTTTCCTTAATATCTAGGAACTTTTCAAACACTGAAAATAAAATTAAAAAAAAAAAACATTGAGAAAGATATCACCATTCGGTTTCATGCAACTCAGATTTAAAAAAAAGATTTAACTGGCACTGAGTTTAAGGTGAGAATCAAAATAGATCATTTATAAAGCTATATATGGCAAATTCTTTTATTTCAAGATGAAGAAAAGAAAAATATTTATTTTAACTGTATTCCAAAAAGTAAATATCTAAGACCTCCTAAATCATGATTGTTTAACAAGAACATTACTTTGCCCACTTCGAAAACCTAATAATATAGTAAAGCACCCACAGTATAGAATTACCTTACTGTATCTTGAAGCTGTCACAATTAATACTGAATCTATACCAGAAATGATAAGTCAAACATCCAAACTTTGCCCATCTTATATTTCAACCTCAAAATATTAAGGCCAGGACATCCTTTTCTAAAATATTTCAGAATATCCTAGCATTCTTTTTATACTGAAACCCAAAACAAAAAAGGTAAGTTAGAAAATAGAAAAAGGTAAGTCAATAGGTAATGCACAGCAGTAACTGAAACTAATTCACATTACTACATGTCCTGGATTCCTAAGACATCTATGACTTCCTGTCAAGTATTTTTTTTTATTCATTAGATGCATGGTTTTAATTAGATAATCCTTTGACATTATATATCTTTTGCCTAACATAATACAAACGTAGGTGACCTATTGTTTAAATCAGGATTAACCTATTAAAAGCTTATTGTTGAAAATGTGGATCAGAAAGACTGTTAACTTAGGGTCCAAGTTCGAAGAACATAATTTCCAAAAATGTCTTCTACAGAGATTCTTGAGACGTGAGTAGGTATTCTATAGAAAAGAGGTTCCATGGACAACTGCATTTGGAAAACAAATGCAAGTGATCTGACAGATTTCTGCAAGACTTCTCAGAGCATTTAATATTACAGTTTATTTATTGAGAGTCCCCACAAGGCAGTTACGATTTGTAAGCCATCTGACCAGAGATGTCTCCTTTACTCATAGAATATTAATTAATAGTCCATGGACCTGTTTCATGGAATAGTTTTCCGAACTCAACGGATCCATAGCAAGTATAACTTGATATTAACTTTCTGGTTGCCTATGCGTCAACCTGCTTAGGATAGGAGCAAAGTGGACCAGGTAACCAAACAGAATCAAAGCAGGAGCCAAAAAGCTAGAGTACAAAGTAAAGGGCATATGGAGTCCATTGCCCAACCCCCCCCCCCCGCCCCGGGGGTTGCATCAAAGCCTGCCAGTGGGAAGAGCAGGCGACCTCCCTGAAGCATCTAAGATGGTATTTAAGATCGATATGGAAGAAGTTCAGCTCCTGAAGATCTTTTTGAGAAAAGTAAACCAAGGAATAGCAGATAAAAGCAGGCTTTCTCCTCAATAATAAATTGTAGGCACAAGGCCCTCCCACAGAAAAAAAAGCACATCCCACAGAAAAAAATGCAGCTTTTAAGCTAAACACTGACCACTTTTACAATGAAAAAGCAGTCAAGATGTTAAGATTTTCATGTTTCCAGTGATCTCTCAGTTTTTAAATCCATAGTCAGGAATTATTTACAGATCAAATTATATGTTCTAAACTATAGTGCAGTGGAATAAAATGAGACAGATACTAAGTCTGGGCTGGTAAAAATAATGTAACTCCAGCCTTGGTCCAAAAATGAATGATCATAAGAGGATGCATCAAGACATAAAGTCCAAAGTCCAGAGGCAAGGGCAAATCAGGCACCAAAGAACCCAGAGAAAGAGAAAGCAAACCTGGGAAATCAAGCAAAGCAACTCAGTACTTTCGCTTAGTTTTTCTCTCTCTACAACATGACTTAATTGGTCAGGTTGTGTAAGCTCCTGGCCCGAAGGTATCTTAAAGGCACCTTTTTGCCTCTGATGTAGATAATAAAAGTTCCTTCTGAATCACAGTACTGCTTTAGAGAGGGAGAGAAAGCAAAATCTTTTGTGAGCTAAAATGTCCATTTTATTAGCACAGAACAAGGCTGTGTTCTCTTTCTACCCCTGAATACTCGTAACTGAGCCATTTAATGTACTTTAGATTTACTGGGTAGTTGCCTTCCCTGATGGCAAACATTACTTT
The DNA here is from genome assembly GCF_002007445.2 of Ailuropoda melanoleuca. NCBI lineage: Eukaryota > Metazoa > Chordata > Mammalia > Carnivora > Ursidae > Ailuropoda > Ailuropoda melanoleuca. The sequence continues at coordinate 57,643,063 of NC_048220.1, read as the reverse complement.
TACAAGTTGACAATGAGTCCACTCTCTAAGTTCCAGAAGCAACCTCTTCAAGGTAGCTACATCTATAAGACGTTTATCATCAAATTGGTAACTAGAGTATAGATTTGGAACATGTTTGTAAATGTTATCTACCTATGAGAGAATACTTAATTTTTCTCTAAAGAGAACAAATAAAATGTCGGGAAAGAAATACACAAAATGTTTTACATATAATTACTTAACATAAAAGGTCAAGTTAATTTAAGTTAGCATAAGTAAGAATTCATTGAGGTGTATACATATATGCTCACATTAGTACACACATGACATATAATAATGCAGAGCAGAGGATTGCACACATAGGATAATTTGCATACCCATCTGAAAAACACATATATGATATCTTAATGCATATTTTTCTAAAATCTCAAGTTAAATGTTATCGGTTTGAATTATTCCTATTATTTCAACTTTCTAGGGATATCCTAGAAGAAACTGGAAGACACTGCTGGTGAGATTTTAATATCTGGTGACATCCCACAAACTAAATTTACCTTAATCGTGGGAATTAACATCATCAGAAATATTAAAAAAAAATAATAATTTCGTTTGACAACTAACTGCTCCAAGAGTCCCTGGAAATTGGACCATGCATGTTCTTTTTTCCATACTTCTGATTGCTGAATAGAAAACTGGCTTCTTGGCAGACTAAAAAATGACACATCCTGAAATGGTAAGCAATGATAAAAACAAATCAAACATTAAAAATGGCCCACACTGTTCAAAAGCTTGAGTTTAGGGGTGCCTGGGTGGCACAGCGGTTAAGCGTCTGCCTTCGGCTCAGGGCGTGATCCTGGCGTTATGGGATCGAGCCCCACATCAGGCTCCTCCGCTATGAACCTGCTTCTTCCTCTCCCACTCCCCCTGCTTGTGTTCCCTCTCTCACTGGCTGTCTCTATCTCTATCGAATAAATAAATAAAATCTTTAAAAAAAATAATTAAAAAAAAAAAAAGCTTGAGCTTATACCCAAGAGTAACTCAGAACAACTATTAAAGAGCCTGGTTCTAGAACAAAGCTAGGATAAGATCTTCCTCTCCTGCTGACAATTCCCTGTGAATACCAAGGACAAAAGGGGGAACTGGCAGGGGCAGGATATACGGAATTACTCCGTTCTCTCCTGGACTCAGCAGACAGGTAGCCAAAACCAAAATCCCACCATGGTTTTCTCGCTGGGTATGTTTGCTGGGTAGTGTGATAAGTGTTTATTGTTTGTTTCTGTTTATTTGTGCTCATAACCCTTCTATCATGAACTATCTGGTCTGAAAATAAGTTCTTATAAACTAATCATGATTCTCTTTATCCATTTGAAAAAAGAACTCTGGTTTTTTTTTCACTTTAAGGAAGTTCAAGATTTGTAAATGTTATTGCATTGGCTTGCTGTTTAAGTTATAATAAGTAATAAATGTATGTAACAGTAGCTACAGTGTGTGAGCTGGAGGTAATCACGTGACATGAGCTTCTAAATGCCGATATAATAAAACCACTTATGGCAAGTATCCTGGTGATAAAAGCAATTCGTAATAATTATTATTAGCTTTGAAGTTTTGGACTTTTAAGTTTCAAAGGAGGTTTCTTTTTTCTTTTCTTTCTCTCCCTCTCTCACCCTCTCACTCTTGCTCTTTTTTGACTGTGTCTATATACACACATGATCAAAGCATCGAAGACTAATGCTCATTATACCCTGATCACAAAATCCATCAGCTGTACATGTTTAATTAACAGCTAACATATAATCTTTTGGGGGCCAATGTCTGAAGATAATTCAAAAGCATGTCAGTTCCCCTAAGATTTGATCCTTTAACCTGCACAGAGACCAACCTTCTGTTCACAGTGACATGAAAATCTCAGGGGCTGCCAACGTAACTTGACTCCATCTCTAGAGCTAGGCTAGCATTGTTTCCAATTTGGGGGGTAATGAGACTGGAAAGACAGATCAGTACCTTTCAGATTTCTCACTTGTCTTAGGCTGAAGGAGAAGTATAATGTAGGTTAGAGCATAGAATTTTGAATTTAAACTTCTAATTAATCACTAAAGAATTGTCATCAGTTGGTTCTGTTAACATGCTTTAAGTCAGATAACAAGTCATGAGGAAAGGAATCCATGTGTTTGTCAGTGTGTTATTATACAAGGTCTCATGTATGTCGATTTGAAGGGCTTAAAGAGATAGGATGTCCCACTAAAATTTAAACAAATTTTTATGGTTTTTCAGGATGTCAGATCTCATTCTTTCCTATTGACAGAACAATAAGATTTTAATTAGAGTGAGAAAGAGGTTCTAAAAAATTTCTGCGTGTCTGAGCCTTCAAAATATATAAGAGATTGCACATGTTATTTGATTTCACAGGCACAGTATGGCTGCAGGTCAACACAGGACGATCAGCCTAGTTTGGCTTTTTTTTTCTTTTTACTTTTCACAGCTGGAAGGTAAATGGCCACTGTATTTCCTAAGAAGCTCTTTCAGTTCAGAACTCCAAAAGATCTTGACATCAAAACCTTAGAGCAAATGACTGTCACATGCTTCAAGGGATGTATGTCAGGACAAGTCTACTTACAGTAAGATTATAAATTCAAGGGTCTCTATGTAGAAAATCCTAAGCATGACATTAAAAAGCTATTAGAACCAATAAAATTGCAGAGTTGCAGGACACAAGATACAAGACCAATATATAAAAATCAATTGCATTTCCATATATTTCCCACAAACAGAAAAAGAAATAAAGAAAACTCAATTTTCATTCGCGTCAAAAAGAACAAAATATTTAGGATGAAATTTAAGAGTACTACTGTAAAACTGACACTCTGAAAGCTATAAAACACTGATGAAAGAAATTAAAGAAGATCTTAAGAAATGGAAAAACATCCCATATTCATGGATCTGAAGATTTAATATGGTTAAGATGGCAGTACGCCTCAAATTGGTGTAAAGATTCAATGCAATCCCTATCAGAATCCCAGCTGGCCTCTTTGTAGAAATCGACAAGCTGATCCTAAAATTCATATGAGAACTCAAGGAACCCAGAATAACTAAAATAATTTTGAAAAAGAACACAGTTAGAGGTCTCGTACTTTCCAATTTTGAAATTTACTACAAAGCAACAGTAATCAAGACAATGTGGGACTGACATAAGTACAGACATAAAGATCAATGGAATAGAATGGAAAGTCCAGAAACAAACCCATATACCTATCATCAGTTGATTTTCAAAGAGAAGCCAAAGCCATTAAATGGGGGAAAGAATAGTCTTTTCAACAAGTGGTATGGGAACAACTGGATGCCCGCATGCAAAAGAATGCATCTGGATTCTTAACTCATACCACATACAAAAATTAACTCAAAATCAATCAAAATAAAACTTAAAACTTATAAAACTTGTAGAAGAAAACACAGAAGCAAGTCTTCATGACTGGGGATTTGGCAGTGTTTTCTTAGATATGACACCAAAAGCACCAGCAACCAAAGAACAAATAGAAAAACTGGACTTCATTAAAATTCAAAAATTTTGTGTGTCAAAGGACCCAACTGAGAAAATAAAAAAGACAACTCATGGAATGGAGAAAAATATGTGAAAATCCTCTGAAAAGACACTTTAATCTAGAGTATATAAAGAACGCTTTCAACTCAACAACAAAAAGACATCCCAGTTAAAAATGGGCAAAGTTTCTGAATAGACATTTCTTTTTTTTTTTTTTAAATTGAGGTTTAATTGACATACCTTATATTCATTTCAGGTGTATAACATAATGATTTGCTATTTGTATATATTGCAAAATGATCACCACAATATCCATGTAGTCTAGTTAATATCCATCACCATACATAGTTACAGATATTTTTTCTTGTGATGAGAACTTTTAATATTTACTCTCTTGGCAACTTTCAGATATGCAATATTATTAACTACGGTTGCCATGCTGTATGTTACATCCCCATGACTTATTCATTTTATAATTGGACTGAATAGACATTTCTCCAAGAAAATATATAAATGGCCTATAAGCGCCTGAAACGTTGCTTAACATCATTAGCCATAAGAGAAGTACAAATTAAAACCACAATGAGATATCATTGCATACCCATTAAGATGAGGGTAATCAAAATCTCATATAAAAACAAGTGTTGGCAAGGCTGTGAAAGAACCAGGACCCTAATACAGTGCTGGTGAGAATTTAAAATGGTGTGGCCACGCTGGAAAATAGGCGAGCAGTTGCTCAAAAAGTTAAAAGCAGAGTTACCATGTAACCTAGCAATTCTAATCATTACAACACAATGAGTGAACAAATCATTATTCAAATACGAATTAAGATATTCTTATGTGAGCAATCTGAGATCTGGGGGAGCTTGCAGAGCACTTCATCTCTTCTGGCCGGGGAGGACTATCTGTTCTCTGTTGGGGAATCTGTGCTGGCCACAAGAGTTTACCGAAGTGGAACAGGAGAAAGGGCATATCCCATTACTTAACCTTTCCTTATGGCAAAAAGCAGGGTTAAAAAAAAAAAATACGTGACAAGGTTTCACGAGGATTAAGTTAAACAATAATACAACCAAACAGTAAATAGTTTCCTTGCTTCCCTTACCCATGGAGTTACTTCACGGTCAATCTATGGAAATCACTGGACTGGATGAGGATATCATTTTCCAGAGGCGCTGCCAGGGTGCCATGCCTGGTTGCTTTCCTCAATGACTCTTAGCTCTACTGTTCAAACACTTAAAACAGAAACAACTCCCAAGGTCAGTTTCAGGTCCCTAGCAAGACATGTTAATTTCTAAAGCCTGTGTAAGAAGCCATAGCCACAGCTATGATCGATGGTTCTATGAGCTCCACAGAGAATACATGAAAAAATTTCAGCATCTTCTAGCACCAAACCAAAGTGACCCAAAGTGAAGAGGTTCTGTAATCCAGAATCAATATCTGAATCATCCGCTGAACCACAGTAAGCAGGAAGCTCCTCTAGCTGACTCGGGACATTTTAACCGAGTAAGACCAGGATCACTAATTCTTAGATAACTCCCACTGGTGAAGCATTTTGTAGGCTATATGCTGTAAATCCCATTAAGATTAAGTCACTCTGAGAATCTACAGGCAGGAAGTCACACGATTTCCAGATTTGATATCTGATTTTTGTCCAGTCAAAGCCTCCGAAAAAGCCTGAACCTTTAAGTCCTGCGTAAGACCTGTTTAATGACATTTGGGCCTTTACCTAAATTTTTAGCTTTGCATATCTAAAGGAGATCATATGATAACAAAAAGGAAAGGTTATTTTTTGGTTCTAGGCCAGACACAGGATGACACAGAAGTATTACACAAGTCATGGAGGTGACAGAACTATGCTGGTTTTTGACATGAGGAAGCAGTATAAAAACCTGTAAATTGTGAGTAGGTACAAAGGAACCAGTGCCAGAGAGGAAGACTGGCTAGGGTGGCAAGAAAGGGAAATTACTGTGAGAAGGTGGAAAAGAAAATAAAAGTATCACTAAGAAAGAATTCTTTCTAAGAGACACCATAGAAAAATGAGAGGAGCAATTCAAAGAGAAAAATTAGTAACATGGTGATCCAATAAAGATAAAAAAATAGATTCTTAGTAAATTTGGTGAACAAAGTGAAGCTTTTTTTTCAAATATTATAGAACTGGAAGGGTAGTGGTAATTGTATTCCAAAAGAGACAAAGTCTGAAGAAATAATGCTATTACCACCAAGTATTTCTTGAGTAACTATTATGCTTGTATTAATGGAATAGGTCCTTCATTGCGATTGAGAGAGGTAGAGAAGATGTTTATGGCCTTATATCTACCAGCAGTTACAGAAGTTTTGCAAAACAAAACTAACAGATGATGTTTTGTATTTGGTGACTATGAAGCAACTAAAGGACAACAAAACACGTGTGGAACTAACTCTATGAGAAGAGGGAGTTCAGACTAAAGAAATCACGTGATCTGGAAGAGCCAGAGGCGGGCTCTCGGAAGTAGTAAGTTTTCAGGCATGGGGAAAAGCACAGTGTTGGGAAGCTGAAGGGTGTGTGTTTTTTTGTGAGGACCAAAGCAGAACTGAGGGTGGGAGCCAACACAGGGTCTGTGGAGGGCCGGTGCACATGTCATGTTGGAAAGAGGGAAACAAGGTTGAATTGGTTACTCTCTAGCCAGGTTTGAGGGACTTCAAAGATCATGCAGAGTTTATGCTTGAGGAGCAAGACGACAGAAAATTCACGACAGGATGTTAAGTAGGAGCAGAACATAGACACAGTGTTTGAGGGCTTTGATGGTTGTAAAACAGGCCCCTTGAAGGTCTGTTAGAGGCATAGGGATTATCTGTGAGAATCAAAACCAGAGATGAGACACAGAAATGATTCACAAACTAGAAACATGGGTATGGAATTCAGAAGAGAATTCATAGCTAAACATGCAAAACTAGAAACTAACATTTCCATTTTCACTTATTTGATATTTTGGTGTAAATAACAAATGGCGTAAATTTCGTGCTCCATTCATCCTACAAGGTATTTGATTTATAGTTTGCCTACAAGAACAAGTACGACATTAAACAAACTAATAAGGAAATTGGAGCAATGAAAATTTGGGAAGCAAGTAAAATAGCGATTAAGCCTGGAGAGAGGTGAAATTATCTAAGAGGTAAGTAAGTGCAAAGCAAGGTGAGTAGAGTGGGCACGTATGGTCTGGAGGTTAATCAGTAATTCACACATTTATTCAACTCTATCTATGGAGCACTTACTATATGCCAAGGACATAGTGGGGATATACATGGTTCCTTCCCTCCCAGAAGCCACAGTCTTATGGGAGAGATAGAGGCATAAGCAAACATTTAGGGGTGGTTATAGACATACATTCAAGGTCTGGAGATGTAAAGGTGAGAAAGATCAACTAGGATTTACTAAAGGATATGAGATGAAGGAGAAAGCCCATAGTACAGACACATCAAAGTGCTGGGAACCTTCTGTGAAAGCCAGGAAATCGGAATAGTAGGGTAGTAGTTATTTCAGGCGAAGTAATAGCCAAAGGGTAGGGTTGCACAGAAAATATAGGCCACAGAAGGATGAGATGTAGGTCCTCAAGGCTGCCCATATCATAGGGGCAAGGAGCTCCTAGATCAATCATTTGTCAGGTCTAGGGATGAGACTGGAAGTATACTGACTCATTGCAAGGAAACTAAGCAAGTCACCTGTGAAAATGAAAGCAGTCTGACCTCACCTACCACTGATTCTTCCCAACATTCTCTTATCTATCTTATTTAGGATAGTTTTTTGTTTTGTTTTGCTATGACACACATACTTCCTATCAAACTACCAGTTTTCAGCTCAGAAATGCATTAATTCACAAAGCACTTTCAGAATTATTTAAATCTCCCACTGGCATGACCTCCTCTGGGGAATCAGATACCGGATTAATTCCTGAACACTGTTAGACAAGAATATAATATTCTAATCAGAGAATAAACTGATTTTAAACAATTTAGGAGGCATAACACAGGAATTCTGTTTTGCCACTGTATTAATTTCAATTCTTCAGTAATGTTCAGGCAATTTATTGTACTCAAAATGCCTTGACACGAAAGTTACCCTTCTTCATAAAGTGACCCATTGTCAGTTATTTTTATATACTTCAAAGTACCATGACTTGGACTTTGACAGAGCATTGCACTCAGAACATCTCAGAAAAATTCTAGTTTTAAGAAAATTCCAGAGAAGAAATTTTACAGACTGTCAGGATTATTTCTACATCTTGCAGTATTCATTGTCAGAAACATTTTCTGTATTTTGAACCTAGTTTACAGAGTTTCAATTTTAAGTCATTTCTTCTTTTTATGAATTCGGTGGAAATAAAGAATCTTTCATAAACCTATAAGCTATTATTTATTGAGCACTTACTTTGAGACATGCACTATGATAAAAGCTTTACACATTAACTCACTTCATCTTTATACCATGATTAAAAAGTAAGTATTCTAATTGTTTCCATTGTCAGAGAAGAAGAAACTGAAACACAGGTAAAGCCTTGCTCAGGATCTCACAACTAGTAAGTGAAAGAGCTGGGAATCGATTCAGTTGAGGTCCTTCCTGTTCTTAATTTCAGGGACCTTAACTGCCTCCCTAGATTCCTCTCTCACATTGTCTTTACCACTCCTAAATAACTCCAATCCTCTACTCAATTTTCAACCATATGATCATCTCAACTCTATTCTAAATGCTCTCAAAGTTTTCCAAACCTACGTTTCCAGGAAACCCAAATTAAACTTCTTAATAAGAAACCCTCTCAATGTTTCCAAAGCTACCTCACCAGGAAACACAGATTAAACTTTCTAATGAGGATTATTTTGTGATTATATTATCTTAATTTCTAGATTTCCTACTTCAGACTCTTAATTCCCTTAATTTCTTGGTAACAGTGCTCTGTTACCGAATCATGGCTAATAAGACACAACAATGTCTAGACCATTTCCAAGAATACAGGCTAATACTGGAATCCTGGCTCACGGATATGGCTAATATAATTGCTGTGTTACATTTAACTAGGTTATTTTTAAAAAGAGAATTGAATATTATATTCATATGTATAACCGTGCTACAAATCACCATCTTAGAATAAGAACCATATTAGTTTTTTTTTTCTTCCCTAAACTAGCTGGACTTAATAGAGTACAATTATTTGAATTTTATAAAGAAATACATACATCAGAATGAATATAACATTATAAAACAAGAAAGAAGAAAAAAAAGAGGGTTGACATTCTGTCAATTAAATATCTTTCATTTTAAATGACTAAATTAAAACTAAATTATCTTTTTAAACTGTGCTTCATTTTATACTTAATTGACTTTTTCATTAGGCCATCTGGAATAATTTGGCTTCTGATCTAACGTTATTGCACCTCAGTTCATAACTGGGTATGTGTTCCATCACATGCATTCTGACTGCATCAATATCTCTATTTTTTACTGCCTCTCACACACACACTTGGCTGTGAAAAACACAATAAAATATAGGTGGTAATTATGATAGCCATGAATATAGTAATAAATGTTTCTTATGAGGAATTTTGGCTTACTTTCAAAATAATCTGTCATTGATGTGGCAATTGAAACATCAGATATAACTTTATATAGTCAACTTTCCACAGAATTTTTATCAATTCAAAGTTCAGCCAATGGTCTTTACTTCAAAAAGAGGCATACACTTCAGTAAAGGAGAGAGACCTTTACAAGAGTGACCTTGTGATCACCCTCATTCATCCCCATTCGCAAAGGCCTCTCTAACCTCCCCCACCACACCAGTCCAATTTCAGGTCAAGAGAGGAAAGATCAGTACCCGAAGATTTGTAAATTATTCCAAAGAACAACAAACAAGGAAGAAAAAATTTCCAGAACAATGTCACTGTAAACATACTGAGTATCCTTCAAAACTGTCAAATTCCTTCTATAAAACAATGAAAAGCTTTGTTACTCTGCTCACAGAAATTTCACTCAGTGCTTGAATTAGTATTTATACTGATTTTTTGGTCTTTCTCTTTCAACTTTAATGTGCCCATACAAAAACATTCAAATTTTATATTCAAAATTCAATATATATATCACATATAGGTTGGATTTTGTATATTTTCCCTTTGTCCCTATACAAAAATGGAAATTGTTAGTATCTGAAGTTCTAATTTAGAAAATACATTTACCAGTTTTAAAGGATAATTATTTTTTTTTAAGATTTTATTTATTTATTTGACAGAGATAGAGACAGCCAGTGAGAGAGGGAACACAAGCAGGGGGAGTGGGAGAGGAAGAAGCAGGCTCATAGCGGAGGAGCCTGATGTGGGACTCGATCCCACAACGCCAGGATCACGCCCTGAGCCGAAGGCAGACACTTAACCGCTGTGCCACCCACCCAGGCGCCCCTAAAGGATAGTTATAATAAGAATGTTAAGATGCTAGGGAATCACACTTAAGCAGCCTTCCGGTAAGCCAGCATTCTTACTCAAATTTAGTCAGGGCATTAGGAGAATATAAGCTGCTTAGTTTATAGTTTTCGGTCTCTGAGGTGGTTTATTCAATTCACAGAATCATAGAATTTTAATGTTGGAAGGGACCATGGAAATTATCTAGTCTAACATCTTTATTTTACACAGAAGAAAACTGAGATTATTCTTTCTATATGTACCCAGCCAAAATAAAAAGTGTAACTCAATTTAAAACCCCCCTTTATATATTTAGATTTTAAGCTGCCTGTTAATACAGAAGAGACTGCATTTCAAAAGTCACAGAAACGTCTGTTCCTTGTGTCTTATAATAAAACTGCAGTGTGCCCCTTGGATGCCACTATTGAACTCATGCTTGTCTTTAAGAACCTCTAAGTCATGCCAAGTGAGAGATGATAGTGCCAAAATCAGGTTCTAAGCATCTTGAAAGCAAGGGCCCTATCTTACCTGGCTTCACATCCCTAACTGCTAGCAGAGCACCCAGCACACGGCCGATGGCTTTTTCCATGAATGAACGACTGCTCTGAATATTAACAGGAGCACATATAACCTGAGAACCCCTCCTGGGCTAGTTTCGGCTGTTCAGCTGAGCTTCGGGGTGTTTATCAGCACTTGGATTCACAGTGGTTTGTCATCACAGGATTTTACCTGAAGTTCTCACAAGAATAGGTACCACCCGTACAGCTTTCTATTCTTAAGGCTCTAAAAGTGTATTGGAAACAGCCCAATAGCAGCATGTCTGAAAGAAAACCTGCCATTAACTGAAGACATTTCCAACCTGCATAACCATTTGCACACTCCTCCTTCTCTTCCCACTTTAATTTAAGCTTATTTCACCACAATCATACGGTCATTTGAACTAAATGCTGCTGTTTGGAATCCAAACAAGCATGAAAACTTGCTCTATTCCTACGTGCTCCCAGTCTGTCTTCAATTTTCTTAGTCCGAATGAAGCGTTAGAAATGTAAACATCGTACCATCCAGGTGGTCCACGTAGCAATACACGTCGTAAGTTTCATGAGGCGAACGGAATCCGTAGGTCCTGACTCCTTCCTTCCCCATCATGTCTCCATAACAGCCTACTCGGGGATTCCGGATGGGATACCTGGGGAAAATAAAGGACTGTAAGAGCACTTCATTCCTCCTCTCCAATTAATGAATTACAGCCTGAGGCCCCCGACCTCTCACCTGACGGTCTGATCAGACAGCCAGCCTGCGTCACACTGCTCAAATCCATCTTCATAGGCGGCATACAGCTGCTCTGGGGTTGCTATGACTGCTCCAATATCCAAACAAGCCTTCTGTGCAGCCTCAAAATTCAGAGTATACCTGCTGGTTGCCGCTCTGTAGTGAAACACAACCCCTGCCAAGAGAGCAGCAAGCAATTACGGGCAGGTTCAAATATCCCACCATACTTTGCAAAGTTTCTTACTGGAGCAATACATCACATTCATTGCTCACATGGTAACAACACCATGGTGATTCTTTATTTTCACTTGGTGTAGCACCACACAAAATTATGGTGATGCGAGGAGTCCGAGAAACACCGTTCAGCCAGGTGTCCTATTCTGCTCCATTGGCAAGTTTCCTAGCCAGGAGTTTTCTATTCTCATGAAAACAATCTAAGAAAAAAGTTTTAAGTCCCTCAATCCCAAGTGGTGGATAGTTGTTCTAATTACAGTAGTATTCACACTGTCATGGGAACACTGGACAACTAAAGGGAGTCGGTGCTGCAGGGGATACAAAGAGTTAAGGGCATCACAGGGTTAACTTCATGATTTCACCTGAGGCCAACTGAATAGAAGCATGTGGAACATTCACTAACACCACTTCCTCCAAACATACAACACTGAGATATTTACTTCCAGAAACAATGTACTAAGATGGAAAAGACAATGGACTGTGTATGAGTGAGAAGCCTTGTTCCAATCCCTAATTTGTTCCTTAACCATATATTGAGTTAATCTCCCCCACCATAAAGTGTAACGGATATTGCTTATGTTATCTGATATGAAAGTCAAATTATGTAAAGGCTTTAAAAATGTTGGACAGGCTACTAACCATTACCCAATGTTTATCATATTCACCATCTGACTAGCATAACTGAGGGTTTCCACTAAGAGAGATAAAATGTATGATTTTTATCTCAAAGAAGGCCCTGAAGTAAAGTTCCTGAGACTCCTCTGAGTTGAAGCTAGGCATCTTGGTACTTGCCTCAAATTCCACTTTGCTGTATGTTAGGAGTTGCTTAATCTAGTGGTTCTTGAAGGGTGCCCCCCCCCCCCCCCCCCCCCGCTTCAACAGGAGCATCTCCATTTTTAACTGGAGTAAATACGGTGACTCATTTCTACAGGACTGCAAAGTGAGTCAAGGTAAAGAAAATAGAAATTGGGGCAACTGGGTCTTATGGATAAGACTTTATTAAGAGTCATATTGCCGTGGTTCCTGAGTGGCTCAGTCAGTTAAGTGTCTGACTCTTGATTTCGGCTCAGGTCATGATCTGAATCTGGGTGGTGAGACTGAGTCTGGTGCCAGGCTCCGTGCAAGACTGCTTGGAATTCTCTCCTTCTCCCTCGGTCCCTCCCCCTACTCACATGTACACTCTCTCTCTCCTAGCCAGGAATTTTATAAATCAATCAATCAATCTAAACAAAACAAAACAAAATGGTCATATTGCCTAAGATCACTTTTTTTGTTATGCAGAATGAACTTTGGTTTCCAGGATACCTTTCACTCTCTTTTTATTCCTAGTGATTCCCTGGGGTTGACAACAGTCTATATCCCATAGCCTGACTTCTAGCTCTAAGACTTTCTTCCACATGCCCATTTTTAGATTGTCTCCTTCTCCCAAGACAGGTATGTGCCAATAAAATGACTACAGGGGACAGACTAGCCATGTCATAGATAAGCCCCTCTGAGAAGTGTCAACACAAAAAGATCTGCACAGTCACCAAGTGGATGCACTGACAATCAACATTCATTTTTCCCACTTCTGATATTGCAACAAAAAATTCATCAGATGCCTTTCAGAAAATTTGGACCTCTACAGAACTACTCTTAAATTGCCAGGAAGTATATATTGTGCTCTCTGGTAAGTATGAGGTAGTTTATAATGATCTCTAAGGCTTAAGTAAGAATGTGAATGGTTTTAAATTAGTCTTATGTTGATCAAAGCTTCAAATAGTCCTCTCGGTAATTAAAAATCTTCCGTGTGCACTGAAGACCCGCAGTAAGGGGGCACAGAGGGGCTTCTAAAAGCAGGGCAGGGAATATCAGTCAGTATAAGTATCTGCAATTGTTGGGATAATTTGAAGACCTCATGGGGCTAAGGAGATTAAGTGGAGGATTTTCATTGTTTCAGAGGGGCAAGGGGCAAATCCACTGCTAATTCTTTAATGATGAAAACAGTAAGAAGTTGTTAGACTCCTTTTGGGATTTTAAAAACATGTATATAAATTTATACATAGTGTGTATCTACCACTACTATATATATTTATAATTTATGAATAATCTATATGTTTATACAAGACACAAATATAATATACACAAACATACAGACACACACAAAAAGGAAACAGAAAAATATCAGTAGAGCAAAACAGTCCTAGGCTAACTAAAATAAATAATAAAAAGGTTAAAAGAATGAAGAGCCCAGGATATTTCCTGGATGCCTGGACAACATAAAAACAGACTGGTAGGAGAGAGTAACAGAATCTGAACATAAAAGGATGTATAGAAAATTAATTTGTTGCATCTGAAATTCAAAGTATTTCCTTTTGGCTACAGAAGAAAGTTTTAATAAAACCCTTTGTATATATTTCTGAAAGGTAAATATTTTATAGGGAAATGGAAGGATGGGAGAAAAATCTGTTCCATCATGTCTAGTATTAGAATTTTGCTTAATAACTTGCCAAAATATTCTGTTTCCAAGAGCTATGGTATTATGTGTGTACCCAATTAAAGCAATTTTTCTTTGCTTTGTCTCCTAACTTAAATTCAAATGACATATAAACCACCACTGAAAAGGGGCAAAAATGAAAACGCCTCATTGCAAGACTTAACGTATAATAGCTTGCATATTACCTTTTTAAAAAAATTCACTGAGTTTTATTTTGATCCAATTCAAACGTTTATTAAGTCCTGGTCTTTCTAAGGCACTGTGATAGGTACCACGGTACTTATTAAGTGCCTGATTTCTTCAATGTAAGTTAGGATGGAATTTATATTTCTTAAAAACAAACTCAAAGATTTTAATAATCATGCTAGACAGTGAGAAAAAGGGAGAAAAGGTAGTGTGTGTGTGCATACAAACATATTGTAAAATTAAACTGTAGATCAGTCTTTATGGTCTTAAAAAGTAATCATTGATAGGTCTCAATAATGAAGTAATAATTCTTGAGCTATTTATCATGTCTTGAGGTATTCATTATTTCCACAATACTGCACTTGACTGTATGAAGTCAGTGAAGCTGCTGTGCAAAAAGTCACCTTCCTTGACCCTTAAAAAAATAACTGCTCATTTTTGGTGAAAGGCATGAACTATTGAAATGACTGATGTTTCTTGCACTTGTCTAAACCCTGAACTAGAGTTACTTTGAACCAGGTATCATGTTACACTACCGTCTTCCAGATTTGGAAAGCCTTACCATCCACCACCAATGACACCGTGTCTTGTGTGTCTTCAATCCCGTACATGACATCGCAGCGGTAGAGTCCAGCGTCACTGGCGCGCAGTTTGACCATGGTGAGTGAGGCATCACCCACAACCTCAGAATGTGTAGGCACAGACACTCTTCCTTTATAGCCTTGACCAATCTTGATATTCCCATTTTGGGCTACAAGAACGGTAGTCTCCTTCAGATCTTTTCCATTCTTGTCCAATTCAATCTTAGACCATTTGATTCTGAGAAATTCACTGGAGGCGTTGTAACTGGGTGGTAAGGTAGGCATGGTTGAAAAATGACAAGGTAGGTTGACTTTTCCAGAGAGGGAACCCTTAAGAGGTGGGCTTTCTTCCACTTTGACTAGAAGAAGGAAAAAATACCAATTAATAGTCCTAGAAAACTCAACTGAGTCTATTAAATAAGTGAATGGATAAGAAACCCTTACCTTGGTTTGGTTACATCTTCAATATGTGAGATAATTAGAACGATTTTATATACAAAGAATAGTATACAATTTTAATAACGTTTTACAACAAAGACAGGGATTCACAATGCTCATTTTTATGTATTAAAAATATGGCATTTATTTTGAAGTATGTGTAACTTAGTGTTCAAGTTGATAAGTGTTCAACACTTATCACAAAATAAGTGATAGAATAAGGCATATATATAGGAAGGCAAGCAATCAAGGGCAAAAGGAGACTCGAATCAGTAATGCAGATTTCAAAGACTGGACCAATGTTAGGAAGAGCAGTTGAGAGGCAATTTTATGTCTACAGGTCAGGAGAGGAAAAACATTTAAGATAACTGCCACATTACCTTATTTGAAATGAAAATAAAATGCAAAGAGGAAGTGAAAATTTTTAAAATGTACTTCAGTAGACTGGGGCAGGAGGAAGTCTAACACTGGAAGGACCCTCATTTGGTTCAATGTTTGAACTAAAGGCTTTCATCATAATAACAAATCCAGTTCCAATCACTCTGCAGTGAAACATCACCTCTCAATTGTATCCTGAGGGGTAATTTTGGTCTGTTCATCTAACCAACCTGAGCTATTAATCTACATAATGTGTTTCTGTTTAAGCCCTTAAACTTTTAATGTGAAAGAATACCTTCACTGCAATTTAACACTATCACATGCAAAAAAAAAAAATGTTCTTTTATTCTTACAGGAATCCATACCCCTTTCTTTCCTCTTCCCCCCATCTTCCAGTTCCTACTAATTAGCTAGAAAATGTGTTGGCAATGACAATAGAAATTATGTCAATATACAAGCAAACCTACTTCATGAAAATATGATGAACAAGTTAACAGTAGCCTCCAGATGGAGTGAAATAATATTACTTAATTAACAAAATGACATGTGTCTAACACCTAGTGTGTGTTAGTAGTCAAGATATTGGTAACATACATCTCAATATAGACTTGCATCAGAAATGATATAGCTGTCAACATAGCACTGAGGATTCAGTTGGGGATAAGTCATTTTGAAAATTGCAGGAAGATAAGGAGATACTATGGACTTTAAGAAAAAAAAATACTCTCTTATTAAAGATTGAAATTTAACTTTAAGATGACTGGCCTATAAAACCTTCCATATGATACAAACGAATCTAAAATAATCAATATAGTATTGTATTTACAGTATTGGATAGAAAACACTCACATATTTCTAATTTATAATGGTCATTGTTGTCATGCATTTCTTTGTCATCCTACTAATCTATATATATCTTGTCCCAAAACAGGATTTAAGGCACTTAACAAAATTAAATAAAAATAAAATATACTATTAACTGCACTGAGTTAGTCTTTAAGATGTTGCTAAGATCATTATCATCTTGGAATATAGTATCAAGGAAACAATTCCATAATATCAAATCCTTGGCTTACAAAATAAATTATCTTAAAGCTAACCCTCAGAGTGAAACTAGTCCAATCATTTACTAAGGATGCTCCACTGAGAGGAAGTGAAATTCAAGCTCCCAGCTGGCTGATTACAGACCTGGGCGGGGACACAAGTCTTCTCACAACTAATCAAGGAATCTTTCAGATTTGGTATTTGCTGGGTTCTTCCCCTGTCCCTAAATTAGTTTTAGTTCATTTGCAGAGTCTAGACCCATCCTATTTCTATCCCATCCTGTTTCTATCCCATCCTATTTCTTTAATTGCTATCTGCACTGACAGCTCTTAGTAATTTCATGATCTTTTAAATAAATCTATAAAGTCCACGGGAGACTCCCTACCTGATTCATAATCCTTTAATTTCGGCCCCATTAGGGAGATGATGACAGCACAAAGTTTTTTGTGTTTTTTTTTTTTTTTTTTGCCAAGAATAGGGGTTCTGAGAAGGGAAGGGGTGAGAATTCTACGATCTAAAAATCTCCTAGTTTACATTTATCATATGTTCTAGGAAATCCCATCTTCCTTCCTGAAGAATTATTTAGATGATTAACTTTACCACAAACAAAGTATTGCTCTTTTAATGGAGAATAAACAGCTTTACCATCAACCTCAATTAGGATATAAATTATGAGATTCTTTATCATTTTCTTAAAAATGAGTTTAAGATAAATGATGCTCAATTCTGCAATATTTATTACTAAATTATAATTCTTTTCACAATTTAGATGTGTAGAAGCAGATACGAGAGTCAGTCAAATCTATCCAGTTGGGTGGTTTTTGAAACTCAGAGCATTGCTCAATAGTTGTGCTGTTATGAAAAAATATACTGGAACAAAATGATGTCAAAAGACAAATTTCCCAAGGGTTATTTATTGTTCTAGATGTTTATAGATACAAGAAAATTAAAAGCTTCAGTTGGATATAAACATATATTCATGTAGAATCCAGTCTTAACAACAGGATTAACAAGAAGCTGTGTGGTCAAGTCTTTTGTGTATAAAATCTTGGGTCTTAATGCACTGGGTCACAAGAACTAAGGTCACTAAATCTAAATATTTTAAGGAAGAAATTTAGTATTTCAGAGGATAATGTTCATAGACCATGCATGTTTTTAAAAAATGCTACCTGCAAGAACTTGTCTGAAATTGTGAACAATGCAAGTAATAAAAATGAATGTTAACAAAAAGTTCACTGTTCCCACCAGATGGTTTGTGGTCCAAATGAGTATAGTGAGGAAGAAATCTCGAATAATGAATGATCATTTACCTTTCATTCTCTGTCATTAAATTCTGTGGAGAAGAATGATGTAAATTCCATCTATACAACTTGACCAAACACACCCACACCCACACCCACACACACACATACCTCTTGCCCAAATAAATGCCAGATTGAGATTATGGAAATTTATTACTCTCTCGGGTGATAAATATCACTCTCTTATTCATTCATTTACTCATAACTGCGCATGACTCATTTACTAATATTAGAGGAATACTCAACCACGTCAACACTAGATAATCAGTATAATAGGTATTGTTAAAGCACAGAGCTCTTCATGCATTAAAATAAAGCCAATAACCAGGGGACAAGGTATTCATTAATGTTAGTTATTGATCTTTTGAGTGCCTAGGAATAAAGAGAGAAAAGCTTAAGATAAAAATACTTGTGTTGACTCATAGCAAGTTACTGCAGTATATCCCACTATGAACTTGGCAAATCTGTTTTATGTGGATCTTATGTTTTCAATTTTCACCCTTCATCTGAAAAAGTTTAATTCTTCTGAAATCAGCCCCCAACTAATTACATCTCTTAATCATGATCACATATGTAAAAAGAACTTGATTCTTGGCATAAAGTATAATACAGTGGTTAAGAGCATGGACTATGGAGCCTGACTGCCCAGGTTCAACTCCAGGCTCCATAACTAAACTGCATATAATCTTCTACATTAGCTATGTCTCCAAACCTTTTGATAGTACAGTTTTCTCATCTGCCAAATGGGGAGAATTGAAGCATCTGTCTCATTGGAATGTTAAGATTCAATAAATTTACTATGCAAAATACTCAGAAGGTCTGACATGTAGAAATCATTCAATATTGCCAGCTATTATTATTATTATTTTTAAAAACCATCAGGGAGCTATATCATAAGTGTTTGGGTGTTTTTTCCCCATTGCTTGTGTGAATTCGTTCTTTGTTTTAAGCACAAAGTCTAAACTCTGTTTTAAGTGTCCCTCAAGGTTCTCCCACTCTTTTCTCTGTTATTCCTCTTCTGTTACGACCCATCTAAAACAATTCCATTTTCCATATTTCCCTTCCATGTTCTCCCTTGTCACTGGATGCTATTATCCTGCCCTGTCTGTGACCTTCCCCTTTACTTCCTGAAAACACTGAAGAAGACAGCTCCTGGGCTGTTCATGTGTTGGTGGAGCCTAAACTCTGACAGCCATCTTGGTCATTCATCTCTCAATATAAATGTTACTTCTTCAAAGAGGTCTTCCCACCTTCCCCCAATCCAGGACATTCTTTATCATATCGCTCAGCTTTATATTCTTCAATCTGAAAGTACCTGGATTGTTAGTTTACTTGTTTATTGCCTGCATCATATAACTAGGAGATTGAATTTAATGAAATCCAGGGCAATGAATGGCTTATCCACTGGTATATCCCTGGACACCCATAATGTAAACCTGGCACATCGAGAAGGTACTCAAACAATATTGTTAGCGATTAGATACACGAATGGACAGGGGAATAGATGGATGAATGGACAGATGCATAGAGAACAAGAGAAGGGACTGCCAAACAGAAGGAATTACATGTGAAAAACCAGGGAATATGAAAGTTTATGCACGGAATTGCAAATTAGTTCAGAGAGTATGAAGCATAGAGTAAGTGTGAGAAAGAAGAGGAAGCTGAGTCTGGACAGGACCAGATCACTGAAACACAGGGCAGTATCTTTCTTCATGGACTATGGTCCAGGAATTTGGAATTACAGAACCTTCATTAGGTGGATATATAATTTAAAGCTGAGAAAAACAGCACAAGTGCACTTACCTAGTTACTTCAGAAGAGAGAGAGAAGAGAAGAGAAGAGGAGAGGAGAGGAGAGGAGAGGAGAAGGAAGAGAAGAGAAGAGAAGAGAAGAGAAGAGAAGAGAAAGAAGAGAAGAGAAGAGAAAGAAGAGAAGAGAAGAGAAGAGAGAAGAAAAAAGGAAAAGAAAGCAAAGGAATATATAGGTGTGGTAAAAACGTGGCTGTCAGTCTGCTCTTTGCCTTTTTGACTCTTCTTAAACTCTAGGCTCCTGAGGGTTTGATAGGGTTTCTTTTCTTTATAGGAAGGTCTTTGAGTATATTGAAGAAGACAGATTTTAAAAATACGTCCAATGCCATACATGAGCCTTTTTGCAGTCTGAAAGTAAGCTGGGAATTTACTGAAAATCCATTCACTTCTTTAGCATTCTGTTCATTATTTCATATTGATCGGTTTATTTAAAACCATTTATTAAGTAAAAATAATATTTTAGCTGAAAGTGTTCAGCACTATAAATCACTAAATAGATAAAAAATTAATTCTTTATTCTAATGGACCCATATTGCCATTCTATGCCCCACTACTTAAATTTTTATTTCACTAAGCACCAAAGAAATTGTTTCCACACTCACCTTTATGTAGTGCATGGGTTGCTATTAAGATAGAGCACAGCCATAAGATGCTCTTTATATTTATTAACATCTTGTCCTAGAAATGAAGAAAAACACAAAGGAAATCATAAGCATTCAGGTTTGTGGTGGGCCATAAATCACATGCCATTTGTGCAGTGTATGTAATAAGAGTACAAGGAGCAGCTCCTCTTAGATTGTAAAAACAAGAGAGAACTTGTAATAGGAAAAGTCATCCTAACACTTTAATTATTAGTTTGACTCTCACCCAATGCAGTCGTTACCAAAATAATCCCAGAACCCACTTTGGGAACATATAACAATATGGATGTTTGGGACAACCACAACCGGGTAGGCTATAGAAGAACAACTGAGACCACAGCCCAACTAACTAGTGGCTAGGAACTGGCACAAAGAGGGAGGGGTGACCACAATGTCTATTTAGAAACAGGAAGCTGGTCACAGATGGAGCGAGCAGAAGAAGATGGGGAAGCAATAGGCAGAGATGTTGAAAGAAAGGGATTCATCTCAAATGTGAGGTGGGAAGGAACATGGTGGTGGTTCCCGCACATGGTATCAAAACAGGAATAAGGACTTCAGCAGGCTTTTTAAAGCACAGACTCAATTTAGTTTCTAGGAGGCTGAACAAACAAAACAAATGTATTATAAGGAGCTGTTAATTACAAAAAGACCAGTGCTTGCCATAAGTTTTAAAGTAGTTCCAACAGTTCTAAGTCTGAAGGGTGAAAAAAGAAAGAAAACACTCTGTTCTGAGAGTCAAGAAACCCTGCCCTGGCTTTGCCATTAATTTATTGTGTGACTTTGGGGAAGACATTTAACAGTCTGGGTCTCAGAATGGTCCCTTCCAGCTCAAATTTCTATGAAGCTATAATTATGAGGCAGATGAGTACCAGTGTTGGGGACCATCTGGAAAGCAAAGAGCCAATCTCAGAAGAACGGCAGATCATTTGATCCCCATGGTTGTTCCCTTCTCAGCTACATATAGAACTATTCTTGTAACAAGCATTGTTTTGGCTACCCAGTAGCCATCCTTCTTTCTTCTTTCTAACAAAACTCCCATTCCATTCTCCTGTCTACCCTCCTTCATACAGCCACACACCTTAGAGGAGCCTGAGTCAAACCCAGCCCAAGGGACTGACCTTGACTATCCTAAGTCAGTCACATTGCTCCCATTCCTTTCACCGATGATTGGTTTTGGAGTGAGTATACGAGGCAGTCTTAACTAATGAGATGTGAGGGGATCTCAGCAGGGTGGAGGGGATGCTCCTGGGAAAGGTACATTCATCTTAAGAATAGAAAGAAAGGAAGAGATGGTTGTTTTTCTTCATTGACACAAGAGGCTATTGCTTCTCAGACTGTTGTAGCCATCTTGTATCCATGAGTGTCTAAGATAGCTTGTGGGGATGAAGCTGAGAAAGAGTCAGGACAGCTAGGGCTTAAGCTCTCCATTAGGCCAAGAGTAGGCTATACCTTTGAACTTCTTTTTATATGAAATAATACTTTTTTTATTTTTTAAAGCCAAGAAAATCAGGGATGATTTTTGTTACTTGTAGCTGAAGGCATTGTAACTGACACATTTGAAATGGCGTCCTAAATAATTCCTAATATCGTCCGTAGAAAGTATATAAATTCTGTATGATTTAAATCTAGATTGAAAAGAAGTAAATGCTATAAGAATTCAAGTCCAATTTTGGTTCAAGTTTGATTTCATAATTATGACAGCTACTCCTTTTTCCTTCATATTCTTCCCTATTCAATTGCTTTTATTTTATTTATCTTGAAATAAGCTTTAGAAACTCTCTATAACAAAATCCTAAAGAGCATCTATTAAACCTAATAAATTATATATCTGTATTCCATCTATAAGCCATTTGACAACTCACAATGAGAAGCATACAGTCGCTAATCCTTGATCCAGATGATTAACCTTGATAATTAAGTTTATTATTCATCATACAATTACTCGGATATGTAGTAGACACTATTAAACACTAACTGAAAAATTTGGTTTCTAATTTCTGTATTTCTTATAAGCTACCACAGCAAGTAGGAAGTATATTTCAGTATTTCAGAAAAAATAAAGACCTCAAATTCAACGTATTATATAGTTTAAAGTTGCCAAAGTGAAATTTCAGGTTGTATCATAAAAAAGCTATTCAAGAAAATGCTTTCCATGAATATTAACTGAATCTAAGAAACCTTTTTTATCAATACACTTATAAACAATAATTTCCTATCTTCATTAGAGAAAAAATTGTCCTCGATTTTTTTTCTTTTTTCAGAAAACTTTTATTTTATAAGCATAATGTTTAAAGCCTGGTCACCACCCGAATCCAATTCTGAATCCTCTACTAGTGCTCTGAAATTTGGGGGTAAATTACTAACTCTCTCATGGTCAGCAGCTTCTTAACTGTGAAAAGTAGTACTTAACTGCTGGAGCGAATGTGAGGATTGATAAAATAATGCACATGAAATATAGCTCAGGGGGGCGCCTGGGTGGCACAGCGGTTAAGCTTCTGCCTTCGGCTCAGGGCGTGATCCCGGCGTTCTGGGATCGAGCCCCACATCAGGCTCCTCTGCTATGAGCCTGCTTCTTCCTCTCCCACTCCCCCTGCTTGTGTTCCCTCTCTCACTGGCTGTCTCTATCTCTGTCAGGTAAATAAATAAAATCTTAAAAAAAATAAAAAAAATAATAAAAAATAAAATAAAATAAAATGACTAATTCAGGTTTTCTACAGATGTTCTCTTCCTGCTTTCATGGTACAGTAGTCTCTGTAGAACAGAGATAGTATCACATTCAATTTTCTAATTCCCGTAATATTCCCATAATATTTCCACAGGGCCAGCTTCAGAGTAGACCCTTGAGGAAGGTTTATAGACCAAAGGCAGGACCACTGCCTCCACTTTCTATGCCAAAACTAGCTTTGAAGCAAAGTGCCAACAATCTCTTATGAATATGGGCAAGTAGGCTAATTAAACATGGAATACATTTAAACCAGTCCAGTTGACTATTCATCATGTCATGATAATATCTGATGTTTGTCAGTATTTGGACATTGGTGTTAGATATCAAAACAATATCAGAGAAGGTGTGACCTGGACCCAGGGATGGGTCTTCTGCAACCTAATTTCCTCTCTAAGACCAAAACTCAAAGTCTAACTCTTGTGCCATGCTTCATCCTTATAAAAGTGTCTTTTTTTTTTTAAGAGAGGGAGGAAAATGGTCTTTCATCTGTATAGCAAGTATACTCATCACTTGCCTCAAGATTGGCCCAAGACAAGGCTAGGGAAGGAAGCCAGTGCATTAAAAATACAAGGGAGAGATTAGTCATGTCTTAAGTATATTTTAATAAATTCCCAACATTCAAAAATTGGAGTTTTTACAACAAGTCTCAGATCTCTTTTGAAAAATCAGATCGAACGACTCTAGGTTCACACTCTTGCTGGCCAGTCAGCAGCACTAGGCGAGGAGCAGGCTCTCACCCTGGCTCCGTGCATTCAAGGTCATCAATGGCCCCACTCAGGTTCTCATCCATTTCTACTCCATGCCTGCTCCCTTTAGGCACCTGATTTAAAGAATGGCCATTTATCTCTTTAGTAAATATCTCAGAGTGCTTTTACTGATCTTAATGGCCTCAGGACTACATCTCTGTGGCTTCTTCCTTGGAATCTATGGGCTTTCATTCGATTTCTCTAATTTTCTTAAGGCTATGTCCATGTTCATGGTTGTTAAGGCACACCATTTACCTTCTGCATTTGATCTTACTAAATAAGAAACTTTCTAAAACCTTTTTTTTTTTTTTTAGCACCACTCTAACCCCCCACTTCCATTCTTCCCTCTTCCCTGTCAGTCTTGTAAGCATAATCGGCTAGTGATAACAAGTCTGTCTGCATAGAAAGACCTGGGAGATATGAAGGCCACTGCCTATATTTAGCCTTCACTTTAGTGAAGTCAGTGAGAAGAGGAGAAAGGTATCGAACAATCAAGCACAACTGACTGAAGCTATTTAACTGCCTGGGAGACAAAGAGACAAAACAAGGACCCCTATACATGAGAAATGTCTCTAAAAAGGGTAAGGGTCATGCCAAGGATGGGCTGCCTTTAAGAAAGAGAGCCAAGGTTCTAATAAACAGACATTTAATATTCTCCCTTAATCTTGGGGAAGATCCTCTGAACAAAGGGTGACTTCAGGATATAGACATGGCGATTTTGTCTTCTAGTCTTCAAATTACTTACCCTAGACAACCAATTGTCTAGGACATCTCAACCACAAGGTGGATATAATGAGTATTGCCTACCATATTGCTCCTGGGTGCATTCTCACAGGAAGAGTCACTGCAATGCAGAGAGAAATATGGTTTAAGCAGGAAATCTTATAAATTTACTTCACAGGAGTAATTGCACCATGTGAATTTATCACTAACCTGTGACTGGATTCCTGAACCAGGTCTAAGCTAAGCTTTCTCATGTCATTGCCCCTTGGTACTGCACTTTTCTCTGCCTGGCTAATTCCTTCCTCATTACCCTATCTAAAACACTGCATTCTCTATTCCCGTTGCCATGCTCTATTTTCGTCATAGCACATAGCACATATCATTTTATATGTACATTTGGGAATTGCCTTTCTCTACCACCATAATATAAATTCTGGGAGAGCAGTCCTTGATGTTTTGTTCACTGCTCAGGACACTCAGTAAAATATGCTCATTTTTTAACATAATAAGATGCATATTATAAATACTGTTTGGTACACTCCTTTCTTCATTTAAAATACAAAGTATCTTGGAGAATGTTCCAAAACAGCAAATGCAATTTTTCTGGGTTGTTTTTAACAGCTGTATAATTTTCCACTGGATGAATGCAGCATCCTTTATTTCACCAATTCCTATGACAAGCCCTAAAGCTGGTTTCATATCCTTGTCCATTTGTCTTGGGTGACGTTTGTACCAATATCTATATGACAATGTCCAGAAGAGAACTGCTGGGTCAAAGAGTATATGCATTTTTAAAAATTTTCTGGTAGCTCTTACCAAATTAGTTTTTAGAGAAGATGAACCTATTTATATTGCCATAGTAGCATGTGAGAGATTCACTTGCCCCACAACCTGCGGACACAACCTTCATCATACTTTTTTATCTTTACTGCTGTGATGGATGAAAAAACAGTGCAGTACACCACTGTTTTTTAGTTATTATTTCTTTAATTATGAACGAGGCTGAGCAATTTCTTATACAATTAAAAACGTATTTGTTCTGCTAACTGCCTGTATTTCACATTTGGTATTTTTTGGATGGGTTGTGGTCTTTAACTTATTCGTAAAAGTTCTTGTTATATCAAAAAATTATTAGCTCTTTGTCTCTCATATGTTGCAGATATTTTCCAAATGTGCTACTTGTTTTTGTGTAAATAATTTAATTGTTATTTAATCATACTTATAAGTCTTTTCTAGTATGGCTTCTGGATTTTATCTTTTGCTTAGAACAGGTTTCTCTACTTCTATTTTATTATTTAAAAAATCTTGTAATTTCTTTTATTATTTTTTTATTTTAGTTTAGTTTTTAGGGAGAGAGACAGAGTACGTGTATAAGCCAGAAGTGGGGGGGGGCGGGCAGAGGGAGAGGAAGAGAGAGACTTTTAAGCAGGCTCCACACCCAGGATGGAGCACCACATGGAGCTGGATCTCATGACCCTCAGATCATGCATGACCTAAGCTGAAACCAAGAGTAGGAAGCTTAACTGACTGAGCCACCCAGGCACCCCCCTCTAGTTATTTTTTTAATATCATTCTCTACATCTCATATTTGGTCATCTTAATTTTATTTGAGCAGAAGAAATGAAGTAAAGATTGACTCTTATTCTGAGTGGACCAGTCAGTTGTCCCCAAATCATTTGTTGAATAATCCTTCTTTCCCACTGAATTTCCATGTTTATTTTAGTGTATTTCTGGACTCTGTCTCCTGTTCAGTGAAACTAGACAATTCTTAAAGCAAAATGCTCCTATCAAACTAGCTTTATAGATTTAGTAAGAAATATGTGATTTAGGTAACAGTGTTTTTATTGAGATTATAGAATTAGATCAATATGAGTCCCAGGGATATAATATTAACACCACTTATTTGTATAGTTTTCCATTTGCCAAAGCTTTCCCACAGGTATTCACCATTTGATGTGTATAACTGTATATGCATTTAATAGATTCTGACATCAAGCTTTTTGATTCAAAGTCTAGTGTTCCTTCTACCATACCACAGGTAATAGCTACTCAGTAATTTAATAATAAAAAATTATTGTTACATAGTATATATGTGTTTATTCTAAGCTATGTAATCTCATTTTTATAGACATAAATGCCTCTTAAAATTCTTAAAAGAATGAGGTAGGATATATATAGATACAGAAATGAGGTAAATTTAAACATAGATGTGCATTCATACCCTTTCATAGTTGATAGATCTATCCAGAGGAGTTTCAGGAAACATAACAAACACATTCAACAAAGTTACTTTGCACTGACCACTGAAATACAATCACCATGGCACATTCAATGATAAGAACCTAGCAGGTAAGAACCTAGCAGAGTAAAAAACAAACAAACAAACAAAAAAACAACCCAAACACTGGAGAATACATATAAATACAATATAAACACATACATGTATATTTATGTACGGGGGGTATGGGGGGAGTGGGTGTAATTTACTAAATCTAGGCTATCAGAGGAAACAGGTAAAAACTCACTAACTGAAGCAGAGCTTGACCAAGACATTTATCTCTAGGGAGCAGAGAGAAGCAGGGAGTTGGGAGAAGCAGACTCCCCACCGATCAGAGAGCCTGATGCAGGGCTCCAACCCAGGACCCCGAGATCATGACCTGAGCCGAAGGTAGACGCTCAAAAGACCGAACCACCCAGACGCCCATCTCCTTCCTCTTGTTCTGATTCCCAATCAGAGGGAGTACCAGCCTTGTGTCTTCTGGTAAAGTACAGACACATGGAACAATCAGCATGTTTTCTCAGACTAGAGCAACTCACCCCCAACAATGAGTGTTTGTGAGTCCTAACTGGTTACTCTAGGTGGGTGGTGAAATAATCGCCTACTATGGTATAGTCACTGATTCTTCTCAAGAGAACCACGTATCTTGAGAAGTTGGGTCAGTCATAGGGCAATGTCCCATTTTAAATACCATGTCTAGTGATGTCTGTCCGTGAATAAAGTCAACAAAACTGTTTAAACTGCACTAGGAAAGAAAAGCTTGGTTATGTGACTATTGGAAAATAGCCTTGGTGGATCTTTATGCCCTTAAAGGCTCTGATGCTCAATTAGTGATCAATCATCAACCACAAAGTACTTACGCATAGTAAGGTGAGGAAAGAGAGAACAAAGGCTATATTTTTAACATTAATCATATTCAGCCTTAAGTTAGCTTTTTAGGTCCTTTGCAAAGAGAATTTACAAGCATGCAGACATTGGTATCTTAGAATATCAGAGACATTCCCCTCCAGTTTGCAAGCACAGAGAAAAATTAGAGGAAACCTACACCTGTAAACATATAAATCTAGGGGGATTCTTTTCAAACTTCATTGTTTTAAAGCAGAAACAATTTAGGAATAACTTTTAAATTATCTACTAGGAAAAACAAAATAAAAGTTTGAATTCTGACATAAATCCTTAGATGGTCTTGTTCTTATCCCTCTTCCCACCACCCACAAGATTAAGGACTGTGGACTTCCTGCTGGAGGAAGTAATTGCTCAATCACTTTGGAATCCACTGGAACTCTTTGCTGTCTTAGTTTGGACAGACATATACAATTGTGAAATCTTCCTTTTTTTACTGAGAGACCGCGCTAGAAGTCAGTCCCTGAGACCTTCTGCCTGATATGCTTTTATATCCAACTTACATATTCTTGGAACTGGGAACAGATTTCATCTCAGAAAACTAGTTGTTGCTTCCATTGATGCCTTCCCATTTTTATATTAAACCCACAACATCCTATTTCAGGACTTCACATGAATATTTTCATGATAGGTTTGGCACAGTTGACAAGCAGTACCTAAAATAATTTAGGTCACAGCTTTTAGAAGGAGTCAAAAAGAAGGGGAAAGTGTATCCATTAGATAATCAGAATTTGAGATCTCAGAGATCCTTAAAACCCTGTTCTTCTGAATTAAAGCGAGGAAGCAGGAGAGTTTAAAATGTAGCTCTAAGTGGCAGTGTCTTGACTGCGCCATGTCCCCCCAAGTTACTAGCTCCGTCATTTCATAAATATGCACTGAGCTCCCACTGTGGGCCAGACCCGTGCTGAGGGACCTGATGCACAGGGACCTGAGTTACACCCGCAGCCCCTCAATGTTTGAGCTCATTGGAATTACATCAGTCCTGTCAAATGGCAATCGTTTGCCATCTAGGCGCACTCTTTATGACGGTCTGGACGTGATTATCCTGTAATTGACTAAAAATAGTCTTTAAACTTACTTGAATGCATTTACAAAGTCAATGTATGGAGTACAGAATAAACTCGTGTCATTTTTCTGTCAAAAAAGTTTGCTTGGAGTAAATCTTTACTTTCTCCCTGTTGCAAGGCAAAAACTCCTCCTACCACTCCCAAGAAGCAAGAATTTTTTTTTCTTTTTTTCAAATCGTTAATAAGAGTGTTTAGCACCTTCCGGACAGAAGTCCGGGAGCCTCCTGCGGCGGCTCGCCGCCTAAGCGCTGAGGGCGCGACCGCGGAGCTTCCATCCGTGAGCCCCGCCCAGCTTTTCCCCTCCCCTCCCCGCCCCGCCCCCACTGGCCTCTGGGCGGGGACCCCAGGCGCCGCGCCAGCGTTCAGGCTGGGCCGACAGCCGGTTCGGCAGAGCGGTTGTCTCAGAGCCCAAGTCACACCCGTCTCGGGCTGGGAACTAAAGCCCCAGCCCACGTGGCGGCGGCTGGAGAACTCCGGCGTAGCGAGGAGCGCCCGGCGTGGTTCCTACCTCCGCGCCTGCTGAGCGAGTGGGGGTCGGCCCGAGGCCCCAGCCGCTTTAAAGGGCTCGTTTCTCCCCTACCCTTCCATCGGAGCACGCCGCTTTAGTCGCGTTTGTTGTCGCTTATTAAAATATATCTTAAAACAAGACGCGAAATTCAGCCTCAAACTTAGAAACGTACCCTACCGGTCCTCTCCTGTGTCCATCAGTCCCATCTCCGCTCCTTTCTTCCTCCCCTAACCCCTTCTTCACCCTTCCCTTCCCTTCTCTTTTTTCTTCCGGCGCACTCCTTCCTCCAAATTTCCATGTTCAATGTGGGTCTTGAAATTGATTAAGTTTAAACTTCGGATTAGGGGCCTTTTGCCGTATCCTGGGGCGGGGCCCTAGTAATGTGTTCAAGTGATCAAGGGCCTTAGTTAAGTTTCCAAAAGTAAGGCATTCTGTATTATATTTCTTAAAGTGATGCCTAAGATTGAACATCAAGCCCTCCAAAACCTGGATCTGTCCCTGGCCATGTGTGTCGTCCACCAAGCTGCAGACTTGGCCCGGAGCGCTGCGCACATCCCCGCTGACTCGCCAGCAGGCGCTTCTGCACTTCGCAAAGACAAGGTCTCCTTTCAGGGTCCTCCAAATCCCTAGATTTACGTCAGAGTCTGAAGTAGAAAACTAACGATAAAGGTTCTTCATCCTTGAATATATAGTTGTAAAAGTGGCTCACTTGGTTTTTGGGGGCGGCCGGGGGAGCGGGGGAGGCTCGGTTTCCTCCACCTTTGCTGCACTTCTCCATCAGGGGGCGCCCATACCCGCCACAAAACACCCTATTCCTAGACATCTGGGTTCAGCAAGCCCTAAGCACGCCTACTGGGGGCAGATCCGAGGGAGCTCTCTGCCTCTCTCGCTCCTCCCTCCTAGCCTGCCTCCGCGGACCCGGGAGGCAGGGATTTCACACTAGCCATTCATTTGTCAGTCGTGGGGGAGGGTAGGCAGGAGCGAGAGAGACTGGGCAGAGGCTGGGAGAGGGGAAGGGAGGCAGAGAAGATGGAGACAGAAGAGGGAGAGACAAAGATGAGAAACGGGACACAGCGAGACTGTCTTTCAGTCTGTGGGTGTGCGCACAGTGAGACATCTCTCCAGGCTTTGCGTAGATTTCTCCCCCCTCCCGCAGCATCTCCCGGGGACAAGCAGGACTTGCTGGGGGCGCAGCTGGATCGGAGAGCAAATAGTTTACGCTATGACACTATATTTCTAACCCTCTCTCCGCCGCCTAACACACAGAACGCTCCACGCCCAGTGACACAGACAGCAAGCTGGGACAACCCTGTGGCCCTCATATCCGCACGGACTGGGGATATCGCCCCGCGGCGCCCACACCTCGGTAGGGTGGTGGGATGCTCCAGCCTAGGGCGTCCCCCAGGGCTCCCGGCACACGCTCTCCCCGGCCGCTGGACTAGCCAGTAAAGTTGCTCAACTAGGGCGAAGAGCTGGGAGGGGGTGGGGAGATGGAAGGAAAAGGACTGCTGTAGTCGGGGCGAGAAGGCTGGTCCTAGAGGCCCCATATTCGGGTCCCCGCGCCACCTTTGTCTGGAGAGCACTTATAGCGCTGGTTTGCTCCTTGAGACCAGAGTGGAAGCCTCCACTTTGCTCTTCTGGGTGAGATAAAATTCTTGCACATCGCTGATGGTTCAAGGCAAGCTTTTCCCGCCCAGGCGCTTCCCAGACCTCCGCGGCGCTCCAACAACCCCACCCCCATCCCCTGCTCCCTCCCGGCCAGCCCCTGTGCTCCGCGCGCCGGACAAAAGAACCCAGGGGCACCAGGGAGGGCCTTGACAGCCCCCAAGTCTCCGAAGAGACGCAGCCCGGAGACCCCGCACATTCCCCGGCCGGACCTCTTTCCAGACTGCTTGCAGGGTAGAGGGGGTCGCGTCCGCCCAGGTCCCAGCCTGCTGCGGCGCCGGATCGTCCTGTCAGGAGCTGCCCTGGAGCAGCATTCCAGGAACGCCGGGCACTGACCACACACGGGAGCCCCGGGGCCAGGTGGCCCGCACCGAGGCAGCTTCGGGGACTTGCAAGTGGACAAGTCTCGGGAGTCCCCATTCAAACTTTTGCCTCGAGCAGGTTAACAAAAAAAGCTCAAGGTGCCAGCGGTCCCTCCAGCTCTCCAGCTCAAGACCCCAAGACTTTTCTAAGGGTTCTCTACAATTCTCTTCCCTCCCTTCCCCCAATTCCGTTAGTCCTTCTACCCCCACCCCATTCCGGGCTTCTTTTGTCTGGATTTTTTTCAGCACCACGGTCCCTCCGTATTCCTTTCTCCAAACGTCCTTCTGAAAGTTACCTGCATTTTTAAAGTGCATATATTTTCTTAACTTCGCCTTACAGCTAGTTCTCTTTGCCTTAATTAAGGTCTTCTACCAATTACAATGTACTTCGTTTTTCTAAGCTCGCTCGTTTTTGTTGTTTTTTCCTATTTTTTTTTTAAGGGGGAACAAAAGAAACGTGATTACCTTGAAAGGCGGCTTATTGCAGTTTGGGGGGAAAAAATCACCGCAGAGCTGCGCGAATGGGCTCGGTGTTGCCGGGGCGGGTCACATAGGAAGCTCGGTGGCCTGGGGAAGGGTGCGGAGGGTGCGGGACGGTGCTGAAGGATGCAGGAGGATGCGGAGCTGGCCGCAGATCCCGGTCCCAGCGCCTGTCCACAGCACCTAGTGTTCGCGGCTGTTGCTCCCGCCCGCCTGGAGTTCTTCCCCAGAAAGGCTCGGGGCAGCTCGCCTGCAAGTTCAAATGCGGGTTGTGACACCCATCATCATTATATCACTGTACCGTCAGCACCGAGGAGGAGACTCAGCGAGGAGGAGGAGGAGGAAGAGGAGGAGGGTTCATTCACAGACTCCTGAAGCGCTCGGCAGCTTCAGCCACTCCTAAGAGCCCAGGCTTGGAAAGCAGGCAGAGGGGCGGAAAGGCAGCTCCCCGCGCCTGCGGTAGGGACCGCCTTGCCTCCCTCCCCAGGCACTCCCACCTCTCGGCGTTTCTTCCTGACAAGAAGTACCAATCGGCTTGGGGACAGCAGCGCTCCCCATTCAGCGACTCACTAAGTAACATCGCGCTGTACGCACGGAAACCACTGCCCTCCCACCCCTCCCCACCCACTTCCCCGCCTCCTGTGCTGCCAGTTCTGGGTTAGGAGAAAGGAGCCCCCAGGCTCTTGTGGGGCAGGCCAGCACTAGACAATTGAGCACCCTCAGTTCTTCTTGGGAGCGAACGAAACTCTGTAAAATCTGCAGAGAACTTGGTTACAGCGTGTTTACGCGGCCACAGAACCTGCCTGTCCCATCTGAGGGAAGTGTCAGGCTTGCGCCTCCTGCCAACCTGAAAGAGACACCGAGAAAACGAGATCCTTCTAAGACCTAGAGGGAAAGAGTAGGAACTGCCTTACCCGGGAACTGCCCAAAGGGGAGCCCGACGTCATAGCGCAATTTACAAAGACCCTGGCAATAAAGGCTTGGACAGGAAATTCCCCGAAGCAAATCCCCTGTCGGATTTAAACAGATTCTCTAACTCTGCCACAAACGTACAGAACTCTAGATTTTGCTTTCTTCTGTCTTCCTTAATCTCAGTTTTTCAAAATGTCCCTCATGGTAGAATATTAAATAATTTTTCTGAGTATCAGAGACTCCTCAGATGTACCAATCCCTTTCCTTGTGGTCAGGAAATGGGACTACAATCTTTCTTGAGTTTTTGTGATTTTTGTTTTCAGCCAGGCTGACCAACTCTGTAAACAACATCAACACAAGGAAGAGTCCCCTGCATTGTGTTACAAAAGATTTCCTATAGGACCTCAGAGAGCAAAGGGTCAACCAGTTGACACAAAGGATTTCTGCCTCTTAGAAAAGAGGGACTTTGTATTCTCCTTTTCTTTGAAGTCAAGTATGAGTTTATACAATGGAAACAAAATAAGTCCAAGGTGCACATAAGTTTCAACATGGGGGACACTGGAGTGGATAGCAAAGTTTCCTTTCTATACAAGCATGGAAGTATCCTTCTCATGATTTTTCTCTCTGAAGTCTCTACTTAGAAAATTATATCAAATACAACAGTGATGATTAAAGAAAAAAGTCCAGTTTCACTCTGAATTTCTTTGAGTTGGTTGGCCTTAGACTCATACTTTAAAACTTGAAGAAGCCCAGACTTCTGTGCACGCACATTTATAATGTTTCTTTTCTAAGTTTCTTTTGCAAGTTGTATGCATTCTGCGTGATGCTAGATTTTAAGTGATAAACAGGTAGAAGTTTTGTTAGGAGAACTTCAGTCCTCAAAGTGTGTGTTTTCCATTTCTTTTTATTTATTTATCTATCAGCTCATTACAGTGAATAACTTAACAATTAATTACAGGATTTAGGAATCAATTTTTTTGTTTGTCTTACAATGATTTGTTTATTCTTACTATAGTTATTATACTATCATTCTTAATATTGAAGTTCTATTTCATTAAATATTTAGAATAACAAGAGTCACAGAAAAGAATCAGATTTCAAACTTTACATTTAGCAGATAGG
This sequence comes from Ailuropoda melanoleuca, assembly GCF_002007445.2. Lineage (NCBI taxonomy): Eukaryota > Metazoa > Chordata > Mammalia > Carnivora > Ursidae > Ailuropoda > Ailuropoda melanoleuca. The sequence goes on along the minus strand of NC_048220.1, from coordinate 57,609,282 downwards.
CAAACTAAAGCTCAGAAAGTGATTTTTTCCTGAAGTTACACGATTAATAGCAGAATTGTTACCAGAACACAACTCTTGACTCCGGATCCAAGGGTCTTTCCAGCACCCCTCCTAGCAACTTTATAATCAAGATCACTTCCCCCAAAAAGGGAGAAAAATCCTTATTGAAATTTATACTCCAGGCATTAGGACAGGCCTTTCTCTGGGACACCTCGAAGTATATATTATTGTTCTCATTCTTGAATTTGAGTAAACCTAGTTGAGTTCCAAAGAGTTTACATATCTCGCCCGCGGCCACTTTCGAAGTAATACATCTGCCAACCTGAAAAGCTCATTATCTTTCCATTACTCTGCTCTCCCTTCATTATACAGTGAAGTCAAACATTTCTGCAAAGGAGACCTAAGGCAGAGGAAAGCCACTAATAGTAGACTAATATCCATTTTTAAGGAAATGTTATTATTTAACAGTCCCTGTAAATAATGCCAACTTCACATGATGAAAAATAAGAGTCAAAGACTACTTACATCCTCAGATATTTTCCTTTATCTTGCCAAATGTGTTTCTCTAGCCCTCCACTGTTTATAGCTCCTTATAATGTCCATGGACATTACAACTCCTGACAGAGCAGTTCTATAGGGCAAAGGTACCTTCTCAGGCCGACTTCACTAGTCAGAACATGAACAATCTTGAACAGCTTTATACCACATGCCTTTTCTTTACTTCAGCTTTATTTAGAAAATTAAACACTTCTGCAGGCTGCCAAATAACTAAAATGAAATGACATCCCCGAATATCAGCTTGCTTTCCCTAAAGCAGATTTTCCCTTCTAGCTACCGATAATAGCCAGGGAAGAAAAAGGAAAGTGTACAAGGTAAATTAAGAATAGACTCTACAGATGTATTACTTCCATTTAACTGTCCTTGAGGACTTCTCCCTCTCTCTGCCTCTCCCTCCCTCTTTCCCTTTCTCTTTCTTCCTCTCATTCCCTCCCTCTCTCTCCGTCTCTCTCTTTCTCTCTTCATGAAGACAAAGTGAATGACAGGGCAGTATTTTCCGATTCTCCCATGTTTGAAAAATTATCACAAGTTTTTGAAATGGAAAGTATATTTTTGTAACTTTTATAACTAAAACTACTTTGCCCATTACACTAAAGTCTGAGTAAAACAGTAATTAAAACCTCATTCTATGTATCCCCCTTTAAATCATGTCCTTGTACTGGGGATATTCTGTATGTAAACTCCACAGTCCCAGGCTTCAATAAAGCAAGATCTCCATTCCTAGTGCTGGTGTCCACAAGAAACCAGAAGCCAGAAGCTGCATGCCTTGCTTTGTTGCCTTGATCTTGTCTTCAGGAACTTGGCAGGAGTCAGGGGCAGTCAGCCAATGACTGGACAAGAAAGGTGTAACTGGCAGGTGGGTGTCCAGGGAATTTCATTATCTCCATCTGAACCTCCTTCTGAGCTTTAGGATCACATTTCAAGTCTTCTCCTTTTTTAGTGTCAGGTGAAGTGTTCTTAGACATGGTATCATCTTTTGCTGCACTAGGGATGACAAGGTTCCAGCCCCACCCACATTCAGAAAACAAGTTCACATTTCAAGTCCCTGATCTGGCTAATCCTAGGCACAATGAAGCAAACATCCTCTGCGGATGGTGAAAAAAATGTGTCATTAAAAAATGTACCTTTAATGAATTCCACAGCACCTAGAAAAAGGAAGCCAACCTCTAAAATAGCTTCAATTTTTTTTTTTAACAGGTTAGGGACAGATATTTTATCCAACACTTTAAATCCTCTTTGGCTTTCTAGGAGATGCAGAAGTAATATGAGATCTTTGTTGCCTTCCTCAAAAAATAAAAGAAACTCTACAAAAGGCAAAGTGATGGTGACAATCTCATTACTCTGTAGCCTGAAGTATATAAATTACTCAGAGAAATTAAACACAGACAAATATCTTCAGAAAGCCGTGAAAAATTTGATTTTTCCCAGAGCGAGACTTTGCTCCCCAACCCCCAAATCAAAATGTTACAGTAAAATGTTTCTTTCAATAAAAGTTTTTTTTTTCCTTCTTTGCTGTAAATGTCCTGTTCATGGTTGGGCAGATTATTCCAGAACTTAACTGGAAGACCATCTACATCACGACGGAACTATGCAAGCTAAAGCCAATTCCAACATGGAGTGATGGGAAAGGCTGGGCTGCCCAGAGGAGATGACTTCATTAGGGAGAAGAGAGGTTCTCTGAGTCGGTCCACACGGCAGCCAAATGGCTCAGCACATCTGCACTCGCCCCCGGGAAAGCTGTCTGGAGCAGAGTATCAAAAATGCCATCGTTTTTATAAAGAAAAAGATTAAGGCATAAATGAAGCAGTCCAACTAAATTGAATCAGAGATGGTATCGACCTTATTCTCCTCCTTAGTCACTTTCTCAAACTCTTTTCTTTCCCTCCTACAGCCTGAGAAATATAGGTCACTTGTTATAAAGCATTTGTCTCACTGAACCAGGATGAACTGAAGGATTTGGTTTCTGAACACAAGGAAGCGGTAGAGATCTTACAATCTCTGCGGTAGGGCAGAGAACAACGCAGAGGTTTTCCTAAGAGGCAAAACGTTTGCAGTTGTTTTTTATTTTCAGTGAGTACCAGCTTCCATTTATTTAATCAGAGTACAATGGGACCCAGAGACAAGAAATTCGATGAAAGCACTCTGGATGGTGCAAAAAGCCACCACCGCATCATTGGTGTCTCTGGTGAGCAAAGGTGGGAAGCGAGACAGGAAACAAAGGAAGTTCTACGTAGTGAGAAGAATATTTGGAGAACATTCAGTATAGGTATCAGAACAAGACACAGAAGTAACAGGCAGGCATTCCATTTTAGTTTTTTTTTTTTTTTTCAGCAAAAAGGATTGCAGGACAAGTTGAATGCCAGGGACTTTAGGCTTTTGTCAAAAAATATGAATGATCCCATTTTAACCCTGCAATTCAAAGGACATCAAATATTTGCTATAGCTCATCAAGAAAAAAGAAGAGATGGATACCTACAAGACTCAGCAAATACTTATCACAGACTGCTCTCAATTTCATTTCTATTTTCTTTGTTCAATCCAACAAGCATTTACTGAGCACTGTTAATATGTACTGTTTTAGACCTTAGGCATTCAGGCATTATTCAAAAGGTAAGAATTGTTTCTCAGACTAAAGAAGTTTATGATCTCTATAGAAAAAATTAATTTATTGGAGTAGCCAAGGTTACTATTTATCTATGTAATGACTAATGAATTTAAAGGGAAAAATGCATTTGTGTGCGTTTGTGTCCACTGGCTGGTATAATCTGCCATCTTTTAAAAGCATGTCACTGATTACAAATGGATCGGGGGAGAATGACAGCTCAGCAAATCTCCTTTACTGGAAAATCAGTTGCGTGCACATATTCTACTGACGCTGAGTCCAGGCATTAATCTTGTTGCATATGAAGAAACTGTGATTCTTATTTTTCCACAATAAATATAGTTCATTGGATGTCATGTACTCGGGGTTCATTTTAAGTTTCTGAAGGTCTTCTAGAGTTGATAAATCAAACCAAAGTTGAATGGTGGAAGGAAAGCATTAAATGTCATCCTAACAAGAAAGGAAGTTCAGGGAAATTGATCACTCCAAGGACACTACGGTCTCTGGCTGCTGGGATGAGTATCAAATGTAGACATTAGAAAACAAGAAAAAAGAACAGGCACCAAAAATTCTTTTTCTTAGTCATCACGAAGCTGAAATAATTTGATTTTAAATATTGTATTGAATTTATAGGCTTCCCTCAAAAATGCAGTTGAGAATGCAACCCTTCCCATCCCCATTTCTGCAACTCTTTTATGAAATTTTGTCTCTTTCTCTCTGGTGGTAGTTACCGGTGACTGCCTTCTCCCCCCATATCATTTCACACAATGTCTATCTCTGTGCCCCCCCAGCTTTATTGAGATATAAATCACATGTAGCATTATGTAAGTTGAAGGTGTACAATGTGATGACTTGATACATGTATAGACTATGAAATGTTTACCCGAATAAGGTTGGTGAACACAACTTTTACCTCCATAATTATAATTTTGTTGCTGTTGTTTTGGCGAGAACATTAAAGCTCTACTCTCACAGCGACTTTCAAGTACACAACAGTCAGCATGCTGTACATTAGATCCCGAGAACTTACTCATCTTATAACTGAAAGTTTGCATCCTTTGACCAACATCTCCCCATTTGCCCCATTCCTTAGGCCCAGGCAACCACCATTTTACTCTCCATGTGATAAAAGGCTGGTCATGTATGACAAGCCCATAGCTAACATCACACTTAATGGTGAAAGGTGGAAAGCTTTTTCTCTAAGGTCAGATGCCCACTCTTACCACTCTTACTCAACACAGTACTGGATGTCCAAGCCAGAGCAATTAGTCAAGAAAAAGAAATAAAAGCACCCAAATCAGAAAGGGAGAAGAAAAATTCTCTGTTTGTTGATGACATGATCTTCTATATAGAAAATCCTAAATACTTCACCAAGAAACTGTTAGACCTAATAAAGGAAATCAGTAAAGTTTCAGTAAAAATCAACATACAAAAATCAGTTGCATTTCTATGTAGTAACAACCACCTGAAAAATAAAGAAAGAAAACAATCCCATGTAGAGTAGCATCAAAAACAATAAAATATTTAGGTATAAATTTAACCAAACAAGTAAAAGAACTATGCACTGAAAACTATAAGACTGTGGGAAAAAAGCTGAAGATGACACAAATAAATGGAAAGATATCCTGGAAAAATATTGTGAAATCAAATATTAATATTGTGAAGGTGTCCCTACTACCCAAAGCTCTATCTATAGATTCTATGCAATCACTATCAAAATTCCAATGGCATTTTCCCCAGAAATTTAAAAGGAAAAACAAAAAAGCATGCTATCTATCTTAGTTTGGGTTCCCACAGAGGCAAGCCCTAGACCAGGATTCAAATGCAAGCACTTCATTGAGGAGGCAAGACCAAGAAACATGAGACAGGGAAGCAAAGAAGGCTAGTCGGGACACATTTCAAGCAGGCTTTCACTACGGGCAACTGGAGCTTATTCCCCCTGGGGACTGCTGAGAAAGAAGAGGGAACATGTACCACAGAGGTATCCCTTCTGGGCTATTTAGATACTTGCTGGTTGAGGGGTTTTCCAAGGGGTGTTAATCCCCTTCCACTTTGGTATATACGCTGGCAGACTGGGCTCTGGTGGCCAGAGCAGGCTCTCAAGCTAAAGGATCTAGGAACTCTGATGAGACACTGGGCCAGCCTGCATGGAAATGATAAAGGTGAGGGGATGCAGGTGCGGTACCAATTACATCCGCTATAATTCTCAATATTCTAATCACCACTTGGCTGGCTAGAAGGGCAGGACTGGCAACAATAGATTTCCTGCCTTGGTTGAGGCAAGATGAGGCTGCAAGTTTTAGTGAATTAGGAAGGGGTGTGAATCCAGCCACGGCTCCTTCCGTGTAGGCCATGCTCCCCCGATGCTGGGATCACATCTTGGCTACTTGGTCACACCCAGGTCTGCCCAATTAGCAGGATCCCTAGTCTAAGTCTCAGTGCCTCTTCTCCCTCTGACAGATCTAGTTTGTAAATTCACCTAATGTGGAGTCCTCTTACTTTAGACATGTCATCACTGACGGAAGCTGAGAGTAGGGTCTTCATGTGTCCCATTCACATTCACACGCAGCTCCTTAGCACAGCCCCTGGGCCATACGAGGTGCTCAAGAGATATGTGTTAATAGACATGGAATGAATACATCTGTTCTATGTCCTAAGGGCTATCATTAAGGAATAGAAATGAGAATAGGACTAAAACACACTCTCTGCCTCAAGAAACAGTGAAAACTCAAATGCTTCACAAAGGCCATGAGGACACCACAAAAGAGTGAAGTAGGCAGAGAAGTAAACAATAGAGAATGGTAAGAAGTTTGGAAGCAAGAGAGCCTAGCCAATCAGAATGTGGACTGTTGGTACAGTGCTTTCTGCTCTTAAAACATAAAATAGGCCCTGCAAAACCGGTCTGTGGACTGATTCCCACTGGAAAGATCCTAAGATTCTGACCCTAAGTTTAAATGATCAAAGGGAAAGCTGATGGGAAACGAGCGGAGGGTAGGACTCATCTTATTCCTTTATCTACTCTCTGCTTTTCTTCTTCTGCTTACCCCTTTCTCCCCATAGTAAACACCCTTATGAATCCCCAAGAGGCCAGTGTGCTGTACAGACACTCAGGGAGGGGAGGAAGCAATGGCAGGGAGATTTCAAGGAAGAAAGGGGACCGATACACAAGGGAGATGCTGCCTCCCTACCCAGCTCCCTCTCTTGGAGTCACCTATCCTCACCATGTGCGACTGACGCCCATGACTCCACCTGCGCTCCTGTTCTAGGAGCCAAGACAGTCCCTTTGTTCCTTGTAGTTGAAGGATCCAAATACCTGCAACCCAAGCGGTAACAATGCATCTTCCTAAGGCGTGTTAAACAAGAATACTGTTAATCTGCACTCTTCAATGTGCATTCTTGACTTTTTATCTTTGAGGCGATGTATTGTGAGGACAAAAAGCACAATTTTACACTATTCATAAATAGAGACTGGCCCCTGAAGCTATAAACAAAATGGGAAAGAATACCTCCTGTGACAAAGACAATTGCATTTTGGAGGGGGAAGAAGTGGGCAAGCAGGTACAAGAGAGTGAGGAATAAGCCGGAATCTGGATTATAATTGGGCATCATTTCCTAAACTGACCCAGCGAAGCCTAGGAGAGAGGGCAGATCTGGATGGCAAATGGGAGAAGCTGAGGGAGGGCAGTGTTAACCCGGGGACAGATGGACAGCGGTGCCTAGGAAACAGTGGGAGTGGGGCAGTAAAAAGCAAAGATGAATAAAAAATGCAGTTGCTTGAAACCAGGTTATTTGACAGATTGCAGGTTTAAAAATAGCAACCTGAATGTTACTGTTTTGGTTCCCAATCACTGTCCAAACTGCTGTGTCAAATGTCCTTTTCCCATTGAGAGTAAGGTTCCATAACTCTCTGTACACTTTTCACTAACATATGCTTTTTTTACTTGAAAATACGAATCTCATAGACTAATTTAGGCTCTCCTTCCACCAAAGCTTCTCTGCCTGTGGCTCAAGGGATATGAACCAGGGAAGGAGGATGTCTGTGTTTTTACTCTTCCTGCTCCTGCCTGACGCTGGGATGAGGCAGGGCTGGATGTGCTGCTCGGAGACCTCTGGATTTGCTCTCTTCTAGACTTCAGCATTTCTGTGACGAAACAGCAGAAGTGAGGGTGAAGGAAAGGGACAAGACCCTCTTCCTTACCTGCTGCTGTTAGAATCCTCTTTCGGATCATTTTTTTTTTTAAAGATTTTTATTTATTTATTTATTTGACAGAGAGAGACAGCCAGCGAGAGAGGGAACACAAGCAGGGGGAGTGGGAGAGGAAGAAGCAGGCTCCTAGTGGAGAAGCCCGATGTGGGGCTTGATCCCAGAACGCCAGGATCATGCCCCGAGCCGAAGGCAGACACTTAACGACTGCGCCACCCAGGCGCCCCCCTCTTTGGGATCATTAAAGCTTCCCTGGACAACAGTGACTGGCAGCTGATACCGTCGGTGGGGCAGGTGTCCCAAAGCTGGCCAACTAGAGGACACGTGCGCACTTTCCAGGAGTCTTTAAAGGGCATCCTGCCCGTGCAGTCTCCTGCCCTAGGAGGTGCGATTGTGCTTCTCCTCTCACCCTCCTCAAATCAATCGCAGTTGATCTGACCCATTTGCCCTCTTGCTGTTCCCCAACTCTGACAGGCTACGCTTGGGACACCAGCAAGGCATTTAGTGCAGCTACTTCCTGCTCTCACTTAGCTCATTAAAAAAAAAAAAGCCAAATCCCGCTCTTTGCCAGACCAAATAGTGGGAGTGCAGGCCCCCTGTGCCCTCTCTCCTTCCAATTACTTCTTACCAAATACCTTGGCTCCTGTAGGGTAGGCATAAGGACGATCAACAAAGTCCCTTTCTGAGTACATATGCTGACCTCCACTTCTTAGAAACATCCTCAATTTCTGTGAATTCTTCTCTTGGAGTCTCCCCTCCACCTCTCCCTTGAGGAGAAGAGAGAAAATGGACAGTACTCTCCACAAAAAAATAGTGGCATACAGCTTGGTGGAAGGCAGCGCGAGACATATTGGTGAGGAGAAAAGCAGGTTGTCGTGTTGTCTAGATAGGCAGCAAGATATATCTTGCTGGTGAAAACAGATTCGTCCAGCAAGAACGAAATTACAGAAGCCTCTCCTCCAGTCGTCTCTGCCATGGCCCCTTGGCTTTCTATCTGTGTCCTTCTGTAACTGTACGTGAGCAGGCACTTCATATCCTAGACCTTTATGTCTCATTTGAATAAAAAATCTCCAGGCATTCCAGTGATAAGGCAATTCCATACCAAATTCCAGGATTTCCTCTGATTCATAGCATTTTGGTAACTCCATGAAGGGAGAAGAGATCTGGCTATGGTTCAGCAGTAAGGGAAGAGAAACACTGCCAAGCCTCTGAAAGTCCTAAATTAGAAGGCCAGGGGTTTGATATAGGGAAGAAATGGGAAGGAAATAGTAATCTGAGTACCAACTCCAGAAAGGTAAATAGGTTCCCGACATACCTGGCAGTTCATTTGCTTTCAGATGGAGGAATTTAGTAAGCTTTAAAGTCTTAAAACCCGAGAGACAAACAGAATACGAAACAGTGGCAGAGTGGAAAGCCTTTTAGAACTGAAGTCACAGGATGGGGGACGCAAATCTCAGTTCGACTACTTACTAGTTTCATGAATTTGAGCAAGTCAACTGAACTGGCTGAGTTTCTTCACTGGCAAAAGAGTAATAAAAATACCTACACAACAGAGTTAACAAGATTTGACGAGATAAGAAAATAAAGCACCTAAAAAACTGGCCGAGGCCAGGGCCACCACCATCTTTGCAATATACGGGTGTCCAGCCAAGCAAATGAGCAGGGGCTGAAACAGCATCCAAACTCTGCTAGGCGGGCCATTGAACCAGCACAGGTCTATAATCAACAGGAGCAAGGGGCAAATTTTCTTCCACCTCTGACACAATCTACCGAGACTTTTACCGAGACTTCCCACAGCTGGCACCACCTTCTAATTTTCACAGTGCCTGCAAACTTGGATAGCCACTAGCTGATTGAGTAAATGGAAGGTGGTGTCTTGTTACTGGGGCATGGCTTCGGCTAATCTTCCTCCAGAAGACTGCTCTCAATAAATCCACAAGAGCAGGCTCCAAATGAATGACCTGGCTCAAGTCAAGGACCATCTGCAACAAGATCAGTATTTTTCAATGTATATCTTGTGCCACCATAGAAAATAATTTGTATTTTATAATTCTGACACCAAGCCACAAGAAATAGAAAAAAAAATAAAAACGGGACTTCATCACAATTAAAAACTTTCATCACAATTAAAAACTTTCACAGTGTCAAAGCACACCATCAAGAAAGTGAAAAGACAACGCTCAAAATAGGACCCAATTTTTGCAAATCATAGATCTGAGATGGAACTTTTATCTAGAAGAAATGAAGAACTTTTACAGCTCATTAATAAAAAGACAACCTAATTCTTAAAACTGATCAAAGTGTACGAATGGACCTTTTTCTCCAAGGAAGATACACCAATAACCAGTAAACACAGGACAGATGCTCAATATCATTAGCCATCTGGAAAACACAATTCCAAACCGTGACGAGATTCTGCTTCACAGCCACTCAGGTGGCTAGACTCAAAATGTCAGCTAATAACAAGTGTTGCTGAGAATATGCAGAATGTAGAACCCTGTGCACTGTTGGTGGGAGTGTAAGATGGTACTGCCACTTTGGAAAGTGGTCTGCTAGTGTCTTCAAAGGTTACTCGTTTGCCCTAGCAATTCCACTCCTAGGCATGTATCTGAGAGAAACAAAAATATATGTCAACATTAAAATTTGCTTACAGATGTTCATAGGAGCATTGTTCCAAGAGCGGGAACAACCTATATGTCTATAAACTGATGAATGAATAAATAAAATATAGCATATCCATACAAGGGAATATCATTCAGCAATAAAAAAGAGTGAAATACTGAGACCTGCTGCAACATCGATGGACCCTGAAAACATTATGCTAAGGGGAAAAAAAGCCAGACACAGAGGACCACATATTGTTTGATTCCACTTATGTGAAATGTCCAGAATAGGCAAATCTACAGAGACAGAAGGGAGATTAATAGGGCGGCCTAGGGCTGAGCAGTATGGGGAAATGGGGTTGACTGTTAATGGGAATGGTGTTTCTTTTTGTGGTAATGAAAATGCTCTGGATTATGTGGTGCTGGTAGATGCATAACTCTGTAAATATAATAAAAGCCATTTAATTGGACGCTTTTAATGTGAATTGTATGGTATGCAAATTATATCTCAAAGGTGTTACCAAATAAATGTAAATGTATCTTTAAAAATCTTTCTTGTGATGCTTGTAAAAATGCAGGTGCCTGAGCCCTTCTCCAGATTTATTAAATTAGAATTTCTGTGAGTGAAACCCAGGGATGTGTAATATAAACAAGTACACTGAGTCATTCTTTTATGTCTTAAATTTGTCAACCACACAATCATTTGCCATGCGAATTAATTGTACTGTATTTTTTGTTATAGCTTTTGCTGGGAGATTTTTCCTTATAATAAGTGTGGCATTTGAAGTCCAACAGTTGACAAATAGCTTGGATAAAACAAACAAACAAACAAACAAACAAACCTCTTTTTTCATTGTAACAGTTAAGGCAACAAATTGGAAGAGTCTATCTCTCCATTTTTCTCACTCATGTGCTCAATGATAAAAGTTAAAGGTAGTAAAAAAAAGGAAAACCAAGTAAAATTTCAGTAATTCATGGTAAAAATTCCCATCATCATTACCAACAACCAAAATAAAGACAAGACGACTCTTTGGAAAGTTTCTAAAACTTGGGGGATCCAGTTTCTACTTTCCCCTTCACCGTCAACCACTGGGAAGATTTCATCTTTCACACTTCCAACCCTGGCCATTCCTTTTACAGTGTTTACTAAATCAGAATAAAAGTTTGAGGTGAAAGTTGTTAATTTCAACTGCAGGACACAATGTTAAAAATTTAAAATTTTCCTATTAAAGGTTTTTTTTACTCTTGGATTGTGTATCCACCTTTGTATTTGTACAGAATGTTAGTAGTTACAAAGTTAGTATTCACTAGTCACTCAATCCTTGAACAATCCCCACGTAGTGTATGTGGAAGATAATAACAGGTCTTCTGGCAGAGACATCTAATTGTTCCCTAAGTTGAAAATGTACCCAGAATTTGTTTTTATTAGATATGGTAAGCCATCAAACATGGAAATGACTGTCATGAAGGAAGAAGTTTGCACTCATAGATCTCTAGAAATAGATGCACTGCATGCCACACAGGGTCACATGGCAAAGGACCAAGGATGGTCAGGAGTCAGAAGAGGGCTGAAAACAGAGCATGGCCCAGAGCCTTTATTATTAGCCTTATTTTATTTTATTTTATTTTCTCTATTTTATTTTGTGTGTGGAAAGAAATAGGTGAGACAGGGTAGGCACACTGAGTAACTTTAGGATTGGATAGTTTGAATAGTTTTGGCAGGCTCTTGGCTAAAGAGATGGTCCCTAGTCGTGTAGTTCCTGGCCCTGAGGAGATCTAGGGTGGGTGTTGGCTTGGTGTGTGTTTGATAAAGGGGTTGGTTGGGGGTGTGGGCTCTGGAATGGTTGGTTTGTATATGGAAGGCACATTCCCAGGAGAACTGCTTACCATCTTTAGGAATTAGCTAGCTCTAGGAGGGGCAGTCTCTCCATGATCAAGGCTCCAAATGCCAGAGCATCAAGAATACAGAAAAATAAGGAAATATATTCAGTATAGTCCTTCCAAATAATTGTCTGCTCAACAGGTCACACTTCTTTCATAGCACACTTGCGTCAACACTATCAGGAAAATGGCAACATTTCCCAGATTTTCTTGCAGCCAGGAAGGACCACATGACTGAATTCTGAATTAATAGGACAGGAGAGGGAATGACATGAACAACTTCTAGGCTATGTCATTCAAGGATGGCAATACGGTCCCTCTTCCCTTCTTCCTTCATCCTGCTGCCTAAATTATTCATGTCCCAGTTCACTTTCTTGGATTATGTGTATAAAGACAACAGCCCAGGGACGGCAGAAGGGCAAGAGAGAAGGAGCCTGGGTCCCTGGCACTGTGAATTTGCCATAGCAGTGTTGATGCGCTTACATGACATTAATCAGATAGTTCCAGAGAGAGAAATAAACTTACAGCTTGTCAAGTCACTCTAATTTTGAGCCTCTGTTAGAAAGATTAAACCTATATTGTAACTGATGGAGATGAACTACTGTGTACAGCTGTGGAAGCATCTTTCCCATTGCACGGTGTACAGCCTCTGTTCTGTACATGGCAGCCATGAATACAGTCCCATGTCTCAGATGAGGACAGAAAGTCTCAAGGAGGCTAAGCCCTACCTTTAGTAAATTCTAGATCCAAAGCCCTACAAGGATTATAGAACCTAAAAGGATAATATGCCAGTTTCACTATAAAATGAAATACAGTACTATATCAACATTCTTAGGCAAAAGATAAAAATATGTTGAGTATCAGAATTCAATATTTATTTATTAATGAAAGTAAGAAATTTAAACAAAAATAGAATTGGAGACGATTCTCTTGCTGAATGTTGTTCAACATGCTCGGAGGAATGGGATATCTCTTTAAATTCAATAGCCAAAGTGACAGGCTGTGCACAGGGCCAGTTATAATGCCTGTATGTGTGGGTCTATCATTTGCATGCATTAAGATGGAAATTGAGCATCCATATTTTACTTACATGTGCCAGTGAAGTGATTGCACTTCCCAAGATCCCTTTGTACACATAATTACTTGATTTGTGAACCAAATGTGTGGTTTAAGGATGGAAATAGGTACATAGTAACTCCATTTGGGAGGTCCAGTTTTGACATAAATGACTGGAGACTTTTTTAATGAAAGAAAGATTAGATATAGGATTCAAATTTAGTTTATTTAAAACATTTGATATTTGGGGATTCATTTATTTGAAGGGTTCTGAACTTAAAATTGCACTTTAATTCGGAGATATAGTTAAGTGATGACTGAAATAATTTGTAATAAGAAAACAACTATAAAGTATCATTTTATCAGTAGGATATATCATATCAGCTCTGTAGCTTTCAGAAAAAGTGTCAACATTTTATATTTAAATGACTTGTAAAAATGTTCTACAATTATCTGCCAGTTGTTCTAAAACACACATGCCTAATACTAGCAATTGCAAAACTGAATTTTGCCTCCATACTCCTAAGAGATACTTTTCTACAAACACTGTGGGATTTATAGTTTAATATTCACAAAAGTTTTCCACTTTATTGAAAAGTCACTTCTTTCCCCCTTTTGTGCAAGTATGTTCTGCAGGAAATGGAACAGTCTTTTTTTTTTTTTTAAGATTTTATTTATTTATTTGACAGAGAGAGACAGCCAGCGAGAGAAGGAACACAAGCAGGGGGAGTGGGAGAGGGAGAAGCAGGCTTCCAGCAGAGAAGCCTGATGTGGGGCTCGATCCCAGAACGCTGGGATCACGCCCTGAGCCGAAGGCAGATGCTTAAGGACTGTGCTACCCAGGCGTCCCGGAAATGGAACAGTCTTAAAAGCAAGCAATCTTTACTGAAGCATTAGTTTTCCTACCCATACCTAGTGCTATATTACTACAAACAAAACGTTATTATATCTACTGAATCCCAAGTTGTAATGAGTGCTTTTAACTACTCTTGTATTGCTTGAAAATCAGCTTTGTGTTTGCAAGTCTGAGAGATGGTCTCCAGTTCTCCCTGGGAGCCAGAAAGCAAGCAGGAGGACATGTGGCCTGAGGTGAAGGCCCCTGGCAATGCTGGCTCACCTGGCTGCTGGTGGCTGGCATGGGGCAGTACAGTTAGCCACCCTGAAATAATAATTTTAGAACAATTTTAACCTAAAATGCTGGGTAAAGTTACATTCAAAAAGTTTGCAGCCAATAATAGTTTTTATTTCATATTTTTATTTAAGAAAAATTTTTAATGATTGTATTTATTTATTTTAGAAAGGGAGAGAGGGAGAGCATAAGAGGGGGAGAGGCAGAGGCAGAGGGAGAGAGAGAATCTCAGAGTACATGAGACTCGATCTTACAACCCCAAGATCATGACCTGAGCAAAAACCAAGAGTCTGACATTTCACTGACTGAGCCACCCAGGCACCCCGCCAATAGTAGTTTTTAAATTGAATGGGACAATCACTATTAGGTTTTAAAAAGAATGTTGTCTAAAAAAATAAAATAAAAAAAAATAAAAAGAATGTTGTCCTTGGTTAAAGTAAATGCACATGGCTGGCATTAATTCTAATTTCTATTTTGGTGACAAATCTAATCATCATACTATCTCCCTGCTACGGAAACCAAAATATTTTGTTTCCAGGGTAGTGTTTGTCCAAAAGATACTATAATCTCAGATGAACTCTAAATTTTTCTTATTCATTCTCCAAATACTATTATGATAATAATAAAAATGACAATAGTAAAAATAATAATTATAATAGCCACCAATCGTTGAGCACCTAATGTAGGCCAAGCATATCTTCACGATAATCTTGAAAAGTAGGCATTATTATTCTAGTTCTACAGAAGAGAAATGTGAAGTTCGTAGGGGAAGGACACTACTACATCAAGCAGCCAAAATATGTCTGATCCCACAGCTATTTCCATGTACCGCATACAGTCTAGGTCTCTATATAGTCATATATTCCCGTGTTAGGCTGCAACTGAATTTCCAAAGAATATTGTAACTTGACCAGGGAGTTGCTACTGTTTAGATAGGGGCCCACTCATTATTATTATTTTCTTCTTCTTTACTAAACTGAAGCTGAACAGCACAAGGACTGCCCTGCTCCCACCCTCTTTATGAATAAATAAATAAATAAATAAACAAACAAACAAACAAATGAATGGGGGAGGGGGAAGCGTGTGGTAAAGCTAGTTATCACATTTGAATGGCCTCAGACAGAGTTAAGCGCCCTGTAAATCCTTACTATCCTGGACATTCTGATAAACTCAGTTCTGGGGACATATTATTTTTATTTTGATAATTTGTCTTCGACCTCTTTCCGTTTTACGCAAGAACACAGAAAAATCAATTGGTGTTTTGTTCCATTGCTTTTATTCAATTAAATGCTTCCTTTTACCTTTTTTTTTTTCTACCGTGCTTCAAAGTAACAACATGATAGCATCAGCCTTGGATATCAGCCCTCACAGATAGAAATGTTCTTGAAAAAAGCTCAGTAGGACTTTTCGTAATACGCTACCCATGCTCTCAGACTCCTATCAGTCTCTGAGGTAGTCATAATAAACACGAACTAAAACCTCAAAATCTTCAGGAAATTCTGGCCTTAAAAAAAAGAAAAACTGTCTTTGGTGATCTCTCCAAAGTTAATGTAATGTTTACAAATTGGGTCAATAATTTAAAAATAAAAACAGGAATCATTTAAGAAAATAAGAAATCTCATTTATATGGCACTAAAGATTATAGACTTAAAATTTTCTAACAAAAGTAAGACAGTGATTTCATAAGAATAGGACTCTGTAGGGGCGCCTGGGTGGCACAGCGGTTANAAAAAAAAAAAAAAAAAATTTTAAAAAAAAAAAAAAAAAAAAAAAAAAAAAAAGAATAGGACTCTGTAAGGGGAAAATGAGCATTAAATGTTATAGCATTTCAGTGGTCCATTTTCTTAAATAAAGAGAAATCAGGATTCAGAAAAAGAGTTTTAACGACATTTGCATGAAAGTGTAAAGTTTGTAAAGGATGTTTAATAAACATCCGTTCATTTATTAAAATGGCTTTCAGGCCGTCTTGTTGCCACGTAAAGTTTAGCTTACCAGGAAAAGTTTAGTCCAGACTCAAAGTATTTTCATCTTACTGATATACCACTTAGAGATACCATGTACTTAGCAATCCTAGGTCACACATTGTGACCTGACGTGTATATCACAGCAAACCTCCTCAAGTTCATCTATTTTTGTTACCTCTTGGGCACAAAGCACAACGTGTTTCAGTTTTAATTATTTCTGGAAATTACAATAGCCTAATGAACTTAATGAACACTTGGCACATTCCAGAAATTTCCAACTCAAATACTAATGATTTTCCTTATAACAAATCAACTTAGGAAGTTAATTTCCCTTGGCTTTTACCTTTGAAAGTAACTACTCTTTTTATAACATCCTCTTGCCTTCAGATATATCATTTCTATGACTTATAAACTTCTTTCCCTGTCTCCCACCTTTGTTTATCTAGAAAAAACTGACTGAAATTTCAAGACGTGGATTAAATATATAGTAGTGGAAGCTTTCCTGAACGACCCTCCTGCTTCTACCCCACCCCCAACTACTGTAAACTGCATGCCCTTTCATTATCACTCGCATCTCACTATTGTTACAATTCAGGGATTACACGAGACTTTAGAAGCAAGGCCATGTTTTGTTTTGTTTTGTTTGTGCTTGTATCCCAAATTTCTGGAACAGTGCATAACACGTAGGTAACCTAAAAAATTATTAGGTGAAAAATGAATGATGAGAAAGAACACATCTAGTTTCTATTGTAGATTTTTCAGGAATTTCAGATTTCAGATATTTCAGGAAACTTTTGTTTCCTTCTCAATCCTCCAAATGAAGTAAAATCATTAGTGCACCTGTTTTGTCATCATTGAAGAATTATTCACGGACATATGAGGGTTGAAACAGTAAGAGACTGCCGGTGCTTGAAGCGTGGCTTCACCATTTTACTAGCCAAATAAACTTGGAAAAGTAACTTCATTCTACTCTCTCAGCAAAAAAAAAAAAAAGAGTCCTCGGTCTACTCATGTGTAAAACAGGGATTGTAACGCTACTTACAGCTCATAGGGTTCTTGTGAGGACTGAAGGATGTAATGTCCCAGGCTTGGCATCATGGATCAGCTTTTATCAATGACAAATTATCAGGTAGCATCTCATAACCTATTTTCTTTTTAAAAAGCTGAAAAAAACCCCTCACTTTGTGGTGGCTTCTCCTTCTGCTCTACTTCCCCTCCCCCTCCTCTAACAGCTTTTATGAGATATGAGTGACAAACAATGTGTCCAGGGTTGCAAGATGAAAAAAGTTCTGGTGATAGTTGCACCAGACAACATGAATGTACTTATGTCACTGAACTGCACAGTTAAAAATGATCAAAATGGTAAGTTTTCTGTTATGTATCTTTTACCACAATTTTAAACATTTAAAATGTACTTTTCAATGGCATACAATAAACTTCATATACTAAAAGTGTACAATATTTTTGACAACTTTTGACATATGTACACACCTGTGACACCATCATCACAGTAAAGCAATGAACATATTTATCATCTCCAAAATATCCATCATGTCACTATGTAATCCTGCCCTTCCTCCACCTCTGCCCTCACTCCTAGCCAGCCGCTGATATTCTTTCTGTCACTATAGATTAATACATGTTTTCTAGAATTTTATATCAGTGGAGTAAGTATGTATTCTATTTAGTCTGGCTTCTTTCTTTGAGATTTACCCATGCTCTTGTAAGTATCAACAGATGATTACTCTTTACTGTTGGGTAGTATATTATTGTATGTATTTTACCAGTGTTTATTCCTTTATCAATTGATGGACATTTGGTTTGTTCCCAGTTTTTTAGCCATTGTAAATAAAGATACTATGAAGAGTCACACACAAATCTAAGGACATATGCTTTCACTCTATTGAGTAAAAAACAAGGAGTGACATGGCTGGATCTCATGGTATGTATCTGTTTAACTTTCTAAGGAAACTACTAACTTGTTGTCCAAAGTCACTGAGCCCTGTATCTGACCACCAGCAGTGCCTGAGAGTTTCAGTTCCTCCATGGCTTGGACACATGGCGCAGTGGCCTGGAAACTCTCTTGGAAGTAAAGTGGGACAATGGTGGGGCTCACCTTGTTCATTTCCTGTGAAAATCTCTTACATTTTCTTGCCTGACTTCCAGTTACTTGAAAGCCACTCTTTAATACCTTTTGTCCAATTTTCCAGCTATTTCTGGGAAGAGGATAGATCTGGGCCCTTTTATTTTACCTTGGTCACAAGTGCAACTCTTGCATGCCTTCATTCTTATGATGTGAACAGTCCGATTTACCAAGTAAACCCTGAAAGATGTGATCTCTAAATGAAACTGAAGCCATTACCTCATGCTTTCTAATCTTCCAGTTTACAATGGACGTCAAATAATTAGTCTTTTTATTTATATCGTCTTATATTTGGATGTTGGATCTTCATTACAAAGTAGGTTGAACATAAGAAAATACAATTTCTCACCTATTTATCTGGGAAGAAGAGACGCAAAAGGGATATATCCTGGCCAGTTAGTTGATTATATCCTGGATATATATAACTGGCCAGTTAGTTGATTTTATACTATTCACACATTCGGATCAGAGAAGATAGTGCAGTGTGGAGCTGCTCAGCTCTGCACCCGATCAATTCTAAGAACTTAATAAATGAAGGAGGTGGTTGGTTGGTTTGGGTAGCTCAGAAACACAATTACACACCATCTGAGCTGCAAGGGATACTTCTAAGGAATTTTCACTTACCCTATTTTACCTCTCCTGTGGTTTATCAAGCAACTCTCACTAAACAGGGTGTGTAAAGAACCCCCTTGCCTTAGGTGCTCTGGGAGCTGATGAACACATGCCACGTTATGCTTTGCAACTTTTCTGGTGTCAACAGAGTGCTTCATCTGTTAAAAGAATATTTTCTGGCTTTGGGGAATGAGTGTGAGCTAAATGCAGCCCTCCAACATCCCAAGAGGAAGGACAGCCCCTGAGACATTGTGATCTGAGCCACTGGCTAAAATTTTATGGGAAGTCACAGAGAGGAGAGGTCATGGGCTTCTGGATGTGAGCGTCCTAATTAGTACACAGTTTAGGATCTGGTCCCCTCCTGTCATCCTTCCATCTTTGCTTTGTTTCAGATGAAAGCCAATTTAGACAAGAAAACTATTCTAGACTCTTAGGTGAAACAGCTGACATGCACACATGTGGTGGTAGGGGTGGAAAGTGACAAACCTTGAGGAGAAGGGAAGTGTTCCCAGGAGGCTGAGCAATCTCTGGGGGAGCTTCTCACAGATGGTGAGTGTCCTGAGGCAAAGAGGAGGCCCTAACTACAAGGTGTTCATTTGTAATAAAGCCCTCCAACGCAGGCACAGACTGGGGATGGGACTGCGGGAGTGAAATACCCTCACTACATATAAAAAGCCCACAAATAAATGCACCCACTTTTCAAGAGCTTCAAACATTAACTTTTTTGGTGCCAGAGGCCCTGAAGTGAGGCAAAACAAAAAACAAGAGTAAAGAGTAAAGGGTGAGAAAGAACAGGAAGCTTAAGTGGTGTAGGTCGAAGTCTAAAAATGACAAAGTCAATGTTCTACCATAACTACTGGAAAAGCATTTTTATTTTTTCCCCCAACTTTTGGATTGTGACAAAATCACATAACATAAAGCATACTGTTTTGAATAACCATTTTTAAGTGCCGAGTTCAGTGATATTTAGTATACTTGAGACTGTTGTGCAACCATCAGCAACACCCATCTCTAGAAATGTTTTCATGTCGCAAAATTGAAATTCAATGCCCATTAAACACTAACTTCTCATGCCCCTCATGTCCCCCCAGCCCCTGGCAACCACCATTTTGCCTTCTCTCTCTATGGTTTTGACTATTCCATGGACGTCACAGAGTGAAATGTCTGTCTTATGTCAGTACCACTCTGTTTTGATTCCTGTATCTTTGTGGCAAGCCTTGAAATCAGGAAGTATGAGTCCTCAAATTTGTTCTTCTCTTTCAGGATTTTTGGCTATTCTAGGTCCCTTGAGATTTTTCTATTTCTGCAAAAAATGTCATTGAGATTTTGAGAGAAATTGCATTAAATCTATAGGTCACTTTGGGTAGCATGACCATCGTAACAATATTAAGTCTTCTATGTCTTCTTTAATTTATTTCAGTAATGTTTTGTAATTTTCATCATACAAGTTCTACACCTCCATGGCTGAATTAATTTCTAAGTATTTTATTCTTTTTAATGCTACTATAAATAGAATTGTTTTCTTAACTTTGAAACTCCTAAATTGAGGTTCCAGTTTAATGAGAAAACAGCAGAGCAACATAGTTATATACAAAATTTAACTCTATGTGGGTGTTGTAATGTTTCTTTAAGACTTGGTAATGTATGTCAGAGAATATGACATTCTTAATTCTAAAATCCTTAATTCTAAATTTTCATTCTTAATTCTAAAATTAAAAAAAAAATGAACACAACTCCACGACAGACATTATATAAATGGTAGACACTGATAAAGTATGTAATAACAATATGAACGAACAACTTTAAATGGTTCTGTATTTTGTTAATCACAGTTAATCACACATATATATACAAGTCCTATTAACCAGTGAGACTAGATGAGCCCATGGTTACCCTCAAATAGCTCTGTAATGCACAAATGGGCTACAGTTATTTTACATGGTATCTGAGAAGTCAGAAAACATAAGAGAGATTTTTGTTAAACAGTCAATATTTACATTTTCAAATGGCATGCATAATATTTTTTCTTCCACCTCTAGACAACGTTTCAAGTGCAGCATCTCTAAATTTAAACAACAGGTCCCCAATTGCTAATCTGTAAAAGGAACTCTCTGTACACTATTCTCTCTGCATCTCCAGACTCAAGGACATTAAAAGATCTGAAAATCCATCAGCTAAATGCACATATATACACGCAACACCTACTTACAATAGCCCCACCCAAGAAGGTTTATCTCAACTAACCTAGCATTTCCCGAGCTTAACATCTTGATGGTGAGCTCCCTGAGGGCAAAGAGCATATCTCTAGCACCTATCAAAGTACCCAGCACAGAGAGATGTCAATCAGCATCAGGTAAATGAATGAATGAATGAATGAAGCTTGGGAAACCAACAACTAAATCTGTTTGGTGCTTCCTAGAGGCCACGTACATAAAAATGTAATTCCAGAATAAAATCTGTTTTGATGCCTGAAACAAACCAGTAACACTATAACTATCTTTAGCAGCCTTTAAAGTCTCGTGTAAGTCTCACTACTCCTATGACTCTTTCACTCTAGATGTCATCAATCTTCTCTGAAATGTTATAGCACTTTTAGTCTTTACCGTATAATTTATACATTATCTTACAGAACTCACTACAGCATGTTTGATTTATGACTATTTGACTTCTGGCTATGCACGTTTCTGGTGCTCTGTAAATTGTAACTATCGTATGATAACAAGCATGCAGCACACCAATAAGCCTCTTGTTATTAATAATTATTGTACGATTCATAACTGTATGGTCCTTTATATCGATAAGGTTCATTTAAAACTATTATCTCATTTGATTTCACAATAATGGTGCAGTGGATATTGGTGCAATTATTCCCATTTTGTGGATGGTGCAAGTAAGAACCAAAGAAGTAATGTTTCAATGATTAGATATTTGTTAAATTACAGACTAAACCCAGCATTTATGACATCCAAAGCCCATTAACTTGTTTCCTGGTCTGTTTTCTGACTTGATCAAACTAAGCCTTGTTCTGACATTCAGAACACATCCAGTTCTCCAGTTGTTCTACCCTGCACAACTTTTATCCCAGACACTAGTTTCTAGACAGTTAGTGATTCAATAGGCTGAAAGGAGAGAAAGAAAGAAAGAAAGAGAGAAAGAGAGAGAAAGAAAGAAAGAAAGAAAGAAAGAAAGAAAGAAAGAAAGAAAGAAAAGAAAGAAAGAAAAGAAAGAAAGAGAGAGAGAAGTCCAAGGGAAGTAAAGAAAGGAAAAGATACTAAGAAGTAGAGACCCAGACTGGAGGACTCTAGGCCTATCTGGCTAACAGATGTGTTTTGTTTGGCCACCACAGAGCGTTTTTGAAAAGAGTGAATTCATTGCCAACTTTTAAAATGGCAAGTGTTCTCATCTATATTTCTGGCTTCTCTTGAAAATATGAGATGAATGGCAAATTAAGCTCAAATTTCTGCATAGTGACAATTTGCTCCAGCTGAGTAGTGGCTGCTCCCTTAAGACAGAGTGTGTCCCCTCCCGTGTGCCCCAGTCCCAACGCTCTCTCTTATGCAACTCCAGGTAGCATCGCTCTTGCAGCCTCTCAAAGGATTTGCAGCTATTTCTCCTGCATTAAGAAATCTGATGGGCCTCATTTTATGGCTGTCTCTGGCTTCCTATAGATATAGTCATCTTGAATGGTTTTTTTTTAACTATTAATAATCAGAGGGCTACCCAAAGTTGAACTGTTTTTTAGCTGAATACATTCATTCATTGAACAAATATTTATGGAGTGCCTGCTACGTACCTGGCATTGTTTAGGAATCAATCTCATTAATTCAAAGTTATATCTTAGTTTTCCTCTAAGATGACTAACAATTACAAACAATTACTATCTGCGAAAGAGTCAGTCTTATGTCTAAGATACAAACACTCTTAATTATGCATATTCAGGATCAAATTTCAACAATGATTTGGTTATAAAATCCAAGCAGAACTTTAAGGATTCCCAAAGGATGAAATAACACTGTAATTGATCAAGATGCCGCAAGGGTTGGTTTGGATATTCTAAAGATTTATGATTTTGTTTCTTCAACTGCGTTACATAGAAAAACATGCAAGTTTTTAATTGGGTTTGCCTCAAGAAGCCAGACAGACTTTGGTTTGGAGATAACAGATGAACCAAAGCTTATTCCTTAATTCCTTTATGTGTTACCCAGAACTCTGAATACATGAAAAGGTGAGCAGAAAGCAGATACACATGGATAAGCTTCTCTAAATCTTATTTTCATCCCAGACATCTCTTCAAAGCTGCTATCCCACTCCTTGTAGAAACTCTACTGAATTTCATTAATCCTATACGGCTATACCTTTAATTTCTGATTCATTTCAGTAAAGGAAAGGCAGGAAATTACGGTAAGTAAAAAGAGACCATCAAAAAGAGGTTTTATGTGATTTATTACCATGTGTATTAGTATCCCGTGGCTGCCATAACAAATTAGTAAAACTTAGTGGTTTAAAACAACAGAAATTTATTTTCTCACAGTTATAGATCAGAAGTCTAAACCTAGAAGTCAAGGTGTTGGCAGGGCCACTTTCCCTCTGAAAGCCTTAGGGGAGAACATGCCTTGCCTTTCCCAATTTCTTGTGGTTTGAGGGGATCCCTTGGTTTGTGGCTGCAAAGTTAAAATACCTGCTTCTGTCTTTATATGACCTTTCCCTCTGTGTCTGTGTCTCCTCTTCTCTTATAAGGATACTTGTCATAGGATTATCAGGGTAAACCAGGATAATCTCAATTTAAAATCCTTAACTTAATTACAGGTGCAAAGACCCTTTTTTCTAAATAAGGTCACATTCACAGGTTCCAAGGGTTAAGATACCGACATATTTTTGTTGTTGTCGTTAGTCCACCATATTGACCGACTAGACTATGTTTCACTGTTTGAGCTCTTGATACACCTTTCAGAAACATTTATACCATACAGAAGTACTATTTATACTTAATTCAAAGGGATGCTCATGATTAATTCTATAAAGGGTTTAGTATCAAGTCCTCAGTCAACAACACAAGCTTTAATTCTGCCATTATTTCTATACAAAAATTAGATGTGATTTATGGCATGCCTGCTTATCTGTTTGCTGTAAATATTTAAATGAAAGTTTTGCCAAACAATGTAAGCTCTGAGAATCCAAGAACTGTGCCTTATATTTATTTGTCTTCTACTCAACACTGAAGACAGTCTATGTACGCTGATAGATGCTTATTGATGCTTATTGATGAGCACACTCATCTTAAATTACTTTGTCTGCAGTCTCTGTAGAGATTTTGCTAAGGGTATGAATGTATGGGAGAAACAAGGGCAGCTTTTGTTTGACAGTATATTTTCCTTCAGCGGTGGGGGGAAGCATGACCAAGGTTAGCTCAAGGCATATAATTTCTTCATTTTTTCCCCCTCAATGAGTCCTTCCTCTTTGGCTCTTTGGATTGATGTAAAACCGGCTTCAGGAAGGTACAGGTAAGAAGAGTAAGCCTATAAAGTCTGTTCAAGGGCAGCGATACAAGAATATGGCTTAGAAATCTTGACAGAATCCTTTGAGTGATTTAGTCAGGACTGAGGCTTTACAGAATTGCCACTGGGAGATATGTCTATAGAACTCAGGGAGGGTGTATTAATACCTTAGTTGGAACTGTTCTGAATGACTTTCTTGGAAGGAAGGGCAGAAAGAAGGCAGGAGGGAGGGTCAGAGAGAACTTGTTTGAATAGATATTAGGATCAACAGAAGAGTTATTTTTAGGTCCAGAGCATTTCAAAAGTTTTTTGAGACATAGTAAGAGATGTCAGAGAAGGCGAAATTAAACAAAAGTCTGTAGAGGAGTGCAGAAATCTTGCACTGGGTTGGTGGAGTAGGAAACAGAAATTAAAATATCAGAATGCCATGAGCTGACTAGAGGCACTTAGTAGCAGAGAAATACTAATGAACAAGGAAAAATTAATGCTTGTAGAGAAGGCTGGAGGAATACACAGCCTCAGTGCCGCAATTACAGCGTGAATAGCTGGCCCATCGGGGATGGCTGGAAGGAATCATTAATGCTGATTAAATGAATAAGCTCTTGCGCTAAAATAATCGAGTATCGTAGAGGCATCAGAAGCTGGGCTAAAAACTTGTAGCAATCCTCCTGGTAGTTCATGAATTACCAAGAATACCTTCTCCTAAGCCTCTTTGAACCTCCACTGATAGACCTTATGGACACTTTTTCTAAGGTGGAGAAAGAAAACCTAGTACAATCATATCCTTTGGTTCATTTTAAGTAGAGGTCACTTAGGTTTCCTTAAGCTCAATGAAAACATTATCCAGGCGAAGATTCCACTTCACATTGAAGTAACTACTAATCCAAAGCCTTAGATTAGCCTCTAAATGGTTTTCCTTTAAATAAGGAAAACTGTAAAACTCTGAACATTTGGTGAGGAACTGGATGAAAGGCTGGGCTCTCTAGACAGTTCTGCTTGGGAGACATGTGAACTCTACTATCCCTTTTCTGTCTGTCTAGCCAAGGCGTCTCTGAATGCTCAAGGACTGTTTTCAAACCAGATTGATAAGAGACTAAAAAGACCCAGTCTAAGTTTGCTGGAGCATATCTTTTTTTTTTCCTTAAAATGCCTATCACACTGTGAATGTGAAACACAAATAGGTAAAAATGAAATCAAACGTGGTCAAAATAAATATGTCTTCTCTTGCCAAAATAAATATTTCTGTGATTTTTTTTTTAGAGGTGGAAGCAATGACAAGTTTGAGATGTGTGTCAGGAGGAGGAAGGAGAAAACTATGGGTTGGACCCAAAGCTCCCTCTTGTTCTGGAGAGGAGGCCACTGCCTAGGGACGTGTCCACTAGGTGGCGATTCATCTCTTACATTCATCCTACAATTGAAGGCCCAATCTGCTAAGCATTGTAATGGGCATGAGAAAGGAAAACATGGATCAGTTGGGTTAAAAATTGCTTTTCTCTGAAAATCAGTTTTGAATAATCCAGATATCCCTTTTAGGGTGAAAAGTGAGTCATTTTGGAAGATCTCCTAATCAAGGTTCTGAGCATTAAACAGAGTTGAAGAACTTTGAAGCTGAAAGCAATCTTAGAAACCATTCCAATGATCATCCGATCATCCTTGTTTTGCAAATGAAGACACTGAGAACCAAAAATATCAAATCACTTGCCTAAGATTTTAGTATTAGACAGTGAGAGAGCTAGAATTAGATTCTATAACACTTTAGTCATCCTGGTCCAGGTTAAAAGCTTTTGCCAATAAATGTGCTTAAATTCTAGGCACAGTCCTAGGTTCTGGGGATGCATAAGTATCACCTGTCTTGAATCAGCCCTTATAGTATGATTGGAGAAACAAATAATTGAATAGGCAAGAGCAATGCAGAGTGCATTAAACAGGGACCGGTGATGATGTCTGTCTGTTGCCCAGAGCAGAATGTGTCACATGACAAAGCAGGCGCAAGGCCTCACAACAGTGAGGCGAGGCTGAGTGTTTGGGAGAGGAGGCGAGTTCAGAAGCTGGCTAGGGACTTCTGACAAAGGCAAAGGCTAGATATCCTAAGCCAGCGGTTTGGTTAGAAATAGGACACATCATGCCAGAGGTTAACAGTAGGCGGTGCAGCAACCCCTCGCTCCAGGACCCACACTGGAGTCAGACTGCCTCACAGATCACAAGACCAGGCAAGTGGTAGAGACCAGAACACGGGCAGGATGCAATCACTCGGGGAGCCAGAGGGCCAGGCAAGGTGGTGAGGAAAACACCTGGACAAGGGAGCTGAGCAGCGGTTGATCAGACAACAGAGTAAGGACACAAGAATCTGGTGTGCAAGTCGATTCTGTCCTAGTCAAGAAGCTTCTAATACACGTTGTGCTGGGACAAGAAATCGTTCCAAGACCTGAGCAGCTCAGAAGCTGCTGGCAAGCACACCCAGGTAGAACCCCATTCATTCTTTCTGTTTCTCTTGATAAAGCTACACAGAGAGAGACTGATTTACTCACCTGGCAACTGCATCCGGCCGTGGTATTATTCCCGTCAAAAGTTTAAACCCGCATGCAAATCTCACAAACCCGTGCCCATCTCAAAACGTACGCACGAAGATCGGTGAAAGGGAGAGGGGAGGGGTATCATAAATAGTCGGGACATGGCTCCTTCTGAAAAGAAACTATCTTGGAATCCATTTCCGAAGAACGTCTTGCTCCATGAGACTTGCCACATACATACTGCCAGAAGCAGTTTCCAGCTGAGAAGCAGCCGTGGGTCCTGGGAAAGACAGAAGCAAAAACACAGAGTAAACTGAGACCACTGAGAAAAGCCCACAGGTGAGTCTCAGATCTGAACAGTGTCACAATCACGAACCGAGGCGCCACTAGGGCAAAACTGAGTTTTCTGGTGGATGCTGACTGTATTCATTATCTCTAACTCCTGTCTTGAGATGTTTCACTTAAACCAAACATAAATCTTGGCTTGCTGTTGGTTTGAATTTACCAGGACTGTTCAAATGGGTCTGGAATATGCCATTTACACAGTATATTAATTTTCGAAGATACGATTTATAGTGTTTTTATCCTTCAAAAACACTATGGGGTTATTTTAATGAACAACTCGATATGGCACGGGCCTTGGGGAGGGCTTGTGGGTTGCTGACATTGTTCTATTTCTGGACCTATATATGATAGTTTTATGATATTTTGTTTTATAATCATTCATTGGGTTTGTTTTACATTTTTCTTCATTACGTTTCACAATACAAAAAAAAGTTTAACAACTGTTATGGTCTGTGTTTTTGAATCTGTGAGGGCCTTCAAGAAACTCAGTAAAGTGCTAGCAAATTCAATAGCTATATTCTGTGAAATCCACTGACAATGAAAAACCAGTTTCCAACTACATAATAGTTTCTTTCATAGCTGCACTTTAAAAGTAAAGTATTTTAACGTATATTTCCACTGTCTCTTTAATGACTTGAAAACACTTCACAAACATCTTTTTGCTTTTCCTAGACTCCTGATACCCAGGTGAGGGGATGTTGGCCCACTTAACCATATCATATAAATTAAGAAAATGGGAATTCTGAAAGCAATTTTTTCATGTTTAAACTCTATCCTTTGAACTCTCACTTCTTAGTTTTGGACTTTCTGAGGAATGTGTTCCTGGCACAGTACTATCTGCTATTCATTCACCTCAGAAAAGGGAGTTGATTTCTCCAAAAGCATTTATCCTTCTGTTCTTACTCCAGGTGTGTTAGTGACAGACCGTGAGACTTGGGGGCTCCAGATTAATGTTCACTACACCAGATCTGAGTTTTTAATCCTTTCCTGAATGTTCTGCTAGTTTAAACTGGTTTTCCTGTCTCCCTTTGTTAGACTGTGTATATATCTCCTTGATATAATACTAGAAACAATCCATGTGAGTCTTATACTGCCAAGTTTAGATCCAATCAAAATTTGTGGTTTTTGTTTCAAACCAACCTTGAACCTTTGGTGTTTGGGACTGTTTATTTTTGGCACAGGTTTGCTTCCTGTTTCCAAGAATGACCTATTATTAGGCTCAAAGCCTTCTTGCCTATCTAATAAGTTCTTAGAAAGCAAATTATCATTGAGTGAGTGAATTTAGTAAGTTAAACATTCATGAGAATGAAATAAAACTTGGAAGAATCTAGTAAGGAACACAAAGTTGTACTTGATACAAAATAATTTGTATTTGACAAAAGTCTAAAGCATCCAAAGCTAGCTTATAATTTTATACATTTAAAATACTAAAAAGGAAAAAAAAAAAAAACTAGTCCTTGAAATTGACCTCAAAGGGTTTTACTGGCAGAGAAATTCTGAAATAATTTTACTTAGTTTATTGAAACAAAAACCAAACAGGTTGGGTTAGAAATCAGGAGGCACAGATGAAATTTTTCTCTGCCAATCACTAACTACTACATACAAGTTTTTAACCTTTGCTACTAATTTAACATTTTTTCATAGATAAGTTAGTACCTTTTATTTTTTAATACCAAAATACTTTATTGAATGGAATGGTGCAAATGAAGGAAAAAAGCAGAGGTGGCTGTTTTGGTGAAGCTTCCAGAAAGTGTGCAGGCGACACATGTGAGTGCACGGTGTTATTCACCATGGGGAGCTGTTCCTGTTGGTTATGAGGAAGGCTGCCGGAGGCTTCTCAGTGCCACTGTCTCCCAGGGTGTGCCTGTCAAACATATATATCGTGATGCCAGATTTTGGAACTCCTGTCTTGCATAAGTTTATTACATAGTCATCCATTTTTTAAACGGATTTTACCTGCTTATTTAGATCATGCGTCCCTAGGAAGTCAAACAAATGGGAGTCCTTTTCGTCAGGAGATCACTTTACAGTTGTAGCAGTAACAGACTCACACACAACCTAGGTGGGCTGATACATGCCATCTCAGTCAGCCTGCATTCCCATCATTAGGGGCAGCTTTACTGATATTCTGAAGCAAATCCGGCCACCTTTTTGGTTCTGCAGGCCTGACAGTGGTTTTGGGGCACCTGCAGGGAGCATGTGGTCATCATGTTGGTAACTGGGAAGAGGTGGTGACTGCACAGTAGGGGAATGGCGTTGCCTTTGTGGCAGTTTGAACATAGAATGTGCTAGTCAAGCGGAGGCATGGCTCTGAGCGGCTGATCAGGAGCAAGCCTCGAGTTCTGGCCAAGCACAGCTGACGGAGGAAACTCTGGTCACACAGCATTGGCTCACTCACTATAATTTTTATGCAGGAGTTTCAATCGTCAAAAAACAATAATAGACTTCTGCTTCCAGCCATAATGGAGTCACAGGAACCAGATATATCCCTTTCTCTTAAACAACTAGAAAAACCTAACAAAAGATGTGAAAGAATAATTTTCAGACCTTGGACAAGAGAAATCACAGGACTATTATCTCGGAGAAGGGCAACGAGGTGGGGAGCTTATTGCCTGGAAGTAGTTTATAGGTCACAGCATGGAACAATGTGGAATGTAAAAAGCACGTGGGTTTCACTCAGCTGGGGAGACAGAGACATCAGAGTTTAGGAAAGCCAAGAAAGTTAGAATTCATGGGACAGAGTACCAAAGGAAGGAAATGCACAGAAAGAAACAAGGAGTGAGAGAGAGAGTGTGAGAGAGCAAACTCTCTAAACTATGAAGGATCCCCTTAAGTCTCGGGCTGAGTACTGATATACACACCATGAAAGGAAAACAATCAAGACCTGGGAAAGAACCTCTACAAAGCAGTAAGCTAAACAACCACCAGAACTCACACAAGGCTGGGGACATTTCTAGTTTTTACCAGTTACAGTAGAATGGTCTTGTAGTATACAGGGCCTTGGGTAGAGTCCTCTGAAGGGTACTGCCTTAGTCATGGGGCTACATTATCCTTACACCAAAGGTTGCTCTAGTTATGCCCTAACAAAGTTTAAAAGCAAGATTAGAAAGGACTCAGCCAATTTCCAGTATCTTAACTGCAAGCCAGAAACATACTCCTTAAAGAGAAACAACAAAACCCAGCAGATAGTAATGCAAAATTCATAACATCTGTCCTCCAATCAAAAATCATGAAAAGAGGTAGGGAAATATGATCAATAACTAGGAGAAAGATTAATCACGGACACAAATACATATGTAATGGAGACGATGGGATTAACATACATACTAAGCCATTTAAAACAACGATTTTCAATATGCTTTCACATTCAACAAGGTGGAGGAAACATGAACGTGAGGATAAGAGACAAAAAAGATAGAAAAATGCTCAACTAGCCTTCATAGAGAAGAAAACTAGAGTATTCAAAATAAAAAAAAAATCATGGGTGGGATTAACAGCTAATTAGATACTGCAGAAGAAAATCTCAGGAAACTTGAAGTGACAGCAATAGGAATCATCCTAAATGAAGCAGAGAGGGATAGAACTAAAACTAATAAACTGAATCTCACTGCTGTGGGACAGTATCAACAGGTCTAATGCACATAGAATTACAGTCCCAGAAGAACAGGAGAAAAGAGAACAGAAAAAATGTTTTAAGCAATAAAGGTGACATTTTTCAAATGTGTTGAATACTAGAATGCCACAGATGAAAGAATCTAATTACCTCCAGGCAAAAAAAAAACAAGGAAAGCCCAAACAAGGCATCTCATAATCAAAACTGGTGAGAAGGTGAAAACCTTAAAAGAATCTAGAGAAAATGACATATGGCAGAAAAACATATGGCAGTAAATGATCACAGATTTATCAGCAGAAACCACAAATTCCATAAGGCAGCGACACTTCTCTAAAGTGCTAAAAGGAAAAAAAAGATTGTTACAAATAGAGGTATGAAGATAAGCAGACTTCTTGTCAGACACTCTATAAGCCAGTAAACAGTACAGCTGTACCTGTAAAGTCCTGAAAGACAGAACTATCAACACAGAGTTCTACATCTGGTGAAGATATATTTCAAAAAGCAAGATTAAATAGACTGTTAACAGACAAATAAATGTTGAGAGCATTCATTACCAGTAGGTCTAAAACTATCAAATATGTTGAAGGAAATTCTTCAGAAGAAGGAAAAGAAATCAAAATAAAATCTGGATCTGTACAAAGGAATGAGGACTGTCCAGAATGGTGAATATAAAATACATTTTTTTCTCATTTTTTATATGTTAAGACAATTGAATGTTTAGAGCAAAAGTAACAGCAATGTATTGTGGAGTTTAGAATATATATAGAAGTGAGAAAGATTTGCAACATATAGAAAAATGACAGAATGATCTGTTTGCAGAATATAGGAGTAATTCCCATGAAGTAATAAAGACAAAATTAACTTTCTCACAAAAGAGAAAACACAAATGGCCCAATAAGCATTTGAAAAGATTCTCATGACAAATTAGAGAAATGCAGCTTGATATCACAATGAAATCCCACCTAAGATCCACCAACTGGCAAAAATTAGAAAGTTGGAGCACATTGGGAATTGGTGACAATACATAGAAATAGAGACTCATTGTCTACTGGTATAACTACAGTGGGGGGGAAATGCACTGTTTAGTAAAATTCTTTTTTTTTTTTTAAGATTATTTATTTATTTATTTGACAGAGAGACAGCCAGCGAGAGAGGGAACACAAGCAGGGGGAGTGGGAGAGGAAGAAGCAGGCTCCCAGCGGAGGAGCCTGATGTGGGGCTCGATCCCATAACGCCGGGATTACACCCTGAGCAGAAGGCAGCCGCTTAACGACTGCACTACCCAGGCACCCCTGTTAAGTAAAATTCTACTACGAATAGTCCGTAAAGAAATTCTTGCGATCTATACAAGAATGTGCATCATGACAATCTTTGTAGTATTAAAAACTTAGAAACCTAAATGTATGCTGAAAACTGAATGGATAAATTAATTATAGTATAGTCTTACAATGATACAGTATACACCAGTAAAAAAAGCAATTTATAATTACATGCAACAATCTGAATAAATCACAGAAGCATAGCATTAAACAAAAATAGCAAGTCAAGTATTGCTTATCATTTATATGATACAATACCAAAAACAGGCCAAGCTGAATAAAATATTGTTGTCTTTCCACTAGATCCTTCAGTATATTTATCACAGCAATATTAAAGTCCCTGTCTGATATATCTTACACTTGGCTGTCTCCGCATCTGATTCTATTGACCATCTGATTCTTTTCTCCTCTTGACTGTGGCCCCAAGTTTTTTTTACCAGTTGGCATAACCCAAACTTTTTTATCATGTGCCTAGTATTGTGCATACAAAAACAGTGGAAACTGAAGAAATATTTACCTCTAAAAAAGGCATGCCCTATTTCTATCATACCACCAGCATAAAGACTGAGTCAATCTACTCCACAGATTAGTTGGGTCCTGGCTTTGTTACAACTTTAGTTATTTGGTTCACCCCCGGACTCAACTGATTTGATGGAGAAATCATGACCTTCTCTTCAACAGGACTTGAGATCTTTGCACTCGATAGCCTAGCAGCCAGCTCTTTGAATGTGGGATGTATCTTTTTGCTTTATAGCTTGTGAAATCCCCAGTTTTGGGAATTCTAAAGAGTTCCCTTTGCTCACTAGGGCTGTTATTGGCCTTCTGTATCCCAGGAAATTTCGGCCTTAGCCTTGGGAGGGCCAAGATGATGCATTCAGAGCAGGCCTTAAAAGTCTTGAAGAAGAGATTGCACTCTCTTGCCCTGCTCGAAGCCTTCAGCAAGCACTACCTTGCTCTCAAAGAAGGCCTGGAGATTGAGATCCTCGGAGGCATTTCTCCTCATTCTCTTGCCCTGATTCCAGCCTTCAGTGTTTTACCCCACCACTCAGGGAAGTCTGTGGGAATGAGGTGGTGGGTAGGCAGAGGGAGGCTTGCTCTGGGTCTGGACTCCTGGAGATCCTAATCTGTCCCACCAGCTCACATGCAGCTTCTAAAAGGTTGTTGAAAGTTTGGCTGTTTTTGTGTCACTGTGTTCAGGGACAGACTTCTCCCTCTGTGAGTGATACATTAAAGTAGCCATGGATCTCTTCTTTCCTGGGAATGGTAATTACTTTCTGGATTTTAGTTCATTTAGCTTTCTTACATCTTCAGTACTCTGATTAGTTTTAAATACCAAAACTGTATAAGTTATCTGGACTGTTCTCGTTGTTAGAAATGACAAACTTGTGACTTACTAAATTATAGGTGGAAGCAAAAGAGGAAATTTGAGTTGTAAAAAAAGGATTCACAAACAGGTCCTTTAAAAAAGTTGTATTTTTTTTTATCAAATTAAAAAGTATTGCATATTCATTATTAAAGCTCAAATTATATGAAAATTACAAAAATCTCAGATACATAAATATTGAAAGTCTCTTAGTCCCAGACTAATCACAGGTAAGAGTTTGTGGTAGTATTATTCTAAATAGCAAACAAATATTTGTAATCTCAAAAACAGTCTGATTCACCAAAACTGATTTTAAACACAACTGTGTATGTTGCTTGAGCTGGGTTAACACTATTCATTTCTACATGTAATTAGGATAGATGGTATCTCCAAATAAAATTACTGTCCTGAAAATTTATGAACAGCATGCAACAACTTTCCCCTTCTCTTTTCTCAGCATGTCTTGACCCTAGCCTAATCTTATGATAAGAAAATTTCATTGTAGCAAAATAACCTTAGCTACATTTTGACTGAAGATCTACACAGATCACAGAGAAACAGGTTAGCTGAATGAAACTGTAATCAAATTAACATGTATGCTTGATGGATGCTGTATTGAGAGAATCTCTAGAAGTTAATACCATTGGGATGTTTTGTCAATGCAGAGATTGGCATGTATTTTTTAGTCAGAGTTCTCTAGAGAAATAAAACCAATAGGAAATACATGTGTAGGAATTGGCTTATGTTGTTCCGGAGGTCAATAAGTCACACGATTTGCTATCTGTAAGCTAGAGACCCAGGAAAGGAGGTGGTGTAGTTTGAAGGCCTGAGCAACAGGAGAGCTGATAATGTGAATCCCCATGGAGGCCAAAGGGCTGAGAAGAACAGCAGGAAGGGGGGTTGCTGGTGCAAGTCCCGGAGTCCAAAGGCCATAAACAAGAGCTCCAATGTCCTAGGACAGGAGACAATGGGTGTCCCAGCACAAGAAGAGAGAGAATTTGCCCTTCTGCCTTTTTGTTCTACTCAGGTCCTAAAAGGATTGGATGATGCCTAACCACATCCGGGAGGGTGGATCTTCTTTATTTAGCCTAGTGATTCAAATGCTAATCTCTTCCAGAAACACCCTCACAGACACACCTCAAAATGTTTACCAGCTATTTGGGCAAGCGTTAGTTAGCCCAGTCAAAATGACACATAAAATTAACCATCACAGAGCATGACTGCCACTGAGAAAAGAGAGAGCCATTCACTTATCTGAAAAAATTGTGGATATAAAAATATCACCTTTCCTCTGTTCATTTTTGTTGATAACTTGAACACTAGGTTTATGAACCTATTTAAAGATAACAATTTTATTTCCTGAGGAATTCAAATGAATAAAAAGTTTAGTATATTTCGGGAACTCTAAGAAAAATTAGAAACACTCAATACTTAAGATTAAAAAGGATACTTTGTGGCTGTGTGATGGTGTGCCCCAAAATTTACAAAGGCACATTTTTTTTTCTTAAAGAAGTGTAGCCCTAATAGACCATCTCAGTTTATGTCTATTTCATTGCTTATTCTACTGAATCGTACAGCAAACCTTTACAGCTTAAGTTACTCAATCACTCAACAAACATGTATAGACCACCTGTTACATGCTAGGTGCTGTGCTAAGTGCTTTGGTGTTAGGATAGGAAAGTGAGCAAAATCAAATACAATTCTTGCCCTTGTGTTGTTTATATGCTGCTTGGGAAGATAGATACTGTTCTAGTAATCACAATAAATAATGTAAAATTACAAGTGGAGATAAGTGCTCTCCTTCTAAGGCATGTGTTTTATAAAAGCATGTAACAGGAGAATCTGACCTAGACTGAGGCAGTCAGAAAGGGCTTCTTTGAATCTGAGGTCTACAGCATGAATGGGGGTTAACTAAATGAGTGGAAGAGATCTGGTTTAGATGAAGTGAACAGCATGTGCAAAGGCCACATGCTAAGTATTGTTTTAGGGACTTCAGACTAGTATAGCTAAGAGGCAGAAATTAAGGAAGATGATGGTTTGAGATGGGGCAGAAAGGCATGCAGAGGTTTGACCATGTAGAGCTTTAAGAGACTGAAATGTTCAAGTCTTTATCCTAAGAGAAGCAAGAAACAATTAGAGGAAATCTGGGGAGGGATGGAAGGAAGCTGGAGAGTGACTTACCTAGAATAACATTTTGAAAATATCACACTATTTTCAATACGGGGAAAGTCTAGAAGGCACCAGCATGAATATAGGAAGAACAGCTAGCAGATTTTGCCGGTAGACTTGGTGGGAGGAACAGTCTTCATACTAAAGTCTTGTGAGTAAAGAATGAGAGAAATGAGCTATGATTTGAGATATTCCTTAAGAGGTAAAATTGATAGAACTTGGTAACAGTTTTGAATTGGGGGAGGTAAGGAAGAAGGAAACATCAAGGATCACTTTCAGAATGTGACTGGATGGTGAGGCCTGTATGAATCCTTAGCAGAAGATCATGAATTTAATCTCAGATATTTTAACTATGTTAAGTTTTTTAAGTGAGTTATCAAATAAGCAATTGTATTTATAGGTCTGGAGTTTAGAGGGAATGTTCAGACTAAGTGTATAGTAGTAAGATAGATATCTAAAGTATGATGATGGAAGAAGTTAGGAGCAAAATTATAGAGTGAATAGAGAAAAAAACAAAACAAAATAAGACAAAACTATGGCATATTTAGTTTTCCAAAAGTGCAATGTGTCTCCCTCCTGACATGATGCCCTGAGAAGGACACAACATCACTTCTGTGAAATATCTCCCCGCAAAGGTTTACCTGATTCTAATCATAAGGAAACATGAGACAATCAAAATTAAGGAACATTCTACAAAATAATGATATTTTTTGAAGAGTCAAGGTCAAGAAAATGAAAAGCCTGAAGGATTGTTCCAGATTAAATGAGTCTAAAGAGACATAACAACTAAATGCAATGAATGCCAAATTGGATCCTGGAGCTCTGTAATGGTACAAGGAAAACTGTTAGGTGATAAAGCGTCTTGGCACAAATAGCCAATCATTTACCACTTGATTATATATGACAGAAAGGCAGGAACCATGTCAGACTTATTCATTACTATACACTCTGTGAAGAGCAGCCAAAATGCTTCACATACATAGGTACTCAAGAAATAATTTCTAAAATAAGGAATACATGAATAAACAGGGTATTCTTGGTGGAGTTTTAGATCTATCAGTTGCCATTCTCATTTTCTGAATTTGATGGTTTATCAGCTAGTTGCCATTTCCATTTGCTCAACTTCTTGGTTCCTATAGAATTTTAAGTGGAGAGAGGGTGTATTGACGTTGTTAATCCTCTTACTGTCCCCTGCTTCCTTCCTCTCCCCTAATGACTAAGCAATGACTTTCATGCCCATAGTCACCCTATGGACATACTCATAAGATTGAGAAATTCAATATAGCTCACAACCAGGAGAAAGGGCACTATCGCAGAAAGAGCTGAGTTTCTTCCATTGAGCCACCAGAGCTACCATCACTCCAAATCCCAATAGGCTTTCATAACCTTGACCTGGAGGGCTGCATAATCATTTTTTTGTTAAAATAAGCTAGTTGGTACCTGATAACGACTATTGTGTCCTCTAGATAGTGGGACCATTTTGATTAATCTGAGTATCCCTACCAGCACTGAACACAAGCATCTTACACATGAGGAAGCCTGATTATAAACACACACACACACACACACACACACACACGCACGCAGAATACATCTGCTGTCCATACACCGCACTTCACAATAAAGACATTAATCGATCTCGTAAGCTTCCTACCTGCAAAACAGAAGGTGGTTGGGGTTGATCAGTAGAAACCTCCACTATGTTTTATTTAATTGTGCTACAGTAAAGGGGTCTGTGTCTCCAACTGAGCAGACAATTTATGCTTCATTAAATTCTCCTCTCATTTTTGCACTTGAGGTGCTTCAATTAGATGGCAGCTCTAGTTTGAATGGCTCATTCAAGCATGACAAGATGCCAGTGAGTATCTGGAGGAGCAACAGAATTAAGAGCACCCTTTACATCTGGAAGACACTACCTCTCACTTCGTATAATGCTCAACTGAACCCTGTGGCTCATAAATATTCATAAGTGTGGAAAAAAAATCTTAGATAAATGAACAGACATCACAGAATTCCTTGATGGGAGGCTCAACTAATTCTTCAAAATTAGAAATTTATTTTTACAGAAGTGAAATGTTTGCCTCATCTGGCATAGTTGGGGACTAAGTGGGTTAGAGATCCATTTATTTTTAATTACAGTATGCATAGAATATTACCCCTTTGGTGATTAACTATGACCCACCAAAATGTACAGCTTGAAAGATGTAAAGCTTAAGATTTTTCATTTTCTGAAATTGAATACTACATATTTGAATATTTTCTATGGAATAAGTTTAATTTCATGCCAAATATGAGTTATGTTTTTACATTTATATGTATACACACACACACATATATATATACACATACTTAAATTTATACAAATAAGG
The DNA here is from genome assembly GCF_002007445.2 of Ailuropoda melanoleuca. Taxonomy (NCBI): domain Eukaryota; kingdom Metazoa; phylum Chordata; class Mammalia; order Carnivora; family Ursidae; genus Ailuropoda; species Ailuropoda melanoleuca. The sequence continues at coordinate 57,571,347 of NC_048220.1, read as the reverse complement.
GGAAGGTTTAAATATGTGGGGATGATTTTATGTAAGCTCCTTTACCATTATCATAACTTCATAGAGAATCAGATAACCTGTAATTTCATTGGTGAAAAGCTGAGAATCTTAATTTTTTTTCTTTGAAGATAATTAAGTATTAAAAATACTACGGCCTCCTTTAAAAGTATTTACAGTATTTTTAAGTTGTTTATTTTCATAAGCCAACAAAGTTATATAAGAGAATTCTTCCAACTCTTATCATTTCAGTGGACATAATCATTAACCAAAATGTAGCCTCGATGACTGGACGTTCGTACTCCCTAAAAAGAAAGTTCCCATTTTCTCTGGGGTTTCTTCATGACTTTGCATATTGTGTGATTAAATACCTTCCCCAATTTATTCTCTAACTTGCTGACATCCAGATTCCTTGGAAATTGAGCTAGTAGCTATGGCACTCTTTGTTCTTATATTTTATCTTTCAAGGAAACTAGGGGGTTTAAAAAGCAGTTGGATCACATTTTTTGGTAGTACAGGTTAATTCCAAAGAAGCTCGGTGGAAATATGGAGACTTTCAGAGAAAAGATGGAAAAACACAGAGAAGCCAACTGAGATGGATATCAGTGTTGCTGAGGAGTTGAACCCTAGCTGATGGAAATGATTCAGCAAGCAACCTTTAATTTTCCTCTGTGGAGAGGAAAACATTTTAATTTTTTAAAGATTTAATTTATTTACTTGAGAGAGAGAGCATGGGAGAGAGCGAGAGCACAAGCAGGGAGGAGGGGAAGAGGGAGAAGCAGACTCCCTGCCGAGCAGGGAGCCTGATGTGGGACTTGATCCCAGGACCCTGAGATCATGACCTGAGCCAAAAGCAAATGCTTAAGTAACTGAGCCACCCAGGCTTTCAAAACGTTTTTT
>NC_048220.1:57514207-57562272 GCF_002007445.2 Ailuropoda melanoleuca | reverse complement strand
TTTAAAAAGCAGTTGGATCACATTTTTTGGTAGTACAGGTTAATTCCAAAGAAGCTCAGTGGAAATATGGAGACTTTCAGAGAAAAGATGGAAAAACACAGAGAAGCCAACTGAGATGGATATCAGTGATACTGAGGAGTTGAACCCTAGCTGATGGAAATGATTCAGCAAGCAACCTTTAATTTTCCTCTGTGGAGAGGAAAACATTTTAATTTTTTTTTAAGATTTAATTTATTTACTTGAGAGAGAGAGCATGGGAGAGAGCGAGAGCACAAGCAGGGAGGAGGGGAAGAGGGAGAAGCAGACTCCCTGCCGAGCAGGGAGCCTGATGTGGGACTTGATCCCAGGACCCTGAGATCATGACCTGAGCCAAAAGCAAATGCTTAAGTAACTGAGCCACCCAGGCTTTCAAAACGTTTTTTGTTTTTTTTTTTAATGACAATTTAGTTCATGTACTATCTCTCACGCATGAAGCCACTGAACTGCAGGTTTGGTTTCACCAGATTTCCTCTGGCTCACGGGAGCCACTGCTCTCCCCCCTCCTGCTCCACACATACTTTCCCCAAACATTCTTTATTAAAAAGAAAGAAAGAAAGAAAGAAAGAAAGAAAGAAAGAAAGAAAGAAAGAAAGAAAGAAAAAGAAAAGCAAAGAAAGCCTCTGCTCTTCATTTTTGCTTTGCCTCCCACACATTGCTGTTAACTATTCCCCAAACATAGATGGAAGACAGGCTTAGAATCTTCAACTGGTGCTTTTTTATAAGATCTCTTCTCTTTAAATACTGTGATTCATTCTTCTGAAGAAAAATTGTCCCTTTTTGAGGTTTTTCCTCTCACCAGTAATTGGTTATTTTTGAAACTTGCCATTTTGGCTGTACTACTCTCCAGTGATAAAGTACACATTGATGGAACGGCCAAGTGTACAGTCAGAAAAACTCACAATTTATATTTCTCTCATGTGCCCTCTCCTAAGTAGAAAAAAAGGGTCAAAGATGTAAAGAAACAGAAAGCAAACACACCGATAATGTCTGACTGAAGGAAGGAAGCGTACATGAAGAGGAGTAAAACAATTTCTTCAGTTCTTTATAATGCACAATTTCCTTGCTTTGTCACTGAGCCAAGAAAGGTGTGGCCAGCATGTTCTCAGGTGCGGGATTATTTCAGACTACAGTTTGGTCTTATGCACGTAGGCATGCAATAAGGACACTAAAAATTCAAAATGCTTCTTGAAAATCAAGAAGAGGGATGCCTGGGTGGCTCAGCTGGTTAAGCGTCTGCCTTCGGCTCATGTCACGATCCCGGAGTCCTGGGATTGAGCCCCACATCAGGCTCCTTGCTCAGCGGGGAGCCTACTTCTCCCTCTGCCTGCCACNTTAAATATGTGGGGATGATTTTATGTAAGCTCCTTTACCATTATCATAACTTCATAGAGAATCAGATAACCTGTAATTTCATTGGTGAAAAGCTGAGAATCTTAATTTTTTTTCTTTGAAGATAATTAAGTATTAAAAATACTACGGCCTCCTTTAAAAGTATTTACAGTATTTTTAAGTTGTTTATTTTCATAAGCCAACAAAGTTATATAAGAGAATTCTTCCAACTCTTATCATTTCAGTGGACATAATCATTAACCAAAATGTAGCCTCGATGACTGGACGTTCGTACTCCCTAAAAAGAAAGTTCCCATTTTCTCTGGGGTTTCTTCATGACTTTGCATATTGTGTGATTAAATACCTTCCCCAATTTATTCTCTAACTTGCTGACATCCAGATTCCTTGGAAATTGAGCTAGTAGCTATGGCACTCTTTGTTCTTATATTTTATCTTTCAAGGAAACTAGGGGCTTTAAAAAGCAGTTGGATCACATTTTTTGGTAGTACAGGTTAATTCCAAAGAAGCTCAGTGGAAATATGGAGACTTTCAGAGAAAAGATGGAAAAACACAGAGAAGCCAACTGAGATGGATATCAGTGATACTGAGGAGTTGAACCCTAGCTGATGGAAATGATTCAGCAAGCAACCTTTAATTTTCCTCTGTGGAGAGGAAAACATTTTAATTTTTTTTAAAGATTTAATTTATTTACTTGAGAGAGAGAGCATGGGAGAGAGCGAGAGCACAAGCAGGGAGGAGGGGAAGAGGGAGAAGCAGACTCCCTGCCGAGCAGGGAGCCTGATGTGGGACTTGATCCCAGGACCCTGAGATCATGACCTGAGCCAAAAGCAAATGCTTAAGTAACTGAGCCACCCAGGCTTTCAAAACGTTTTTTGTTTTTTTTTTTAATGACAATTTAGTTCATGTACTATCTCTCACGCATGAAGCCACTGAACTGCAGGTTTGGTTTCACCAGATTTCCTCTGGCTCACGGGAGCCACTGCTCTCCCCCCTCCTGCTCCACACATACTTTCCCCAAACATTCTTTATTAAAAAGAAAGAAAGAAAGAAAGAAAGAAAGAAAGAAAGAAAGAAAGAAAGAAAGAAAGAAAAAGAAAAGCAAAGAAAGCCTCTGCTCTTCATTTTTGCTTTGCCTCCCACACATTGCTGTTAACTATTCCCCAAACATAGATGGAAGACAGGCTTAGAATCTTCAACTGGTGCTTTTTTATAAGATCTCTTCTCTTTAAATACTGTGATTCATTCTTCTGAAGAAAAATTGTCCCTTTTTGAGGTTTTTCCTCTCACCAGTAATTGGTTATTTTTGAAACTTGCCATTTTGGCTGTACTACTCTCCAGTGATAAAGTACACATTGATGGAACGGCCAAGTGTACAGTCAGAAAAACTCACAATTTATATTTCTCTCATGTGCCCTCTCCTAAGTAGAAAAAAAGGGTCAAAGATGTAAAGAAACAGAAAGCAAACACACCGATAATGTCTGACTGAAGGAAGGAAGCGTACATGAAGAGGAGTAAAACAATTTCTTCAGTTCTTTATAATGCACAATTTCCTTGCTTTGTCACTGAGCCAAGAAAGGTGTGGCCAGCATGTTCTCAGGTGCGGGATTATTTCAGACTACAGTTTGGTCTTATGCACGTAGGCATGCAATAAGGACACTAAAAATTCAAAATGCTTCTTGAAAATCAAGAAGAGGGATGCCTGGGTGGCTCAGCTGGTTAAGCGTCTGCCTTCGGCTCAGGTCACGATCCCGGAGTCCTGGGATTGAGCCCCACATCAGGCTCCTTGCTCAGCGGGGAGCCTACTTCTCCCTCTGCCTGCCACTTCCCCTGCTTGTGCTCTCTCTCTCTCTCTCTCTCCCTCTCTCTCTCGCTCTGACAAATAAATAGGTAAATAAATCTTTTTTAAAAAAGAAAAGAAAGTCAGGAAGATTGTTCTTCACCATGTGTGTGTATGTGTGGCAAGAGTGGCCTTCCCTTTGTCACAAGAGCAACTCTTTCCAACATGAGATCATATAAAAATTTACCTAGCATGATTTCAGATTAACATAAGACTTTTACTTAAAAAAGAAAAATGTTAATGTGGAGGAAGAAGGACATGATTGAGACATTATCCAGAAACTAAAAATTTACAAGAACCTCACACTTTGGATCTGTCACTATTAAGCTCACCTGCCTTTATAAAATAAGTTATGTTTCCTGAGAATCAACTGTAGGTTTCCTTCTACTGCTACCATTTTTCATTAGATAGAAAGATCTATATAGAGATATCTATTATAGGTTGATATAAACGGAATTCAATATAGGATAAGAATTCTATATATATATGTGATATATATCTCCATATAACAATATATGCTATAGAGATATCTGCACAACTATATCTATATATATCTAGAGAGAGGAGGGAATCAATAAACCAAGTTTCACAGGATATGGATACTAACTAATTTATTCTTGAACTAGCTTCCTACACACATATATGTGTGTGAGCACATACATGTACCCTGTATTAGTGCCGTTGTTCACGAAATGTTGTTGGATTTCCTTCTTGCAGGCACAAGGTGGGACAGCACTTCTCCGCCCCTTTGAAGTAAGATGAGGCCATGTGACTTGCTAAGCCAACAGCGGTATGTTTCACACCCGGGTGGAAATTCTGAGAGCCAGTGCTCATCTCCTCGCATTCCCTTTCTGTTACCGTAGTGACCATGGAGGCACATAGTGACATGAAGTCTGTCAGCCTGGGCTCCTGAGTGACCTGGATGAGCACACACTCCTGACGGCCTGTGCCGGGCATGTGGGACCACCCAGGAAAGACACTTCTGCTGGCAAAACCCTGAGATATGGACTTGGTTATCACAACATAATCTAGTCCAGGAGTTGGTATAATTTTTTCTACAAAAGGCCAGACAGTAAATATTCCTCTTCTTATTTTTCTAACAAACTTTTAAAAAAATTCTTAATTTCCAGACTGTATAAAAAGCAGCTGCAGACCAGATTTGGCTTGTGGGCCTTAGTTTTCCAATGCCTGTCCTGGCCTATTGAGCGTAAAAGGCATTTATCTTCTCTCTGCATCACTTTCTTCAGCTGCGAAATAGAATACAACTGTCCTAACTATCCTCTCAGAGTTTCCCTGAGAGTAAAAAAAGAAATGGAGATGAAATTATTTAGAAAAAAGGTAATGTTATATGCTGTGCAAAGTGTTATTATTTCAACTTAAACAATGATACAAAGCAATACCCGAACAAAGACAGTTAAAAAGAAACAAATTTTCTACATTGAATTCTATTTATTCATGAAGATACCCTATTTCATTTCGTTTTGTTTTGTTTTTAGATATTCTATTTCAAATGAAGCTCTGCTATGCCATAGCCCGACACTTACCAAGGTGCGCTTTGTAGACCACTGGTCCTTTAAGATGCTACACACACACACACACACACACACGTTAAGTTCTTTGGATGAATAAATTTAGGCAATTCTACGTACTCTTTAACATGATATCTACCAATATTCAGTGGAATCTCTCTTCAACCCAAAACACTTTGGGCAGCCCTGCATTGCCTCTTCCTTGGTACTAAGCTCCTTGAAGTTAATTCACTGCTAGCTTAACTAGTCAAAGTAACTCATCCTACTTCCCCAAGTTCTGCATTTATGAGCCAGCTCTTCGTTTACAACATCTCCGCACAACGCACATGGCAACAACAGCAGTTGCTGGCAATGGTAAAAATTAATTTCTTGCTAAGGTATGAAGCTGCAACAAATGCAAGTTCCCTTTGCTTTAAAAAGAAAAACTCAGGGGCGCCTGGGTGGCACAGCGGTTAAGCGTCTGCCTTCGGCTCAGGGCGATCCCGGCGTTATGGGAACGAGCCCCACATCAGGCTCTTCTGCTGTGAGCCTGCTTCTTCCTCTCCCACTCCCCCTGCTTGTGTTCCCGCTCTCGCTGGCTGTCTCTATCTCTGTCGAATAAATAAATAAAATCTTTTAAAAAAATAAATAAATAAAAAGAAACACTCAGGAAATAGCACTGCATGAGAAAGGCAGAGGAAATACTGTTGGTTATTTGAGTTTTTACCTTTCTAGACCAAGTGGTCCATAAGAATCAAGAGAATTTGCAGTAGCACTCTATAAAGAATTTCAGGCTTTCAAGCAACAAATAGAGCCCTACAGAGATCTGGTCATCTGTGAGTGACATTATGTTATATCGGATGGCTTCGCTCTCAGGTGTGATAATCATCTTGATTTGTTATGTTATCCAAACCTAATTCAGTATGCACCCCTAGAATGAGGAACAAATGTTTGCCATTCAGAACTGCTTTACAATGTTTTAAATCAGCAAATCCAAGAAAGGGGGAATCATGAGACAATAAAGAAATTAAGAGCTAAATTAATATGCTTCAGATATATATGTATATATTTATATTACATATTTTTCCCATATACATCTATACATAATTTTATTATGTGCCTGGAAAGAAACTTGAGAAATGTGTTAACTATGCCAGAATAGATATCTCTACTTCAATTTACATGGAATTACAGAATGTTATACTAATGATTTTGGTGATTTTCCACAAGATATAACAGGGGGAAAAAGTCACAGAGTATCTTTAAGGTGAGATATAACGGTCTATCCCATGAACAGAAACTGCTTCCAACTGAAATGTTCTGGAGTTCTTCATGCATCCCCGTCCTTTCTGCTCTGAATCACCTAAGTCAGTGTCAGAGTAACTGCACCACTGGAAACTAGAGTCATCATACATCCAGGTTCTTTCCCTTTTTCCTCTGTTGTACACAACCTTAACTTCATCCCAAGTCTCTCTACGCAGTGGGAGTGAAAGTAGCTCCTTTCAACCATTCTGCTAAATCTCTCCATTGAATCTGACTGGGCCAATTTAGGTTATGTATTCCTGAGCAAATGACAGCCAGGGGAATGTTGTATTCTGATTGGCTTAAACACTGGTCCTCAAGCAACACTGGCAAGGAAGGTGGGATTATTGTAATTGGCTTAATTGAATCAGAAGCTGCTTCTAGAATTAGGGTCACCTCCGAAACCATATGGCTGCTGCATGTTAGGGGGTCAACCATAATATCCCTGTAACCAGCTTTTTCTGGAAGACCTATAGAGGCCTTTTAAAATAATCGGATACATGTCACCTTCAAAAATCAACCCACTCAATTCAGAGTCAGAAATTTATAATGTAAAAAATTATCTCCTCTTGCTTGCTTTCTCTAAACTAATCATGCAAATTAGCCCGGATCATGCAAAGGGAAAGAAATTTAGCTTATTTTGAGAGAAACCAAGACTTAGGAAAGGAGGTGTTTGTTTGTTTGTTTCCTGGTTAGGAATTATATACCAGTACTGTATCCCAAAACAGGGGTCTTCACCACGCACAGATGTGCCATAAGTTTGATGTTGATAAATATAAAAAGCTCTGGCTATGAAACGGTTTTAGTCACATGATATTTTAGGGTAAAAATCTGATGCTTGAGTCCTGGTTATTGCACTTTCTGGTGACCCACAGCAAGTCACTTGACTGTTCTGTGGCTCAATTTCCTGCAGTGTAAAATGGATAAAAATAGCGCCTAGTTTATAGGGCTGATATGAGGATTTAATGACTTAATGTGTGTCAAGGGTTTATTATATGGCAGGACGTGGAAACAGAATTATTGGCAGTTATCATATTACTGTCAGTGTTTTTGTCTTCTGCGTCAAGATGGTGAGCTGTCTTTTGGAGACGTTTGAAGCTACACAAGAAGAGAAGTGGACACACTTTTTAAATGTATTTTCAATATTATTATTAAGAGTTTGCTTTTAACTAAACTATACTGCATTTTTGATAATTGTGAGAAACACAAATCTGGGAAGACATATTTCAGGTAAAATGATGAAAATTTAGCACCTCATTTTGTATGCACCACGTGGCTACAGAGCTCCTCAGGACATATTCATGCCGAGTCCCAAAGTGTAAGAAAGAATCCAGTTTGTTTTAAATAGCGTTTGGGTGCAATTTTAATTGCCAGTTGTTCATGAATTTAACTTGAGTCTGAAAGTACAAGATTATCTAAAAAAAAAAAAAAGCCTCTATTATAAAATAACTATGTTTAAGTGATTGTTATCTTTGGAATATCCTTTTAATTCCAGTAGTTTTGAAAGACTATGAGTGGTTTATGCTGTTCACCAATAATGATTCCAAATGTTATTTTTAAAATTGTTAAAATAATACTTAATCCAATTAATGATCTAATAATAAAACAACTAGGACATTAACATAGGCTACTTTGTATGGTGTGCTAGAAGGTTGAGTGAATGAGGCCAAAGTTACAGATTCTATTTAAGTATGATACGGTCTAGTTTGAAAAGCTCTGTTCTACAACTAGTGCACTTCCCAGGCAGTCCCCTGGGATGGCGGGCTTTGAGGACAAAAGAGGGACTAGGCAAAGGTGGAAGGGGTACAGCCTGCATGCATACAGCTGTTAGAAAAAAATCCAGAGCTGTGTCTTATAGATGCTACTAGTCAGTGGCATTATGAGTAATAATAATTCTAACAACAGCAGCTTACTGAGTATTTATACATCGAGGGTATAAATACATGCTAGATGTGTTGACAGATTACAAAGTTAATTTCATTTGACTTAATCTTTGCAACAACACAACGAAGGAGGTTTCACCACTCTCTTTTCAAAGATGAAGAACACAAAGCTTAGAGAGGTAAGGAGCCTTGCTCAAAATGACACAGCTGAACACTGGTAGAGTCATCGCACCACATATAGGAAATGCTCTTCTTCAAAGAAAAGTGCTTGAGGCCAGCACCTGAGAGCAGGTGCTGGGGCTGATGAGCTTCCTGAAGCATTAATGTTGGCTTTCCGATATTTTTTGAGCTATACTCTATAGTTGCTGTTTTCCCAACAGCTGCATCAATAGAAAAAAAAAATAGAAGTGCAAAGAATATCTTTTTTCTGATTTTTTCCTTGGAGGAGGAAGACTGGATAATGATGGTGATTATGTTAAAATAATGATAGGTATTAGTGAGTACTTATCATGGGCCAAAGCTGTTTTAGCACATTTAATCCTCCCCACGACCTCAAGTGTAAGATAGATATCATTTTGTTCTCATTCTACAGATGAAGTAAATGAGGATAAAAAAGCAAAGTAATTTCCTTTAAGATCACACAACTACCAAAAGGAAGAGCTGGGACTTAAGTAACCTCCACATAAGGTCAAAGCCCATGCTCTAACTGAGATAGTGACAAAAATAAACAGCAAATAAACATTTACATAATTTGGTGGATTTGTGATAAAAATTGCACCCAACTTTCTATTACTCCATCTAAATTTATCCTCCCCAATTTAGCTCTCAATGATTTATCAATTATTTCCTGGCATAGCACATTATGCCTGTAATGAAAGCCTCTGGTAGAAACACACATATTTCCTGGGAGACAAAGATGCAGGGAATGGAATGTACAAGATCCTCACACATTCTGAATGGGATGCAGATTCTTATTTAACTTCTTTTTCATCTAATTGGTGAAAAGTCATAATTGTGCTGACACTTCCCTAAGGTACCTGTGATCTGTATAAAATGCTCAAATTTACTTACAGCATGTGTGCATTCAGCCATAAAAACAAAATGGAGAACAATTCAAATTAAATTTCATCATTTGTTCAAATACATGTCTCTTTGGTCACACCTTCTTAATGAATGGTAGCAGACAAGCAACACAGCTAATAAGTTATTTTAATAGGGTGATGTAACGGCGTGTGAACTGTTACCTCCTGGGAGAGTAAGTGACAGATTCCAGTTCTCATTACTGTGTAGATTAGTCTCAGAGAATTCATTAGTGCCCAATGTGGCAGCTCTGCTGAGTGCCCTTAATTTGGAAAAAGAGACACAAGGCCTGTGTGTCCAAGAAACTCTAAAGACAGATGAGCTGAAAATGAAGGCTTTTAGGGCAAAGGACTCTCTTGAGAAGATGGCAATTACTCACCTAGCTTTCCAGGCATCGGTGACAGCTCTCTTCTCTTTAGTCTGTGTCAGTACATACACTAGGAACAACAGCAGACTCCTGGATTTCCCCTCACCTATGGGGAGGCAGGTTTAATGCAGAATGTTTCAAAGGCACCGTACATCTAGATGACTTATCTCCATTATAAATGGCTTTTTTATTTTACAGAATGACAGTGAGCAGAGGTAGCATAGAAAAATGTGATCGATCAGTAATCCTATTTTATTGTTAGGTAATGTTTTTAATCCTCTCCACCAAACCACCAAGCAAGCTTGGTGTGGATTGATTTAAAAATCCACTATGTGCTATTTCTGCCACATGCTGGTAAAGATGTTATAAAGATATTTGCACTAGCTTCATAACAAACACCAAGTCCTGACTTCTGGACAATTAAAGGTGCCAATGTAGCACCGTTCACATTAAAAAGCTTTCTAACTTTTTTTTTTGACTGAAATCCTAGTAAGAAATATGTGTTACATACAACCAGTACCCATATACTAATAGGTATTTACATGGGTGAAGTTAATGTTTCAGTACATGTGATGCACTCTTGTCTGTACTGTCCTATTTTAACCCCTTCATTTAGTTTATACAATTCTATTGTAGGCTATTCTGTCTTTTAAAATGTTGATTTTTTAAAAATGTCAATTCTTTTTAAAAACTGATTTTACCACTTACTAATAAGCCAAGATCTATAGTTTGAAAAACTGTATGAAAGAACCAAGGTCTCAAGTTAAAGCCCTTTACATATTAATTTTTGTAAGAATTACAATTCATTTATGAGTACTTATGTAGGCCATGCACTCTGCCATTATTTCACAAAATTTCTAACTTACTCTCCACAACAAAGATAGATATTATTCTACTTTTCAGGTGAAGAGAATCAAGCTTAGAGCAGTAAAGAAAGTTGCTCCTGGGCCCACAGCTGGTAAGTGGCAGAGCTACAATCCTGGCACATAGTAAGCACACAATAAGCACTGGACGGACGGATGGACGGATAGATGGATGGATAATGAAGGATGGATGGATAGATGGATGGATGGATGAAGGATGAGTTGAAAACGAGGCACAAGCCTGTTGACCTTGGACTACTGGACGTACTGACAACTAATCCTATTGCAGCATTCCTTTCTGGACCACAGTCTAACACTATGGTTTTCAAAGACCTCAAGACAAAAATAAGAGTTTTCATCTGAAAATGCAATAGTTCTTTCTTTTTTGGGAAGGGTGAGAGTAATCATAATAATTATAATGATTGTGGCTAATACTTATTGCTGACTTAGTGTGTGCCAAGACTACTCTTAAGTTTTTTGCACGTATCAATAAAAAATAATAGTAGCCAGCCCAAAAGGAGTGTTATGAGGATTACATTCATTTAATACTTTCATCAACCCTATGGGGCAGTTATAGTTATTATCTGTTTGTAGTTGGAGAGACTGCAGCACAAAAAAGTTAAGTGACTTCCCTAAGGACACACAGCTAATAAAACCTAAGACATCTGCCTCAGAGCCTAAACTCTTAACCTTTACTCCTGATTGTAATCATTAGAAATCAGCCAAATTCTTCTTGTATCACTAAATCAAGGCTGACTGCTTCCAAAGAAAGCACAGTAAAAAGTGCTAAATGCTTTGCTGGAGTGAGCCATTCAGGATAAACCATTTAGCTCTCCTAACATGCTCCTGGGTTCTTAATTTTAGAGCATTTTTCTGAGGGTTTGGATATATTGCCTATATTACCCAACACAAATATTGAAGATTATGATTTCAGACTATCTTGTATTTTCATGTCTCAGTATTTTATAGTTAGTGTTAAAACATACCTTTTAAGAAATTAGTCATGATTTTTTAATAAAATCAAATTATGAACTATTTGCATAGTTAATAGCAATTCATTCTGCTAAGACAATGTTGGGGAGACAAAGAAATTCATTCTCAGGTATAATCACAAGTACTTTTGGGCTGGGGAGAACTGTGGTGGGGACATTTCCTTGACAGAGTTCAAGGGATTAACAGCAGAGCTTGAAGAGGAAGCCAATTTAAAGCAACGAGACAGGTTTACCTGCAGATCCCATGAGGAAGCAAAAGAACATAGTAAAGAAGGTTGGTGAGAAGACAGGTGAGTAATGCAGAATCCTACAAACTAATTTGTAAAGAGACTTCCTCCCTTCCGCCCCAGGTTATCTCCTACATTTGTTGAAGACTGTAAGCCCTACCACATAAATACAGGGGATGGAACTGGTTGGAGCTTTTACAGCAGAGAAGGCCAGTGCCCAGAGATGCACAACTTTCCTTTTCTACCCTGGGACAGCCCTACATTGCACTTCCTAGCCTCTTGACATTCTGACCAATGAAATGTGGACAGAAGCAATGTGCCTGGTCTCTGACAACCTCTCTTGGGATCCTCTAGTCTCTCCTTCCTTACCCACCTGCTAGATGACACCAGTCTTGTGATAAAGAAGAAAGCAATCAGGTCCTCGAATGAATGGATGGGGCAGAGCCACCCTCACAACCTTCACTAGAGAGTGACAAGAGCGAGAAATAAACTTGTATTGCACTAAGCCACTGAGATTTTTACAGCAGCTGACATTACATGCCTTAACTAAAGCAGTGCTAGAGTATGAATACTGGTCTAAATGCTCTATTTTAAATAAAGGATTATGATTGCATTTAATGTTGTAAATTAGGAACATGGGTGTTATGCACACATGTGGCCTGGTCTGCTCTTGTTTGGAGCCATTACAGCTCCCAGCATCCACCCTAGCACAGCACAACAGGTAGTCAGGTTGGTTCTCTCTCCACTAAACCTGATGGATCCTGCTGAGAGCCCTGCTGCCCTCCCCTTGACAAATCAGACACACAGACATACATACATACACATACACACACTTATAAATATAAATTATAAATATTTATTTCTGTCTCTCTTTATCTGTATATACGAAAATACGTATTTTAATATCTCTGTGCACTCTATCTAGCCACCTACCATTAAACAAACAGGGCTCATTCTGATCGCTCAGATATTAATCTAGCACGGCAGTTTTCACTCCAGCCTTCATTCCTTATCTGCAACCTCTTTCTCTGACAGGAAGAACCCTGGCTCTCAGTATCACAATTTACTTATTTATTCACCCGATAATACACATGTACTGAGAATTGCAATGAACGAGAACTGCAATGTCCTCTATGAAGAATAATTGGACCAACTAGAGCACAGCAGTAAGGTTTTTAATCCTCTCCACCAAACTGGAGGGTATTAGGCTAAGTGAAATAAGACTGAAACAGACAAATACCATATGATTTCACTCATAAGTGGAATCAAAAAAATAAAAAGCAGACTCATACCTATAAATACAGAGAATAAACTGATGGTTGCCAGAGTGGAAGGTCATGGGGGAATGGGAGAAATGAATGAAGGGGAGTGGGAGGTACAGGCTTGTAGTTATGGAATGAATAAATAAGTCATGGGAATAAAAGGCACAGCATAAGGAATATAGCTAAAGATAGTGTGCTTTTTTAAAAGATTTTATTTTTAAGTAATCTCTATACACAATCTGGGCTCGAACTTACATCGCTGAAATCAAGAGTCGCGTGCTCTACTGATGAAGCCAGACAAGCACCCCTATCACCAGTGATACTGTAATAGTGATGTATGGGGGCAGATGGCAGCTATACTTGTGAGCATAGCATAATGTATAGAGTTGTCAAATTACTATGTTGTACACCTGAAACGAATGTAACATTGTGTGTCAACTGTACTCAGATACAAAAATAAAATTAAAAATTAAAAAATAAAACACATAAAAACACGTTTTTCTTCACAAAGAAAAATGAACAAATAATGAGGACAAAGATAAAATTCTGAATAAAATTAATGAATTCATTGTGCTTCCAATAATAAAGTTTGGCTCAGAGAGCTGGCCTATGTAGCGTTTCTGTTTGTTTGTTTGTTTGTTTTCCTGAAGCCAGCTCACAGTTCTATTGGCCAAACTATGACTAAACGTTTTCACTGTATGCTGACAGGAAGAAAGCTCCACTGAGAATGGAGTTTAAGTTTTGGATGCAGAGAGTTGATCTTGTGCCTGAAGTGTTTATCTCTCTTTCTTTACTTACTGACATGTAATTAACACATTAATGATTTCAAGAGGAAAAGCATTGTCAGTCATCTCTTCCTGCCCTGAAAAAGAAATCTGATGAACAGTTTCCTCATTCAATAGAAGAATCTGACTGAAGATCCACAGTATATGCCATATAAAGTAGGAATTAGACTGGTCAGTAAAAGGCTATGGTTTGTGACATTTAAAATTTCTATCCGAAACAGTTTTTTAAAAAAAGGAATCTGAAAATGTTGTAACTCTGGCCAGCAATTGGGCCAAATTTCTTTACCACTGTCATTGGTAATTGCCTATTGATGTAAATCCACGTAAAATAACTGTGACACTAAGACAGAAAAATATAGGCTGAATCTGTATATAAGCTTCCTCTGCCCTATATCTCCTTCACCAATACCATTTACAACTCCTGTGGTATATCCTATTAGTATCCACATTTTATAGATGAGGAAAATAAGCCTACAATGGTTAAATAATTGCCTAGGGTAACATATCTGGGCATGAGTGGGCTTGAGCTGGTATTGAACCAGATCTACCTGATTCTAAAGTCTGTGGTAGTCATGAACACTTTGCTATTCTTCTCAATCTTGGAATGTCATTTGTCAATTTTTTGAATAACTGTATAGCCATCTACTACACATTCATAATTTGCTTAACGAAACCTCTACCAAGTTGCATTGAGGCTGTTGCCAGTTTTTTAACATTATGGAAAAAATGCAACAGCTAAATCCTTATGGCTACTTCTTTTCCCAATTGTACAAATATATTTACCAGATAAATTCCTATGTACTGTGTAGAAAAGATACAATTGACCGATATTTAAATTTCTACATACTGCACTAATAAAAACATCTAATCCTTGATAGAAAATTCAATACATCATGACACCCAATTCTTCTAGAATTAGTTAAGCATAGTATTTCTTTTCTTTGTTCCTAGAGTGTATCAATGATCCTAGAGACCATAAAGTTGGCATGAAAACACAGCACATCGAGAGAGTGGTACATAGTTGTTCAAATATGTATACTCTAGGCCAGGATGATGTCAATTTTAACTTAGGTACCACCATTTATTAGCTGTGTAACCTTGAAAACATTATTACTATTCTCTAGGCCACAGTTTCTCATGTGAGATAGTCTAATCACTATTTTCCATAGGGCTTTTTTGATCATTGTATAAGAAAATGCATGCAGAGCACTTAGTAGAATGCCTGACACATAAAAAATGCTCCAGAAATATTCATTACCAATGTATCCGTTGGTTCTGTACCTTTGTCTTTTGTGTATTTGACATCACTTTTAGTATCCAAATCTCCATGAGTTAATTTATTATTATTATCTTAATATATTATTACTTCACCCACTCATTCATTCAACCATATTTATTGGCCACTTACTATGTATCAGGCACTGTTCTAGGTGTGGGGATACAGTGGGCCCATAGAAAAATGATTCATATTTAACAGCCATCAAAGTTCTGTAGCAATCACAATATTTTAATGTATTTTAACTTAAAAAATAACATTAGTTAAAATAATATCCTCTGAAGCAGAATTTAGGACACTTAGTTATAACTCTAAAGATGTGGTGTTATTTTAAATTGATTTTGATACTTTACTAAAAATGAAAAATGACACCACAATTTATGGGTCAATGGCTAGTGGGAATTCTTTTTACAGCTGCTTTGTGTCATTTATCTTGATCAGACACTAAAGAAGCCATTTCTGGGTAATTTACAAGATCATTGTGTCTTTTATACCCAGGCTTCTGGATCACCAAAGAATACAGCTTAACCTCTATTTTCATCTATCCATAGAGAAAAATAATATGTAACAAGGTCTCAAATTCTACATTTCAATTCATCTGCTTTTAAAATATCAGTTGAACAAAAATATCAATTGGTAACAACTGCAGAAAGAGGGAACTTAAGTGTATATTTCACCAGAGATATAACTTTTTGAAAATTCAGTAATTTAGTATCAAATAGAAGATACTTTTCCTTTTATTGTATTTCTAACCCTTCTCTAGGTCTGTGCATTATTATGCATATATATCACACATCTACATATATACAAAAATAAATGTATAAATACAGATGTGTATATATACATATACATGCATACCAAATACCAGCAGCGGTATTTGGTGGATAAGTAGAAATCTTCTTATTGTTATTTAAGTCTATGTGTATGGTTTGGAAAAGTTAGTAAGGGATCAAAGTCTGCCCAGAATGATGTCATAACAAGGTAATATGGAATCTGATTATGTGCAAAGCTGTATATTTACACAAAGAGGTCAGAAACCAGCTGGCTACATATAAACTAAAGAAAAACCAACAAACGTCCTAAGACAGTTCTTATTCTTGATCTGCTATGGACTTGCAAGCTTAGCACAAATTTTTAAGACCCAGATATTGAGAATGTTTTCTAAGTCAGCACAAATCCACTCAAAAATTTTGTGTGGCTTGCTACCCAAACTATCCTGGAGGCAATAAGAAAATTTGTTTATTTTCCCTTTGCATGATAATATTTTAAAATTATAATATAGTTTTGAAAAATTGTAGCAACATTTTATTTCTATGATTTAGGAAAAACATCCTTACAGATTCAATAAAACAACCTGGGGTTATTTTTATCTGTATTTTATTTTTATTCTATAGATTTGAACATTTGTTCAAATTGGTTTTGGGGTGGAAACTCAATTGATGTGTCCGGACTACTGCCAATATTGGAAGAAACACTTATCTGAAAAGTCAGCTCTATGACTGTTTGCCTTCATCTCTTCTTCCTTCCTTTCCCCCCCCTCCTTTCTTTCCTTCTCCTTTCTCTCATTTACTTTCATCTCTCACCTTTCTTTCTTTTTTATGACTTTAAATATTAACAACCAATATCATAAAAGATTAGGTAAGTAGAGAAAAACTTGGGTCACTTATAGTGCAAAAAATTCAAAATTATTGAATTGTTAAACTATTTTATCTTCATCAAGTGTATTCATTCTCTTCAAAGGACTGAAGATGTATTCTAAATTGGGTAATGTATTGATTACAGAAAGGAAAACAGGAACCAGAAGTGTGATATTTCTGGATTATTCCATAAAAAAGGATGACAAATCAAAGCTGTACATTCAGGCCTAATAACAAGAATAGAAATAGTCTAGGATCACAATTTCAACATTAGACTGAAGATAAGATTTGTTAAATTCTTTGGTGCAAATGTAACTAACTGCTCTATTCATTCTAAGATACCTTTAAAATTTTTTGTTTTTTTTTTAAACTCTTGATTGCCAAGATTATTGCAATGCCATCCAATTTTTGTGAGGTTAAAAAGCCCTCAGCATGGAATATGGAGCCATTCATATTAGAACAGTTAAACAACATAAAAGAAGTTCTACACAAGCATAATCCATGGATTTGCTGATCACAATGTCCATTAACTTATTGATGGACTTTAATATCTGATAGAATCTAAAAGCTTTACAGAGCCACAGAGAGATTTTGACATTTATAGTGAAACTCTTTCCTGAGCACTTGATTTTAATGATCTTGATGATTTTCTAGTTCAACTTTCTTTCACTTTTATAGATACTTCATTAAGCCAGTCTTTTAAAATAAAAGAAAAATGGTTAATGATCTCCTCCCAGCACAACACAGTATAGCAAAGGACCACAGCCTCAAGTGCCAGAAGGGTAAACACAAACAGCTGTAAAACAACTGTGATGTAATCACCCACATTTTTGTCACTGTGACTCAGGAAACCCAGACAGGATCAAGATAAAATGTCAACATACACTTCTGTCTAGAGCAATTAATTCCTCCATTCCCCTTTCTCTTCTCATTTCCCCACTGTCCACTCTGTTTTACGACTCCTTGAAGTTAAAGGAATTGATGAAAGAAAATCTGTTCCATGATGTTAACTAGTTTTTCTACTTCATGTGTAAAATGGCTACCTAGCTTTTGCTTCTTTTTCCCGAGACTAGAGAGAAGACCAAGAAGTCCCAGAGGATCCAGACACTACACAACCATCTCCTATAGGGATGCAAAGCTTTGAATTTGTCAGGAGAATGGAATGGCTTCTTTGGCAAATAAGGGAGGGCAGTATGTGAACCATTCACTCCTAATAAGCTCCCATGGAGCTTTTGTTCTATATTTTTCAAAGTGGAAACAGCTTCTTCTCCCCCACCCCCAATTATAACAATATTCTGTGCTTACTCTTAAAATATCAAAGAATCTAAAAGTAAGACAAGAGGTCTCAACTGTAGCTTTGCAAGCCGTACAATCGTTTTGTTGCATACTTTTCTACAATTTTTACTATGCAAACATACACAGAGTTGCTTAACAAAATACACACTTTTAAAAATTATTGTGGTAAAAAACACATAAAATTTACCCTCAAGTGTACAGTTCAGCAGTGTTGTTTATTCACATTGTCCTAGAACAGATCTCCAGCATTTTTTCACTTTGTAGAAGTGAAACTCTGTGTCCATTTAAACAAAAGCTCTCCCCCAGCCTCTGGTAACTACCATTCTACTCTATGAGTTGAAATATTCTAGATGCCTTATATAAGTGAATCAGTTTGTAAATGGCTCATTTCACTTCGCAGTGTCTTCAAGATTCATCCGTGTTATAACATGGGACAATTTCCTTCCCTTTTAAGGCTGGATAATATTCGATTGTATGTATACACAACATTATGTTTAACCGTTCATCTATCGGTGGACATTGGGTTGCTTCTCCCTCTTGGCTCTTGTGAATAATGCTGCAAAGAACATGTGTGTGCAGATATCTCTTTTTATTTTTATTTATTTATTTATTTATTTTAAAAGATTTTATTTATTTATTCGACAGAGATAGAGACAGCCAGCGAGAGAGGGAACACAAGCAGGAGGAGTGGGAGAGGAAGAAGCAGGCTCATAGCGGAGGAGCCTGATGTGGGGCTCGATCCCATAACACTGGGATCACGCCCTGAGCCGAAGGCAGATGCTTAACCGCTGTGCCACCCAGGCGCCCCCAGATATCTCTTTTTAAAGTGAACATTTATACAGTTTATAATTCTCAAAATTATGAACATAAGTATTTGTATAACTGATCAATTATTTTTTTAAAAAGTTCCTGTAAGTAGAATTTCTGAGTCAAAAGCTATATGCATAAAAAGGAACCTATATTTCAAGTAATACATGTGCAAGCTACAGATAAAACATTACAACATTTCTTATTAAAACAAGTCTTTTTTTCCCTTTTCTTTTTTATTTGAATATAGTTGACAATGTTACATTAGTTTCAATTGTACAGCACAGTGATTCAGACAAGTTTATACATTATGCTTTGTTCACAACATGTATAGCTACGCTCTGCCCTCATACATCACTATTACAATATCATTGACTATATTCCGTATGCTGTGCTTGTATTCCCACGATTTATTCAGCCCATGACAGGAAGCCTGTCTCTCCCTCTCCTCTTCATCCGTTTTGCCCAGCTCCCACCTGCCTCCCCTATAGCAACCATCAGTTTGTTCTCTGTATTTACAGGTCTGAGTCTGCTTTCTGCTTATTCATTTAAAACAAGAGTCTTCTTTCCCATGTCTCTCTATCCTCAGCCCAGTGCCCTGACAGATCCAGAAGCAAATTTTTAAAACTGTTTTTGGTTTCATTCTCTGTCCCTTACCACAGTTATTCTAGATCACCAGTTCTCAACCATGACTAACACTGGAACCATGCCAGAAGCTGTTAAAAAATACTGATTTCTGTACTCTATCCCATTTACAGCATCACCTCTTAAAGTGGGGCCTACGCTTGGCCCCTTTCTAAATAATATTTTTTTTAAAGTTCCCCAGGTGATTCCAATAACCCATAGCCAAAGCTGAGAATTACTCTTTTAGAGGAGTACCATTCAAACTTTAACATATAGATAAGACACTAATGGATCTTGTTAAAATTCAGGTCCCATTTTGATAATTCAGAGATGGGGAGAGGGGCTGAGATTGGGCTTTTTCTTTTTCTTTGTTTCTTTTTTTTTTTAATAATATTCAGTTAGCCAGAATATTGTACATCATTAGTTTTTGATGTAGTGTTCAATGATTCATTAGTTGGGTATAACACTCAGTGCACATCACAACACGTGCCCTCCTTAATATCCAGCACCCTGTTACCCCATCCCCCCACCTCCCCCCACCCTTATGTAACCCTCAGTTTGTTTCCTGGAGTCCAGAGTCTCTCATTTTGTCTCCCTCTCTGATTTCTTCCCGTTCAGTTATCCCTCCTTTCCCTTGTGGTCTTCTCCGCTATTCCTTATGTTGCACATATGAGTGAAAACATATGATAGTTATCTTTCTCTGCTTGACTTGTTTCATTTAATATAATCCCCTCCAATTCCATCCATGTTGATGCAAATGGTGGGTATTCATCCTTTCTGATGGCTGAGTAATACTCTATTGTATATATACCACATCTTCTTTATCCATTCATCTGCTGAAGGGCATCTCGTATCCTTCCACAGTTTGGCTATTGTGGACATTGCTGCTATGAACATTGGGGTGCATGTGCCCCTTCTTTTCACTACATCTGTATCTTTGGTGTAAATACCTAGTAGTGCAATTTCTGGGTCACAGGGTAGCTCTATTTTCAATGTCTTGAGGAACCTCCATACTGTTTTCCAGAGTGACTGTACCAGCTTGCATTCCCACCAACTGTATAAGAGGGTTCCCCTTTCTCCACATCTTCACCAACACTCGTTGTTTCCTGTTTTATTAATTTTTACCATTCTAACTGGTGTAAGGTGGTATCTCATTGTGGTTTTGATTTGTATTTCCCTGGTGGGTAGTGATGTTGAACATTTTTTCATGTGTCTGTTAGCCATTTTTATGTCTTTTTTGAAGAAGTGTCTATTCATGTCTTTTACCCATTTCTTGACTGGATTATTTGTTTTTTGGGTGTTGAGTTTGATAAGTTCTTTATAGATCTTGGATACCAGCCCTTTACCTGAAATGTCATTTGCAAATATCTTCTCTCATTCCATGGATTGCCTCTTAGTTTTGTTGACTGTTTCCTTTGCTATGCAAAAGCTTTTTATCTTGATGAAGTCCCAAAAATTCATTTTTGACATGATACTTTATGTGGAAAACCCAACAGACTCCACCCCCAAGTTATTAGAACTCATGCAGCAATTCGCAATGTAGCAAGATATAAAATCAATGCACAGAAATCATTTGCATTTCTATACACTAACAACGTAACTGAAGAAAGAGAAATTAAGGAATCAATTCCACTTACAATAGCTCCAAAAATCATAAGATACCTAGGAATAAACCTAACCAAAGAGGTAAAAGATCTATACTCTAGAAACTACGGAACACTTATGAAAGAAATTGAGGAAGACATAAAGAGATGGAAAAATATTCCATGCTCATAGATTGGAAGAATAAACATTGTTAAAATGTCTACGCTGCTCAGAGCAATTTACACTTTCAATGCAATCCCTACCAAAATACCACTGACATTTTTCACAGAGCTGGAACAAGCAATCCTAAAATTTGTATGGAACCAGAAAAGACCCTGAATCGCCAGGGGAATGTTAAAAAAGAAAACCAAAGCTGGGGACATCACAATGACTGACTTCAAGCTCTATTACAAAGCTGTAATCATCAATTTGATCAAGATTTTGTAGAACAACCTTTCCCCTGGAATTTCTATTACTTTCTACTCCCACCCCTTTTGTTACTTGCTCTTTAGTTATTTTCCACACTCTAAGCCATGTTAGCTATTCGGTAAGCTGCAGACTGTCCCTGAAGCCTAACCCTGGGGCTTACTGTCCCATTCTCTTCAGGACTGGTTGCTCCTAGGCCTGTGGCTACCTGGAACATCCCTTTAGTCCTTTCCTGGGTCAAGCCACTGTTCCCACCTGCCTTGGTTACTGATCTTTTCTGCTGAAGACACTCAAGTAACTTCAGAAGAGATGACAACCCTCTCAGGCATCAACACATTTAGAAATGTTATCTTCTCCCAGTATACCTAATTTCTTTAGAAAGGAGTCATCATATATTTTGCCTGGGGATAAAATGCGAGCTGCCTGCTTACTTACATTAGAGATAGGATGCTGACTGGAAGAATTCTGGACATATTCAGACTTTTAAGTAATCTCTCTGTGTTTAGCTCCATCTTTCACTCTCTCCCTCTGTTGTGTCTACTGATACTGCACCCAAGGCTTCTCAGGGGTTCCACAGGGCAGATGAGCTTTCTTCCTCTACAGAGCTGTCAGAGGGTATTCTAGGCTTACGATTTCTGCCCTCTTTTCTGTCTAATGGCTCCCATCTACCTTTTTGGATTCCAGGAATTTATTAAATAGTTCAACCTTTAGTGACACACACTTCCCATTCTCGCTTGTCTGTTGTGCCAGGCAGTTGCCTTTTTGCTTTCAGTCATTACTCAATGTTTCCCTGCTCTGCTCTCCACCACAGAGCAGTGGCCAGTCCCTGTAAATGACATTTACATGCCAACTGGCTTCCATGGAGTTTCAGCCAGTGGGAAGCACTGGTAGCATACTGGAGACAGAGAAAAAGGAAGAAGGCAATATATTTCTCCCTTCTCTTTCTGCCCTGGGCAGCATCTCTAGAAATGTTGCATTTCTTCTTTCTTGTCCAACACCAGTAGCCCCTTTCTGCATGTTTTCAGCTCCTGCCATGCGGGCCGGGCTTCCTAAGCTCCGACAATAATAATTTCTTCCTTGAGCCCCCCAGCCCTAGTGGTGGAAGTAGTGAGAAATTCATCTGGCATTTTAGACGTACCCATGCTTTCATAAATAGGTGCCCATATTCAGTTCTCTCTATTCAACTACTTGGTTCAATTTTCCTGACTAAACTTGAGAGATACAGATAAAAAGGGAGATTCTATTCTACCTTGCTATACTTTTAGTTCAATAAGGCCTTGAAAGAAATGAGAGTCCAATGCACGTGTTTAGTCTGCCATCTTGAATTGGAAAATATATACATTTTGAGACTTTTGATGCATATTGCCAAACTGCCTACTAGAATGTTTGTATCAAATTACATTTCCACTAACACTGCGATGGTATCGAAAGCCTGTCACCCTCAGAACACAAGGGATCGATGCTTCTTTTTAATCACTTCATCCAATCTTTGTATGGGGATCTAATGAAAACTTCAAGTTTTCCTGGCTCAGAAGATTTCATATTTGTGTTGTTCTAACAGCTGGAAATGATCTATGAGGAGATAGAGCCAATAGCACTTGCCTAACATTTGATTCAAGATGGTTGGCCAAGTTACTAAGGAGCCCAGAATCCCAACAGTATGAAAAAGACACAGAAAGCAGCTTTTCCAGTGTCTGCTTCTGATATCTAAAAGGAAGGAATTATTCTGGTTCTCTAGAAAAGTAAAATTCCCCAAGATAAATAAAATCATTGCTGAGATCCAAATTATTAAAGCATGACTCAAAGAAGAGAGTGTCTCACAAAAGACTGAGTTAAAATCAACTCCTAACATCTCTGCTTCCTAGCTTAAAATTTCAGTGGAAAAAGTTGCCACTTGTCTCCATGAGGATCTCACCGAGATTTCCAACTAGAGAACTAAACACAGAATAGGAGTACTGGAAATAAAGAACCTGTGATTTCACCTTAGGAAGTAGTGGCATAGTTGCAGCTCTCACTGAAATCATGTGGGAATATCAATCTAGAATCTTGATTAGCCACATCTGGCCATGACTCAGTCCACTTTATGGTGGCTTTGCCCAATACTTACTTTTCCTGCAATTTTGCTCTCCATACTCACCACCTTATCAACTGCTAGTAGTCATCCCACTCACTCCAGACCTCTCTGTGCCTCCCATGTGCCTTCCACTTGCATAGAGAGTATACCGAGATATGCTTTTACACCAATTAACTGCGCTCTAAAGGAAATCATTTATGCTCTTTGGCCTCAGTTTTTTTTAATCTATCAAATGATCCTAAATGATCCTGGAACTTCCACCCAGCTCCAAGCAGGAGCTATGATGGCTGGGAAATATATGTCTTTAGTAAAGCCATTTAGCTAGGGCCGTTATATTCACAAATAGCCTCAAATCTGGCCATCTGATCTTGTCTTCCAGAAAGGTTATTTTATTTTTTATGTGTTTAAAGCATGATTTTATGTATTTAAAATGTGCTACACTTTTTTTCTATTCTGTTCTGGCATTTCTCTTCTTTTCCTTCTCGTTTTAATATTCCAGGAGTCTCAAAAAATGGAAGTGTCTCAGTTCTCTCCTGACATCTGAGAGGGCCAGGCCCTATTATTCAGTGAGTCTATTCACATCTCTCTCACTCTCCCTATGATCCATGAACAGGTTATTGTGGGATGGAGAAGAAATTTGGTTTTATGAAGTGATGAACTGGTGTTCTGACTAAACCCAAATGTTTTGGTGACTGTTGGGGTGGAACCCAATAATTCCGCCAAGTTGGGATTAGCACCGATGCTACTTCCCCCTTGGTGGAGATTCAGCTCAAAATTACGGTTAAAGAGAGATGAAGGAAATCCAGCATGCAGGAGTGGACTTCAATTATAATAACCATCCAAAGTTTTTTTCAAATCTTCAAAGAAAGAAAAATGAAAACCTCATCACACACATTAATGCACCATTTGTAATTTGCCTAATGGATATCTTTGTTGAAAACGACTTCTAATGAGATGGCTGAAAAGCTAAAGTGGTCAACAGATAGGGCCAAATCAGGCACAAAAAAAGTCCCTAGGGCTTTTTAAATTTCATTTCACCACACTCTTCCATATACATAGTTTCTTACCAGTCTTCTCAGTCACAACTTGTTCCTTTGAACCCTAAGAATCAAGGTAAGGCTCAAAAATCTTTTTACAAAATAATCATTTATCATTCTAGTCTCAAAAGTTGTGAAATGTAGTAAGTATCTATTTTACTTCATATCTGAGGAATTGAATCTAGTAACTCCTTATTGAAGAAGGGGCATCAGAGAATTTAGTCTAACATTCTGTGTCTGTTGTCCTTTTATTTGTGCATAGGTTAAGTTTTGGATGGCAGTTTGCTTTTTCAGCTCATGAGAGTATTCCTAGAGGAAATAACTAGCAGGGGTCAACAATGTACGGTACAGGGTTCCAGAAAACTGAGTCCATCTTGCTCTACGCTAACTACTTGGGTAAGTACACAAACTAATTTGTCCACACATGATACCACTTCAAAATGAAGTCTGTTCCTCTCTTAGCATTCCTTACTGCTCGGCAAATAGCAATTCTAACCGAACCCAGTTCTTTGGTAATGGCTGAGGCAAAAGATAACAGTGTTATCTTTATATATTTCCAAGATTAAGTTTTGCAATCTATTCTCAGCCCAAGTAAATACACGAGTATGTCTTCTCCATATTACAGGTGATGTAAAAAAAAAAAGTATGTTTCATGGGTAACAAATGGCATCTCTGTTTTATTAAAACTATTTCTCTGGAAAGTAAGGAGTATTTTTTGAGTCTTCTATGCGTATCTGGAAGTTTAGAGTCTCAAAGCAAAAACAAAAAGAAAAAAAATGAAAAACTTAATTAAATGAGATCATTAAATGATATCCACCAAAGGGAGATATGAAGAAAAGCAAGTCCACTTTTTTTACAAGTTTATCAAGGTTCATGATTAAAATGAGCCCCCAACCAGGCAAAGGGCTGGTCTTCAGTACAAGGAAGGGCCTTTTGTCTGGCTGTAGCCTTCGACACTGGTGGGGAACATCTGAAGCTGAGTAATTTAAGAAATCCGGTGGGGGGGAGGAGATCCTTCCGGAAAGCACTTTTACACTGTGGATTACGCTGTGGCTACTGCCTCTGTACAGTATCTGCCTTATCTGGTACTTAGACAAGAAGTGCATGAGAGCAGGTCTCATTCGTAAAGAAGCTGACTTCCAAAGAGAGGTTAAGTGGCTAGCTTGAGAGAAGAGAGTTAGGCAGTGGGAAATCCAGGATCAGAACGTCAAAGTTAGTGACTCCAACCCACTTTATCCTGCTGTGCCACTATCTCCACTCTGCTGAAAAAAAAAGTGTTGCTGGAATGATCTATCAATGGAACAGACATTTGTGCTATTTGCAGTCATTTGGGGAAATGTTTCTGGTTAACAGTAAGAAACATTTGTGTCTCCTGTTTCAGAGGTCATCAAGAATAGGGTAGGTATGGGATTCATTCTTTTTGGCAGCCATGCCCTGGAGGAAAGGGGAGAGCCAGAATTATCTCACAGACAAACAGAAAGGAACAGCAAGTTTTACACCCACTGGCTTTAAAACGACAGCCAGTTCTCCTTGTGACGTCTGCCTCCAAGCTGAGTAATGCACTGGAGAGCTGTTTTGCCAGCCTCTCAGAATGTAATCTTTAACCCCTTTTATTTTGGACCCAGTGATACTGTGACATCGGAAAAATGATACACTGCCAGGTTAAAAACATTTAAACTGCTTTTATTCTTCTTCACAAAGATGCAGAAACCAATGCAATTGGTAACTCTGTATGATAGCGTGTGGTGGGAAGGGTCACGTCAGAACGCTGGGACTCACGCATGCCTACTCACTTCTCTATGGTCAGAATGTTGGGTGATGACTAGCTTTTCCACCTTCATAAAATACTTGGCTCACAGGTTAATATTCTATGTCTCCCAATAATCTATTTGCTGTGTGATAGGGGAGGATCTCACAAACTTCATTCCTGAATAACTCACATGGTTTCTACTGTACTATGAAACCACCAATATCTTTATAATATTTTTCTTTAAATTGACTCACTCTATTATTTTAAAAGATTATATCACTACTGTAGATGGATAAAGAATGTGTTATTGGCCATAAATAGATGGTAGCTATAAACTATATATACAATCAATACAAAACAGTGCTTTAAGTTTATGTAAATATTGATACGCTGTGCTAAAGGCTCTGAATGTGAGGCCTAGATACTCTCTCTGTTAAAAAAATAAATAAAAACCAGAGGGAGGACAGAGGACAGTGTAAGAAGTATCAAATACATTCAGACACTAAATTAAGATTTCCTCTTTTGTGTGATCAGAAAGATTTAAAGAAAAGTGATAAAAAAAATCAACTTTTCATTGTGGGAATCAGAGTAATGATTTGGGTCATTGTGCCATCCTGTGTGCTCTCTCACTGCAGGAAATATTTCAGTGAAGAGTTTTTTGTAAAACATGTCAAATTTGAAAGGGCATTTTTTTTTTTTTTCCTAACTGAGCTCTACGCCTAGCAAAGAGCCTAATGCGGGGCTTGAACTCACAATCCTGGGATCAAGACCCGAGCTGCAATCAAGAATCAGATGCTTAACCAACTAGGCCACCCAGGTGCCCCTGAAAGAGCGTTTCTGTTGCTCACTTAGACCCTAGGGAGAAAGAGAACTGAGACAAGAGTGGGTGTTGCTTTTTCTTCACAGTCAATTCCACTCAACACAAAATATGAATTACATGCTCAGCTATTTCAAGCAATTTATTATTTTATTGGTGAGGAGAGACAGACATTTGAAACAAATAACTACAAAACAAATTAACACTCTCCAGAGGACACACTAAATAGCAAGGCAGATAAAAGCACAGCAAGAGCCTTTGGGTTCCTCCGCATGAATAAAGCACAAATGACCTCCTTATAGATGGACAACTTAGCAACGGGCCACATCTGCTTGGAAGCACCCCGTGCGGCTCAAGGCACGGTAAGCAGAGGCAAGAAAAAGAAAAATGGGATTTCTGGTCCTACTTTCCTGCCCCAGGGGCACTATCAGTGTTCAAAGGAGGGAGAGAAGCCCTACTCAGACTCCTAAAGAATTAGACCTTAGATCCTCTATTTCATTTTCCATGATCTGATGGTGTTTGTGTGTCAAGTATGGACTAAGGAGGGTGTTAGCACAAAAGTATCCTGCAGATATAGAGAGTAAAACAAGTTTGTTTGTTGAAACATATGGCAAGTGTTTTAAAGAACAGATTTTTTAACTCAAATAATTATCGAAATATTAAAGAAAATGTTTTGCGCCTCTTCTTTAAATCATCATCCAGTGGCTTTATACATGTTTTCTAGCAAATAACAGTGGCAAATGTGAAATCTCTTTTAAGTATGAAGACTGCATCATGCTAGACATTATACTTTCAATGTCTATAGATTGAGAAAATACATAATGATCAAAGGCTTCTATTAATTCAGTGAAGCAAGTAAGTGAATTTGTATTTTATTCATCACCTCATCTATAGACATTTAAAAAATAGTACTGTGTGTGTATGACATATTATTTATTTAGTCTACCCATACTGAATGTGCATATGGATTTACAGACCCCTCACAATAAATTCTGCTACCCCCTGGGGGTCTAAGACCTACTGGTTGGTAACCACGGAGTAGGACAGGCTTATGATTGATGACAGTGAGGAGGGCCTGGGGCACATCTGTGGGTCCTCCATTGCTTTTATCATCATGACCCTCACACTTTCTTCCTGAAACTCTGCACTCCTCTTTGTTTACTGAAAATATTTTCTGTATAAACTTCAACAAGTTGGTTATGACTTTCCACAGTGGGAACATTTTTTTTTTCATTGTAAAAAATGAATTTGTGCTTTAATTGGAGACCTTCACAACTGGGAGAAAAGTCATTCCAAATTCCAGAGACACCAGGTCTTCTACTTTTACTAATATGTTATCCTGAAGCTAGGTGGAGAACACATGCTTGTTTGCTGTGTGACTCTTCATACCTTTGTGACATCCGTATTTAATAATAAATGAAAGCACAAGAATGTCCTGCACAGTTAGAGCTCTTTTCCTTGACACTGTTCTCACAACAAGCCAACAAAATCTGCCGATATTCTAACTTGCTGCACAAAGCATAGTGAAGTAACACTGTAAACTTACTGAGTGTTTTCTACAATTTGAACTCTTTTTTTTTTAAAGATTTTATTTATTTATTTGACAGAGATAGAGACAGCCAGCGAGAGAGGGAACACAAACAGGGGGAATGGGAGAGGAAGAAGCAAGTTCATAGCGGAGGAGCCTGATGTGGGGCTCGATCCCATAACGCCGGGATCACGCCCTGAGCCGAAGGCAGACGCTTAACCGCTGTGCCACCCAGGTGCCCCTGAACTCTTTTGTCCTAGCACATTTTATCGGGACTTGTGATTCAAAATGTGCTTGTGACTTTTGCCCAGATGCGCATTCTTTCTTTTGGGTCTGCCTCTTGCGTGACCCTAAGGACCTCTGTGACTTTCTCACAAGCAGTGTCTTCAGCGGGTCACGTATATGTTCCTGCTGTCATCCCCTCTCTCCTGCATCAGCAGATCTTCCTCTTACTACGGCACAAGTTACAATAAACTTGTCTATGTTTGCTGTCTACACGTACTAATAATGTCCTAGCCAGGTCCAACCCACTTCACTCCAACTTCTGTCCCTGCGATACCAGGGAAAGTGCCCTTGTCATTGTCACAAACCACTTCCACATAGGCCAAAAGGTCACTTTTTCGTTCTCAGCTCACTTGCTCTCTCAGATCATCTGACATGTTGACACTTGAAATAGTTTCTTAAGTTTGTTTCCATTATACTCATGTATTTACTCATTCAGAAAGACCCAAAGAATAGAACAGTAAAAAAGACTGGGTTCTTGTGTTTATGAATGACTGTGACAGAGACAGAGAAGCAAATATGCAGTTGCAAAGGCCATGTACACTAGGTGTGCTAATGCTGTGGTGGGGAAAACAGAGTGTGAACAAGGACCTATGAGGAATGCCTAATCGGGATTCAGAAGGTCAGGGAAAGTTTTCTGAGGAAGTGACATTTAATCCAAGACTTGGAAGATGAGTAGGAATTAGTCAAAGAATGGAGTAAGTATAGTGAGTATAGTCACAAGATGGAAGAGCTAATATTAACAACTGTGATAAGGCTGGTGCTTTTCACCAATGTGGAAAGCACCAAGTAGGAATGAGATGTGGTTAAAGGTAGAAGCGAGATCACAAGTTAAGTTGGAGCTTATTGGTGTGTTAAAAGCAGAGACATACTTGGACAGGCAGTGGGGGCCCTGAAAAGGAGTGGCTCTCCTCTTTCTGTCTCAGAGATAAGGAATGAAAAAATAATGAGGACTTCTCTGTTCCTAAGAGCTTTTTCAGGAAGCATGTCTAAGTGACCCACAACACAATATGTGGAGTGTGGGGCCAACATGCTTCCAGCATGGAATCCACCTTTCTTCTAAGCAGGAAGATACTTCCCACTACAGACAGACAGAAGTCACAGCTCCAGATCCACAGCTCTGAGAACTAGGGTATCAGGGAATCTCTAACAAGAATCAGACATACAGTGACAAAGGACACATGACCTCATTGCCAAGTTTTTGGCAATGTGCTTTAAGAGGACTCTGGGTCATAAAGGGTAAGGAGTTTAGGGGAGGCAGAAGTAGCCCTGAAACAGCCNTTAGGGGAGACAGAAGTAGCCCTGAAACAGCTAAAACCTGAGTTGGGGGCTCTTGTCCTTTCACAGGATCCTGACAGGGTCTTGGCAATATATCCGGGTTTGGGATCAGCAAATCAGGCCAAGTTGGAATGAGGACAGATGAAATGTAAGAGAAGAAAAAGATCAGTTTTTTAAATCTCAGCTTTGTTGGCCTGTGCACTTTATTTTGCATTTTAATGGTGCACATCATTTTCAGTGGAGGTCTCGTTTCTTACAAGATCATTGCTTTTGCAATCTTATCTGGAACAATATGTTAAAAAGGATATATACACACACACACACACACATACACACGCACATAATGAGGAAGTGTATTTCCTTTTAAGAAATCATTTAAATTGTCAGATGTTTGTTTTATGCCAATAGTTTCCCAACACCCTTGAGATATTGTGCCTCTCTGTGCTGTCAGCAGGACAAAAATCAAAGAATTCAAATATTGTGGTCCAAGGGAACCATTTTCCTGTTTTCAAACTGAGTTTTCCAGTTTATATTCCCATTACTTATCTATTGAGGGCTCTGTCTCTCTCCATGCCGATACTCTTATGCCAACACAACCTGCCGCATGGAAAGGCCATCGGTACACTATGAACGCAGCGTATTTTACCTCAGGAAGTCATTTGGGAATTCCCAGAAAATCATCTTAAGATAGGTTAAAGGCTGAAATTTCTTCTGCAAATGAGTCCATTTGCTCTACGATTAGAACTATGGCAGGAGCAACAAGGCCGAGAGCTTGTGGATGACCGGAATTTCTGTCAGCAGAGCCTGGTCAACTCCACCACAGCGCCTTGCACAAGGGTGGCCACCTCCCTTCTGCTCTATTAGTCATCATTAGCCACGCCAGGGAGTGGTTTAACTCAGTTTACAAAAAAGAAATTGTTCTGCTACTCTCAGGGGACTTGCATCATGGCACCAGCTCTGTTGCACTGGGCATCATACTGCGCCCATCTCTCCTTCCCAGTGGTTTTGGCTGCACTGGAAGTGGCCGCGGATTACCAGTAAGAATGCTGCACCTTTAATGCAGCTCTTCTTGGGGACCAGGCACTGTGCTAAGCGCCATTTCACGTGAGCTCATTTATCTTCAGAACCACCTGTGATGTGAGAGTCTTGGCTGCATTTCAGAAATGACAAAACTGAAGTTCGGGGAGAGAAGACATTTCCCAAAGGTCACCCAGAACGGGCGTTTGAACTCAACTGTTTGACTCCTGAATCTATTCTCTTAATCTGAATCTTAAAGCTGAAATCTCTCAGTCACTGGACCAATGGCTTGCAGATTTTGTTCCCAAAGGATGAGGGGGACAAGAACTCCCGGATCCTACCCCAACTCTTCTTTTGTTGCTTTATTACTACGGTTCAGTGTAGAGCTCGCTGAATTAAGAAACCACAGCCATGTTTTAAGAACAGTTTGAAGTTCTTGCATTTGCTCTGCTCTCTCAGTAAACCAGCTCTTTACCGGACTTGGAATCCAACTGCCTGCTTTGTAGGCTGTAGTGACTGACTGAAAGAAAAGCCTGACTGATTGGCCACAAGTCTAAAATCTCGTGTTGGTAATTCTGGGTTAGATCAATGAAGGCCTGTCAAAGGGATCATATAACAAGACGAAGGGCAGCCAGTACAAGTGCACTGTCCTCCATCTTTGGCATCAATTTATTAGCCACCTTGTCACTCAGAAACGTCCCAGGAAAAGAGACATGGGCAGGTACATTTTGTTAGTGGGAAGCTTGGAAACAGTTATCACAGTGGGGACCTAGTGAAGAGATCATGAGAGATCAAGTGAGACAGATGGAGAAAAAGCGAATGAAGCAGAAATCTGAAAACAGAGAGAGCGCGCGCTCCTATTTGTTGCATATTTAAGGGGCAGCTAATCAGACTGAATTTATTACAGGCCACTCTAAGAAACCACATGCTGAGACTGGCTACAGTTTTTCCTAATGACAGTTTTACAGTTAAAAAAATAACACTGTCTTCATTCTAGAGACAGCTATCATTTCACAATTCAGAGAAAAGGTTGTAAGAATTTATTATATGGGATGGAAACTTTTGGAATCAAAGCATTATTATCTAATAGATAGAGGAAGCCCAGATAATAGAGGAGGAATGTGTATTAGCCACAAACACTCAGCATATCGTCTGCAAGGGGTTTCCTGCACTGGACTGCACTTCAAAGTTTTTGGACACCAAACGGCAAAAGCAGAGGAATCTGCCATTTTGATGCTGCAGATACCCTTTCTATTCTGGGAAAAACAACCCAATATGCCTGTCAGTTATGAATAATAAAGAAAGTAAATATCTCTGTTCTTGAAGCTAAAATAATAACCTGGATTCAGACCCTTTAAGCCCAGAGGATGGGTCTTCCATTTAGACGCATAAATCAGATTTGATTTCACAGAGTTCTCTTTCTCTGCAGATAGTTTCTGGGGTGGAGG
This sequence comes from Ailuropoda melanoleuca, assembly GCF_002007445.2. NCBI lineage: Eukaryota > Metazoa > Chordata > Mammalia > Carnivora > Ursidae > Ailuropoda > Ailuropoda melanoleuca. Next base: position 57,529,896 of record NC_048220.1, on the reverse strand, counting down.
AGAGCAGAGTCCAGGGCAGAAGCTCGTTTTTGCCATTATGTGGATTTATGCTGCTTTACAATAGCATATTACTGTTTATTGTTAGGAAGACCCTCTCAGAGCACACAGGCCTATGGTGTGTGCATGTGTGTATACAACAAATGCACATGTTGGGGAACCTGGGTGGCTCAGTCAGTTGAGCCTCTGATTCTTGATTTCGGCGCAGGTCATGATCTCCGGGGTCGTGGGCTCCGATCTGTGTGGGGCTCCGTGCACAGCAGGGAATCGGCTTCAGATTCTCTCCCTCTCCCTCTGCCCCTTCCCTTGCTCATGCTCATTCTTTTTCTCTCTCTCAAATAAATAAATTTAAAAAAAAATAAACACATGTGTTTGTTATTGTTCCCATATGTCAAGATCTTAGTATCGAAGAATCTGAAGGCTACAAGAAGGTTGGGTATGTTTGAACTGGACATTTTATAAAAGGTTTTTGATTTGGCTTGGTGCAGCTTAAAATGGACTATAGATGCCCCATACTTACTGTAATAAATGGCCCAATAGCCCTAGTTTGGGAGAAATATATTGATACTAAACCATCTGTCAGCTTAAGTATACAGGTTAAGGCTGACTCAAAGGGAGAGTGTCGGGCTTTCCTTGGAGAACTTACAGAATCATTCTGAAAAGAGATCCTGGAATATGCAACGACCCAGGAGGCAAAATTTAGGATAAGGAGAGGAGGAACGTTTTCCTTTGAGCCTCATGATGGGTGGGCTTGGAGGTGACACACAGTAGAGGAGAATCCCATTGAGGGGTGTGCAGATGTGTGTTAGATGCTATTTTTTGATAAGCTGCTTCTTGCAGTATGATCATATGTTACTGGTGACTCCCTATGGGTCTGGCCGCAGTAAATTAAATTAGAATTAAATTAGTTAGTGTGTTACACTTTCTTTGTATTATTCCCAGCCTTTCAGGTTTTCAAGTAATTGGTGTGAACAAAATGACGACTGCAGAATGACCACCAAATTTAGCAATATGGAAGTTACTAGAGAGCTTGATAAGGTCTTACTTGAAGTAAATAAGCTTGATCTGCTGTGCTACGGGAATCAAAGAGGTCTTGCTGCCCCATTTTGGGAGGAAGCAGTATAGCGGGGAGGCAATAGGGTGGGGTAGCAGCAGTTTAAGGAAACTTATTCTCAGGAGGTAAAGGAATGAGCAGTGGCCCACAGAAGGAACAAAGACCTAAGCTCTGAGCCAGATGGTTGGCAGAAATGATCAACGATGACCAGGATGCACCTGCAGAGAGAACAACCCAACGGTCACGTGAGGTGAAGGCTCAGGTCTTTATTTTGGATATTAAAAACACGGGGTCACAAACATCTCTTCGAAACAATGATTTCATTTCCTTTGGATATATACCCAGAAGTGAGATTGCTGGATCACATGGTAGTCCTATTTATAATTTTTTGAGGATCCTCCACACGGTTTCCATAATGGTTAAACCAATGTATATTCTCACCAACGATGCACAAGTTTCCTTTTCTCCACATCCTCATCAACACCTGTTATCTCCTGACTTTTTGATGACAGCCATCTAAAAGGTATGAGGTGATAGCTCATTGTGGTTTTGATTTTTATTCCCCTGAAGATCAGTGATATTGACCATCTTTTCATATCCCTTTTGAGCATCTGCATGTTTTCTTTGAAAATGTGTCTATCAGGTCCTTTTCCCATTTTAAAAAAATTAGGTTATTTGTTGTTTAAGTAAATACAAATTCCTTAGATATTTTGGAATTTAATTCCTGATTAGATATATATTTGAAAATATCTTCTCCGATTTCACAGGTTGCCTTTGCATTTTGTTGACGGTTTCCTTAGCTGTGTAAATACTTTTTAATTTGACTGGAGTCCCATTTGTTATTTTTGCTTTTGTTGCTCATGCTGTGTCAGTTCCAAAAAATCATTTCTAAGACCAATGTCAAGGAACTTACCCCTTATGTTTTCTTCTAGGGGTTTTATGGTTTTAGAGCTTACTTTAAGTTTTTAAGTCATTTTGAGTTGATTTTTATGTACGGTATAAGATAAAGAGTCCTATTTCATTCTTTTGCATGTGGCAAACCAGTTTTCCCAAGACGATTTATTGAAGAGACTATCTTTCTCTAATGAGTATTCTTGGTGTCTTCGTCGAAAATTAGTCCATTGCAGCATTATTATTCACAGCAGCCAAGATACAGAAATAAACTAATTGTCCGCCAACAGATGAATGAATAAAGAAAATGTAGTATATATACACAATGCACTATTATTTAGCCTTTAAAAAGAAGGAAATCCTGTCATTTGCAAGAATATGGATGAAACTGGAGGACCTTATAAGTAAAAGAAGCCAGACATAGAAAGATAAATATCGTATGATGTCAATTAAATGTTTAATCTTAAAAAAAAAAAGTCAAACTTATAGATAGTAACATAGAGTGGTACAATGGTAATCAGAGGCAGGGGGATGGAAGAAAAGGGAAGATATTGATCAAAGGATACAAACTTTCAGTTTTAAGATAAGTTCTAGAGAGACCTAATGCACAGTATGTGAGTATAGTTGTCAGTGATGTTGTATATTAGAAATTTGCTAAGAGAGTAACCTCAAATGTTCTCACCATACACACACACAAAGTGCTAACTAAGGGAGGTGATAAATAAGTTCATTAGTTTGGCTGTGGTAATCATTTCACAATGATACATATATATCAAAATATTATATTGTACACCTTAAATATATACAAATTTTATTTGTCAAAAATAAATAAAACTCAGAAAAAATAGTAAAGTTAATGATCTCATTTTTAGTCTTACATAGTCTTGGATATATGATTTGTACAAAGAAAAGTAAAACATGAACACTATACATTTTGAGAGTCTGATATAATTTAGACCAATCTCTCAAGTTAGATTCTGTTAAGGGTTTGTTCTACTAACACGTCAGTGAGCCCATCAACAAAATTTCCCATGCCTTATTGCTCTTGTAGTTACCATGACAAAAACTTCATCCATTAACTCAGAAAAATCTATTAGCGATCTACTGTATAGACAGCACCACTCTAGGCAAAGAAGGTAATAGGGGAGTACAAAATAGACTAAGTCCCTCTTCTAATAGTATTGGCAATCTAGTGAGAAAAGACAGTCAACAAACAAATGAACACATTATATAATATGCCAAGTTCTAATAAGTGCTATGGAAAATAATGAATCAGAGCAAGAGAAACAAGAGTGTGGCAGATAGAGAGGGAAAGGTGCTATTTTACATAGGATGGTCAGGGAAGACCTCCCTGATAACATGGAACCTGAGTAGAAACATGAAAGTAAGGGAGTGACTATGTAGTTACCTGAAGGGACAAGCATTACAGCCAGAGGAACAGCATGTTCAAGCACAGTGATAACAAGACTGTGGTTGGAACAGAGAGAGGGCAAAAGAGGGCAAGGTAGGAGGTAAAGCCAGGGAGACAGAGTTGGTTGGGGGCAAATCGTTAGAACCTTGTAAGAGATAGTAAAGATCTTGGCTTTTACTTGGGTGTGCACGATGGCACAGAAGAGTTTTGACCAGAGAAGGAACATGACCTGATTTTTAAAAAAATATTTTATTTATTTATTTGAGAGAAAGGGTGTGCATGTAAGCGGGGACAAGGGCAGAATGAGAGGGAGAGAGAGGATCTCAAGCAAATTCCACGCTGAGGACAGACGAGGGGCTCAATCCCACGACTCTGAGATCATGATCTGAACTGAAATCAAGAGTTGGATGCCCAATCGACTAGCCACCCAGATGCCCCGATCTGATATTTTTAAATGGTTACTGGCTGCTATGGGAAGAGACTGAAGGGAGACTAGTCAGGAGGGACATATATACTGCCAATAACCCAGGTAAAAGAGGATCTTGTCTTATTCTAGCTCTGAAGTTGGTAAAAAAGGAAAAAAAAAGAAAAAAAATCAGATTCTGGGTGTCTGTTGCTCAGAAATTGAATGTAGGATGTGAGAGAAATAGATGAATGAAGGATATCTCCAAAAGAGTTTTTGCCTGGGCACCTGGTTGGATAGAGTCATTAGTTATGAAATAGAAAAAGCTGGTAAAGAAATAAAGAATTTAACGTTAGATTTACCAGTTCTATTGTACATCAAGAAGAGAGGCCAAGAGGTAGTTGGCAATTTTCATTGTGTAAAGTTACTTAAAGCCATGACTAGATGAGACCACGTAGCCAACAATGTGAAGAGAAGCGGTCTGAGTACTGAACACTTTATAAAGATTGGGAAAATTAGAAGGAAGCAAAAAAGGAGTAAAGAAGGAATAGCCAGCGGAATAGGAAGAGAACCAAGAGAGAACAATGAAGCAGAGACCAAGTGTTCTAAGTTATCAGTGTCTCCGTGTGACTAAGATGAGGACAGAAATGACCAATGACTTCAGCATGGTTCAGTTAAGACCATGATTTGGAGATTTAGAGACATTCTAAATCTAGAATGGTTCACTAATGAGGTAGAATAATACCTATGTATTAATAAGTCAACTCGCGGTGAAAATTCATGAGCCTGTTAAAAAAAAAAATCATCAAAGATGACATAGTTTGTTCCTTCTAAGTCATCTGATCAAGACAGATCACCAGTGGTAGCAGAGGGCATATGCTGAGGAGTGGCGGTCTGTCTACAGTTTAATTCAGTTACTATTTGGAGCTCCTTCTAGAAAAGCGGAAAGTTGATTTATAGTTATGGGAACTAAGGGAGGAGACGCAGTTTAGCTGTTGACACAGTCTCCAACACTGAGGCCATCAGAAAGACCATCTCAATGACTATTTTTCTTAGATGATGTTAGTTATAAGGAATCCATTCACTCAGTTTTATTCTATTTAGATTTTTGTTCTTACCTTGGCACTTTGGGATAATATTTCTGAGTGCAATTGGTAGTGAGTCTACAAGATGGAGTTTCTTCTTGATAGGCACATTTCTCTAGTTTATGAATTGTGGGCCAAAAATGGAATGGTAGCTCTGAAAATAAAAGCCAGGCACAAAGAGGTTTGTTGTTAACCTTCATGAAGGGCCCTATAACAGTTAAGTGTCTCACCCTTCTGGGACTAAAGACATCATGCTTTCCCATGACCTGAAATGGAAAATCATTCCAGTGTTTCTGGGACAGCATAGAACACACACCACGTGAAGCTGTCATAAAATATTTTACTTGTTTTATCTTACTTTTTCCTCTTGCTCGTTCCCTTTATTTTGGCAGGAGGTGGGATGTGGTGACCTAAATGAGGCTTTTCCACATCTAATTTCCAGATTCAGGGACAAAAGGTTTACTCTCCTATTTAAAAACATATGAACTTCCAGAGGTTACCCAGAAAGAGTCCCACTGAAGGCAAGTGTCCTATCAGTTTTAGCATGGTCTGCAACAATTTATTGGAGTGGAATTTCCATTACCTCTTGAGCAGATTGGTCACATGAAGGAAATTTACAGTACCGTAAGTGGTATTTCCTGAGGTGATGGATCTCCCGTCTAATGGCCTCTGAGCACAAGTCTCATGAAGCATAATGCTTTTTGCATACAGACCTGTAAGTGCCCACTGCAGATTTCACCAAATAAGCCTCCTCTGCATACAAGGTTCTAAAAGTCTATGGCAGGCAATTCAAACAAAACTGTGTTCGCTTCTCTTCACTTTTTTCCTAAGCTTACACCCCTGGGTTTTTGTTAACATTTCTAAAAAGATATTTAAAACTGCACTTCAGCCACCTTGTAAAATGAAAGAGTACATTGTCCAGGCACCAAAGGTACACGTCAGTGCCTTTATCAAATTCAGGGTCCTGCTCTGCTGCACTAATTGGAACCATGTGTTGAAAATGCAAGACAGGATTTTTTCAGCTGTTTTTTAATTAAATGGAATAAAATAAGGACTAAACCTCACATTTCTTTATAAAGAGAGGCTGCTGGGTTGTTCTCTTCGCAGGACTGATAGATGATCCTGAGTGGGGATGCCGTCCCGTGTCAGGGCTCCAGGGCCATCGGCAGTCATTGTAATATTTAAGATATTCTCAAGGATTCCATGATATGATTCAGCCACATTCAGAGAATGTTATGTTGTGAATGCTTCTCTGATAAGGAGAGTAAGGGAAGTGATAGAAAACCTAATTATTTTCAAGTACACTGGAAGATTGACTCATGAAGATTCTTTTTTATATTTTTATAAAGTTCAGCCACTGCAAAAATCATCAGTGAGGTGGAAAAAGTGCCTCCTCATACACTTGCCCACTGAAATCCATGGAGAAACAGTGGCCAATGAGTGTGTGTCTACTAGAAAGACTGTGAAAAATACTGTCTTGAGTTTTCTGCTGAAACTCGAAAAACAAAATGTAATTTGATTTTTTCAAAAGTGTTATTTCTGCCACTTTATTTTGGGGAAAAGGATACTCTATACCTTTTAATTGTCCTGGGATCAAAATCCCAGGGAATAAAAGGTTAGTTCACAATGTCTCCTTTCAGGATTTAAGCCCCTCTTTCATGATGCTTTACGGTATTTCACATCCACTGAATGGCACCAGTGTATTGAACTCCATTCCCTCCCTCCTGCACAAGTTCTGCATCCAGAACTGGTACCTTTGCATAACGTGTTGAAGCCTTAGGAAGGAGATGTGAATATTGCTTCCAATAGCACAGTGGCACCTAAGCCTCCAGCAAGAGGTGTAAGACGTGAATTAATGAAGACAGCAACAACAGTTCCTCCAAAGGTGTATATAAGCCACATTCTGCCGGACATGGGAATGTCAAAACAGGGCTGGGAATTTCAAGAAAGGAGGCCAATTTCACAAGAGGTTAAAAAATCCTGAAATCACTCTCAAAGGAAATGATGAAACCACTCTTACTTGTATCAAAGCCCAAGGCCCGGGCACTAGAGAGGGGTCTCTCTGTTGTGGGCCGGCTGTGTCACTCTACCATCAGGAGTCTTTCAACTTCCAAAGATTGTTGGAAAAGTTTAATCTGTGGATATTGCTTGGTATGAAGCAGAGTTTGACAATCTTCCAGACAGGCTGGGAACAGCATCAGAGAGTTACACAACCTGCAGAGAAGTGGAAGACCTCTGGGTGCCTGTGGTTTTGCCCTTGTGTTGCCTTCAGATTGCTCTTTCAAAAGCACAAATTGCATCAGGTCACTCCCTTTCTTCTCTTAAGATCCCTCTATAGTTGTTCATTCGCATTAAAAATCAGTGAGGAGCCACGCTACCTTCTTAGCCTCATACTGCATCTTTTTTTCTCCCTTCACTCCAGCCACAAAGCACTGGTGATGCCACATTCTCCCACTCCTGTGTGTCTCACACAGGGCCAAGCGTACCTCAGCCACCTGGCAAATCCTCAGTCATCCCAGAAGTTCAGCTAAACCTTCGTCCATCTCTTCTCTTAAAGTTTCCCTTGCCCACCACCTCTTCTTCCTGTACTCTCCCAACAAAACAAGTGTAGGCTGATTCTTCCTTGTGCCCTCTGAGCTTCCTGGGCTCCTCTCTTAAAGCATTTGTCATACATCCTGACTGGCTGTGTACATGTCTGCCTCCTTCCCTGGTCTAGACTTCCGGGCACTATGAGACAAGATGGCATTACTCATTCTTATATCCCCAGTGCCTGGCATAGAGCTTGACACCAAGTGTTCAGTAAACATTGGATGACTGAATAAACACATACACATTAGGATCTGCATTCTTCTAATCACAGTTGAGAATTTCATGTAAGCTGAAGGACACAGGACAGATTCCCATGTCCTTGCACAGACCCCAAATTTCAAATTCTTGAGATGAATGATTACTGACACATAGGGTGGTAACAGTGAAAACACACATTGAGTTACTATCACTGAAAAAACTTTACTTAACAGTTGCTGATTGCAGGCAATTATGAAAGTTATTGATATCATATATGGTAGGTTAGGGCTATAACGGAAAAATCAAAGGAAGAGAGAAATGCTCTTCAGAAATGGCAATATTTTATATAGAATTCCTCAAAAAAATGCTAGTATTTGTTTTATTACATACTTTCTTTTTTCTCTCACCTTCCTCAAATGCCATCATTCTTGCAGAACATAAAATTCTTGTTAAAACAAGCAAAGCCTTTGGATGACACATCATTGATTCTGAAAATCTGTCTCCATCTCGGAAGTAACCACACTTTGAGATTTCAAACCATAAGGAAAGATAACCAGTTATTGCCAACACTGAGCTGCAATTTTATCTTTTGGGGAAGAATATGAATAAACGAATTAATGGGTAAATACATAAACATACTTAAAGCTCTGGGATATTTTTCTTTTCCCTAGATAGCACTTGGGGAGACACTTACAATGTTTTCCTCTGGAGTTCCTCCTTTTTTACACTTCAGTGGCAAATCTGCCTCCCTTCTGATGGTCATAGTATTTTTTGAGATAGGTCAATACCTTCAATTAGGTCTTGCTTTGCTTAAAAGTCATGTCATGTTTTTAACATGACATTATATATATAGTGGGGGCAGACAGTATTATTTCAACACTTAATACTAGGTACAGTGCTACATGAAAACATGTCACATGACTATTTGATAAACACATGGGATGACCAAAATTAAGAGAGAGCTAAACAGTTCTTCATAATAACAGGAACTGGGGCGAAAGCTGAGAGGGGGATGGACAGTATGGCAGGAAGTTGGACTCTAAGGTGACATGTTGCCAATGGAAAATTCAGGCAGTAGGAAAGCCAGAAGACTTTAAAGGACAGAGTCACGATACAATCAAATATAAATTGATCATTTTCTTTGAGGTAAACTACCTCTCTCTGACCCAAACCTTTAATAAATTTCACTATACACAGAGATTTCTCAGTGCATTTGTCATGGAAGTCAAAGGAAAGGAGGGGAGTTCTATAGCTGAGTTACCATGGAGCAAAGAAAAAAGAAAATCGTTTTACTGTAAAACATAAGTGAGACTCTGAACCCAGGGGAAGGAGGAATTCAGAGCAGAAATGGCTATGAAAAGAAATCCTACAGGAATTCACAAAAATCTTGGGAAAAACACGAGACTTCAGAAAGGACCAAGAATGGGGAGCTTGAGCTAATAAATTTCAGAGAGAGTCAATTTAGCTGGTATCTGGTTTTACGTAACCGTGTGCTGATCCGTTATATGCTCATTTGATAGTGTAATAGTGACACTCACGACAAGGGCTTCTATACAAGCTTCACTTATTGTGCAGCAGGCACTGTGCTAAGTGCTTTATCTCCATTAGCTTATTTAATTTTCATTGCATGGATGAGAAAACGCAAGTTCAGAGAAAATAAATATGTTGCCCAGACTCAGACAGTTAACAGGTGGCAGACATAGTGTAGAAACGTGGCTTAATCTCATTCTCAAATCCACATATGTAATTCCTACTTACTCTATTAGCAAATTCCAGCCAGAAGACACCAGATTTTTGCACCATGTATACACAAAAAGCTACTACAAATGCAAGGTTGTCAATGTATGTTATTCTATATGAGCTTTATTCATCAGCTATTGTCAAAATACCATTATATAACAAACTAGCCCGAATCTTAGTGGCTATGAATAGCAAGCTATTTTTCTCATGCTCACAGTCACCATGGTTCACTATAGTTCAGTCTATCTAGAATGGGGTCAGATGGATGGCTCTTCTAAAGGTTTCAGGGTAGTGAGCTTGACTCCAGATTAGGAATGAGTCCAGTTCTGCTCCATAACCCATCAGGGGCCCAGGTAGGAGGGACAGCAGCTACCTGGGGCATGTTTCTCTCACAGCAGAGATTAGAAGCTCCCAGAAGAAAAAACAGAAACATGTAATATCTCTTAACATCCAGGCTCAAACACTGGAATATTTTTATTTCACCCACATTTTATAGTCCAAAGCAAGTCAAAGGAGTGGTGGTGGTGGAAAGTAAATATTTACTGACAATAATTAACGTTCCAGAGTAATCTAAGTACCCCTCTGTAAACTTAGTTCCTCAGAGAGATATACTGTATCTCTTAAAGGAGCAGAACAAGATTGTTTCCAATCTTACTCAATAGAGGCTCTGAAAAACTTCAGATGAATTCCCTAAATGTTTGCAAAGCACGATGACAAAGCACACTGCTCCCATCGCCACCACCAGCATCTCGTCCTCATAGGGGATCTAGAAGTCTCACAAGTTTTTCAATCAGATCTCATATGAGAGAAAGAGAGACAGAGAACCCATTGTCATCATATAAGAATGCTACAACTTGATGGTAGTCTTTTCACTGTTTGCTAAGATCAAGAAAAATTATACTGCTTTGTATTCTTTAAAGGATTAGCATACACATTAATCTACCAATGGTGGCAACTTGACGACACCTTACACTTAAAGCTCATTTTCAAGTAAAATGTACAGTACTGTCCTATGTTGCCAAAGATCTTAGATATTTCATACTATCTCTAAAATCCATCGATGAAAAAAAAAATAAAATCCACCAGTGATTTGAAGACACATCTAATGTAGGTAAGATCTTAGTTATATATAATGGCATTTTAATTTTAAAATTTATATTATAAAAACTACATAAATTTTAATTATAAAAGGGGTTTTACTTTCCCCTCATATTCCAAAGTTCGTCTATACCAATCTAGATTAAAGCTCACTTGAAATATTCTTTTAATGGTAGTGTTAACTCATGACAACTTGTTAATTGAAGAAAATAAAACTTAATTAAATGTTCAGTGGAGAAAATATCTGATTTCCTTATTAGTTGGGTACCCCTTTTTGCTTTGCTTTAAATAACCATTTCACTAATAAGACCTCAGAAAAGGGAGCAGTAATTCTTAGAGATATGCCTGTACCGCAACCGGTTCTGCACTACAGAAGGACCTGAGGCTGCTCTGGGCCCCGGCTACTCTCCCAGTCAGTCTCACCTCTGCTCTGCTTTCTCTTTCTTCTAATCCATCTCCATTCCAACTTACATAGAGGCTTTTTCAGGGAACTCAAGTTCGGCCACGCCATGAGGATCCCATTTCTTTCCCTGATCTAGTCAGCTAGGGCTCGGGTTGGGAGGCGGGGCAGGGGCAGGAACATAAAACAAGGGTACTATATTGGACGCCCCTTGTACACCACCTCAAAATCCTCTGGGCCCCACCTCAATAGCTGCCATTTCTTTGGCAATCAGATCCAGGCAGGTTTAGCTCTACTTCAGGCAGATAACCGACCCTGTGCTGCTCTCGTCTCCTGTCTGGGGCTTCCCTGAGACTGCAGCTTTGGTCACCTGCAGGAACCTGCTATGTATTAAACAGGGCCCAAGTGAAATATATGGGAACAAGGCTTTCAAGACACCCTTTAGCAATGGAAACAGCAACCCACGGATAAATACTTCTCCCCTTGGATGTACAATCCTGAGACAACTTTCAGAAGGTAACTCAGAAGATCCTGGCGGCGTGGAGCATGTCATCCTTAGGGCTGGCCGCCTTGATACGGCATCCTTGCACTGGTTTCTCCTCCTTTCCTTTTAAATGCTTCCAGTCCAGCACTCCTGCTCCCTGAGAGCAGATTCCCAAATAAATTGCCTGTATGCAAGCCCTTATCTCAGGCTCAGTTTTCAGAGGGATGTAGAGTTAAGACAGATTCCTACAAGGGTCTTGTATGAGCAGGTTCCATAAAAATTGTCTACTCCACCTACGTATATTTGCCTAGCTGTGTTATTTCTAAGATAGTAATTAAGTTGGAGACTGTCTCTAAACCAAACATAGGTAGTTCAGGACTAACCTATGTTCCCTTTACTGAAACAGTAGTCACCAAAATTGCTCCTGCTCTTAATGAGAATAGTGCAGGCTCCAATCTCCCTCCTTTCCTGAAGAGCCAAAAGCCTTCAGGGACAAAGAGACCCTCATTCAGAAAATACAGTTCCCTGTGAGATTTTGAGATGAGAGTTTAGGATGAAGGGCCTCCAAAAGAGGGAAGAAAAATAACATATGAACAATTAAAATTTGTAATCAATCTTATTCGAATGCAGAGGAAAATGAGAAAGTGGTGATGATAGTTGGTAAATGGAATGACATGTGCATAACTAAAAGGGAGAAAGTGAGTAGAAGGTAGGCTGGAGAGTGTTTTAGGTGGACGAGATCAGAGGTGGGAGTTAGTAGATGAGAGGACAGGAGATGGATGGTCAGTTATGAAGCAAGCACAAAATGCTTGTCATGTATTTTTCAAGGTACGTTTTTCTGATTATCAAAATACGGACAAAAAACACTGCAGGCTTGCTCACAGAACACTTGCAAATGAAATCTGCCCTCCTGAAAAGCACGCATTGGAAGTTTTCAGAACAGCAGTGAAAAATTTTATTTCAAACAATAGCTAGAAATGGATAGTTTTTTTTATTACTATCATTCTCCCTTACGAATTGTGTTAATACCTATGTTTTGCATTTCCTGATGTATAGACAAATTCATGAGGTTGTTCATGAATTTAGATGCCAGCTATTTAATTTCATTTTATTAAAAATGGATTCTATAAATAACACTGAGTGCAAGAATTAAGAGACACAAAAGGAAGAGGGCTGGCTGTTTCTGGGCAGTATCTGTTGAGGACCCATTGACTGGTTTCCTTTCTCATTCCCAGATATCCGGAAAGGGCCCCACAATCTCATTTCTGGCACTATATATCTTCCCACAGAAATGTCAGCTTGAAGTATAGAGCTCAATTCTTATGTCTTTATTACATAACTTAGTTTCACACTAAATCCACCTGGCCAATATTCCTTCCAGGATGCCTTCTAACTTTTGTCTCCTTCATTCTGTGGACTCACAATTACAAACTTGAACATTAACCTCAAATCCCTACCTCCACTACCCTCTGCACTCTCTCTGATCTGGCAGATAGCTTCATCCTCAGTTCACTGTCCCCGCCCTACCAATTTCTCTTACCCTCCTAGCTGGATCTTTTATCTTCTGTGGATCTTCACCCATAACTTTTAATTCTTTGTTCTTCTCTTTATGCCACTTATCCTCCCACACCTTGATATTACAGTTCATCACAGAGTGGTTTGGGGCCCCAATCTTAACCCCTTCCATATACTTCCACTCTTTGAGAGCAGGCCCCAAATTTCACCTACTGGAACATGTAAGCTCCACAGCAACAGAGCACATGTATCACTCATTGTTGCACCTACTGCCCAAAACAGAGACTGACACAAATGCTTAACAAATATTTGGTGAATGGATGGATTTATCCTTTAATTCTTCACGTGGCCCAGTTCTGTATTTTGTGCATAACTGATCCTTTATAAACATTTGTTGAATCAAATCTACCCAATTAAGAGCTACTTGGCTCTAAAACATAGGGTCTAGTATTTTATAAATTTGAGTTATAGGTCACTAAGAAAAACTTGTCTAAAGTAGTTTCCTGACCTTTTAAAACTACATAATAAAGACATCTCTTCCTGAGACGGGACTTTTTCTTTCATGAACTTCCCTAATGAGGCCTAAGTCATACCATCTGATTATAGACCAGAGCCAAGAATTATACATTTTAAGTTGAAAAAAACTTCAAAAATGCAAACACCTTGTTTTACAACAGAGATCAAAAAAGGCCAAAAAAATCAAAAACAAAAGTCATGCTGTATTATAACTTAATTCTTGTGCCTGTTTTAGTATTTTCTTGAAACAATCTGTTTTTGAGTACAGACAACAGAAAAATGTGAGGAAAAATCGTGGCATAGAATGACCAGATATGGATATCTTAACACCAAACCTATAGGTATCTGTCTACATAACACAAAATGTAAAACTATCCCGTCAATTTCTCCACACTAGATATAAAGGAGGGAACCATAACTATGGACTTATTATGCTCTGTCCTAACCAGCTGAATCAATCTGACACACAATAATGGTTGAAAAGAGCCACTGCCCTGGAAAAATACTATCAAAATTTTGTAAATATTATGAATTTTATAGATTCTGCTGCTACAATTACTAGGAAAAACTCTTTGAACATCACTCTCTCATCTCTAGTGGGTTAATAGCCAAAACTGTTTTCTTCTTTTCTTTTACTTAAAAAAATTGTACATGTATGTGTACACACACACACACACACACACACACACAGTTGTATACTAATTTTGGTTATTCAGATGAGATGACATTATTTTGAGATTCTGGTACTTTATGTACAAATTTGGAATTTCCCCTTGGAATATTCCAAGACAAATCTCAGATTATATGAAACTCATTATTATAGTATAGTTCCTATGTAACTGAGTAGAATTTTAGACTTATCAAGTCTATAGACTTATAATTATATTTTTATATTTTACATATTTACATTTACATTTATTTTAAAGTTTTTTCTCTTAAATGGAAGCCACTACGGAAATAAAAATGCAGTAAAATTTCTATTTAAAATATTCTGTTGTTCCATTGACTTAATAAAATACTATTTCTGATATCAACAATATGTGTAATTCTTTCTCCTTCACTCTCTGATCAAGCCTACATGAATACATATTTTGCATGTATTATTTATAATTAATCATAAAAGGTACTTGAGCTTTCTCAACAATTATTCTTTTGTATCAAATCAACTGACTAAATTTCAACCTTAAGTTTATTTTCAAAACAGTCTAATAACTTAAAGAAACATTTCGAGTGCCTACTTTGTGACAGACATGCATTTATTCATTCAACAAATGCTTACTAAAAGCCTTTGTGAATCTAGTCCTATTGTAGGAACTGGAAATAAAGAGATAAAACAGATGGCCATGCCTCTGCTATGATGGGGCTTATTTCCCACTGGGAGACAGACAGAGGAAAAAATTATTCTAGGTAGTAATATGCACAGTGAAAAAACACTCCAATGAGACAGTGACTGGGAGTGTGCTCATCTTTAGAAAGGGTTTTCAGGGAAAGCACCTCCGAGGGGGTGACATTTGGTTTTAGACCTGAAAGATGAAAAGAAACCAACCATATAAAGATGAACATTCTGAGTGTATGGCCCAACAATACAATGGTTCTGAGATGTGGCCTACTTGAGGGACAGTAAAGAGCAAGGCAAGCAAAGAGAAAGGAGCAGGAAATCAAGGAGAGAGATAGGTAGAGGCGAGATCATATCAGACCTTATACGCTGTGGTAAGGAGTATGAGCTTTATTCAAAGGGCAAGGAGTAATTACCATTGGAGGGTTTCGATCCAGGCGTGAACTGATCTTACCTAAAATTAAAAAACTTCAGTTTGTCTGCATTGCAGAGCAGGAGGTGAGCAGCGAGACCAGTCAGGAGGCAGATGTAGCAGACACAGAGAGAGAAGTAGATAGAGGCAAGTGGCAATTTGGAGGTAAAAATACCAGGATGTGGGAGAAGAGGGAAGCAGAGGCACCAGGGAGGATTCCTGGGCTTCTAGCCTGGAGCTACTAGGTACGTGGTTGTGCAATCTGTTGGATGGGGAAGACTGGGGCAGAAAAAGATGGTTAACACAATCAGATCTCTGCTTTACATGTATCTAAACATCCAAATAATCACCCAAAGCAGATAGATGTACTCAGATTTTTAAGAAACTCCTTTTGTGATAAATTAATGATAAAGTAGGGGCACCTGGGTGGCACAGTGGTTAGGCGTCTGCCTTCGGCTCAGGGCGTGATCCCGGCGTCATGGGATCGAGCCCCACATCAGGCTCCTCCGCTACGAGCCTGCTTCTCCCTCTCCCACTCCCCCTGCTTGTGTTCCCTCTCT
>NC_048220.1:57502060-57509698 GCF_002007445.2 Ailuropoda melanoleuca | reverse complement strand
GGCTTTTTCAGGGAACTCAAGTTCGGCCACGCCATGAGGATCCCATTTCTTTCCCTGATCTAGTCAGCTAGGGCTCGGGTTGGGAGGCGGGGCAGGGGCAGGAACATAAAACAAGGGTACTATATTGGACGCCCCTTGTACACCACCTCAAAATCCTCTGGGCCCCACCTCAATAGCTGCCATTTCTTTGGCAATCAGATCCAGGCAGGTTTAGCTCTACTTCAGGCAGATAACCGACCCTGTGCTGCTCTCGTCTCCTGTCTGGGGCTTCCCTGAGACTGCAGCTTTGGTCACCTGCAGGAACCTGCTATGTATTAAATAGGGCCCAAGTGAAATATATGGGAACAAGGCTTTCACGACACCCTTTAGCAATGGAAACAGCAACCCACGGATAAATACTTCTCCCCTTGGATGTACAATCCTGAGACAACTTTCAGAAGGTAACTCAGAAGATCCTGGCGGCGTGGAGCATGTCATCCTTAGGGCTGGCCGCCTTGATACGGCATCCTTGCACTGGTTTCTCCTCCTTTCCTTTTAAATGCTTCCAGTCCAGCACTCCTGCTCCCTGAGAGCAGATTCCCAAATAAATTGCCTGTATGCAAGCCCTTATCTCAGGCTCAGTTTTCAGAGGGATGTAGAGTTAAGACAGATTCCTACAAGGGTCTTGTATGAGCAGGTTCCATAAAAATTGTCTACTCCACCTACGTATATTTGCCTAGCTGTGTTATTTCTAAGATAGTAATTAAGTTGGAGACTGTCTCTAAACCAAACATAGGTAGTTCAGGACTAACCTATGTTCCCTTTACTGAAACAGTAGTCACCAAAATTGCTCCTGCTCTTAATGAGAATAGTGCAGGCTCCAATCTCCCTCCTTTCCTGAAGAGCCAAAAGCCTTCAGGGACAAAGAGACCCTCATTCAGAAAATACAGTTCCCTGTGAGATTTTGAGATGAGAGTTTAGGATGAAGGGCCTCCAAAAGAGGGAAGAAAAATAACATATGAACAATTAAAATTTGTAATCAATCTTATTCGAATGCAGAGGAAAATGAGAAAGTGGTGATGATAGTTGGTAAATGGAATGACATGTGCATAACTAAAAGGGAGAAAGTGAGTAGAAGGTAGGCTGGAGAGTGTTTTAGGTGGACGAGATCAGAGGTGGGAGTTAGTAGATGAGAGGACAGGAGATGGATGGTCAGTTATGAAGCAAGCACAAAATGCTTGTCATGTATTTTTCAAGGTACGTTTTTCTGATTATCAAAATACGGACAAAAAACACTGCAGGCTTGCTCACAGAACACTTGCAAATGAAATCTGCCCTCCTGAAAAGCACGCATTGGAAGTTTTCAGAACAGCAGTGAAAAATTTTATTTCAAACAATAGCTAGAAATGGATAGTTTTTTTTATTACTATCATTCTCCCTTACGAATTGTGTTAATACCTATGTTTTGCATTTCCTGATGTATAGACAAATTCATGAGGTTGTTCATGAATTTAGATGCCAGCTATTTAATTTCATTTTATTAAAAATGGATTCTATAAATAACACTGAGTGCAAGAATTAAGAGACACAAAAGGAAGAGGGCTGGCTGTTTCTGGGCAGTATCTGTTGAGGACCCATTGACTGGTTTCCTTTCTCATTCCCAGATATCCGGAAAGGGCCCCACAATCTCATTTCTGGCACTATATATCTTCCCACAGAAATGTCAGCTTGAAGTATAGAGCTCAATTCTTATTATGTCTTTATTACATAACTTAGTTTCACACTAAATCCACCTGGCCAATATTCCTTCCAGGATGCCTTCTAACTTTTGTCTCCTTCATTCTGTGGACTCACAATTACAAACTTGAACATTAACCTCAAATCCCTACCTCCACTACCCTCTGCACTCTCTCTGATCTGGCAGATAGCTTCATCCTCAGTTCACTGTCCCCGCCCTACCAATTTCTCTTACCCTCCTAGCTGGATCTTTTATCTTCTGTGGATCTTCACCCATAACTTTTAATTCTTTGTTCTTCTCTTTATGCCACTTATCCTCCCACACCTTGATATTACAGTTCATCACAGAGTGGTTTGGGGCCCCAATCTTAACCCCTTCCATATACTTCCACTCTTTGAGAGCAGGCCCCAAATTTCACCTACTGGAACATGTAAGCTCCACAGCAACAGAGCACATGTATCACTCATTGTTGCACCTACTGCCCAAAACAGAGACTGACACAAATGCTTAACAAATATTTGGTGAATGGATGGATTTATCCTTTAATTCTTCACGTGGCCCAGTTCTGTATTTTGTGCATAACTGATCCTTTATAAACATTTGTTGAATCAAATCTACCCAATTAAGAGCTACTTGGCTCTAAAACATAGGGTCTAGTATTTTATAAATTTGAGTTATAGGTCACTAAGAAAAACTTGTCTAAAGTAGTTTCCTGACCTTTTAAAACTACATAATAAAGACATCTCTTCCTGAGACGGGACTTTTTCTTTCATGAACTTCCCTAATGAGGCCTAAGTCATACCATCTGATTATAGACCANGACGGGACTTTTTCTTTCATGAACTTCCCTAATGAGGCCTAAGTCGTACCATCTGATTATAGACCAGAGCCAAGAATTATACATTTTAAGTTGAAAAAAACTTCAAAAATGCAAACACCTTGTTTTACAACAGAGATTAAAAAAGGCCAAAAAAATCAAAAACAAAAGTCATGCTGTATTATAACTTAATTCTTGTGCCTGTTTTAGTGTTTTCTTGAAACAATCTGTTTTTGAGTACAGACAACAGAAAAATGTGAGGAAAAATCGTGGCATAGAATGACCAGATATGGATATCTTAACACCAAACCTATAGGTATCTGTCTACATAACACAAAATGTAAAACTATCCCGTCAATTTCTCCACACTAGATATAAAGGAGGGAACCATAACTATGGACTTATTATGCTCTGTCCTAACCAGCTGAATCAATCTGACACACAATAATGGTTGAAAAGAGCCACTGCCCTGGAAAAATACTATCAAAATTTTGTAAATATTATGAATTTTATAGATTCTGCTGCTACAATTACTAGGAAAAACTCTTTGAACATCACTCTCTCATCTCTAGTGGGTTAATAGCCAAAACTGTTTTCTTCTTTTCTTTTACTTAAAAAAATTGTACATGTATGTGTACACACACACACACACACACACACACACAGTTGTATACTAATTTTGGTTATTCAGATGAGATGACATTATTTTGAGATTCTGGTACTTTATGTACAAATTTGGAATTTCCCCTTGGAATATTCCAAGACAAATCTCAGATTATATGAAACTCATTATTATAGTATAGTTCCTATGTAACTGAGTAGAATTTTAGACTTATCAAGTCTATAGACTTATAATTATATTTTTATATTTTACATATTTACATTTACATTTATTTTAAAGTTTTTTCTCTTAAATGGAAGCCACTACGGAAATAAAAATGCAGTAAAATTTCTATTTAAAATATTCTGTTGTTCCATTGACTTAATAAAATACTATTTCTGATATCAACAATATGTGTAATTCTTTCTCCTTCACTCTCTGATCAAGCCTACATGCATACATATTTTTGCATGTATTATTTATAATTAATCATAAAAGGTACTTGAGCTTTCTCAACAATTATTCTTTTGTATCAAATCAACTGACTAAATTTCAACCTTAAGTTTATTTTCAAAACAGTCTAATAACTTAAAGAAACATTTCGAGTGCCTACTTTGTGACAGACATGCATTTATTCATTCAACAAATGCTTACTAAAAGCCTTTGTGAATCTAGTCCTATTGTAGGAACTGGAAATAAAGAGATAAAACAGATGGCCATGGCTCTGCTATGATGGGGCTTATTTCCCACTGGGAGACAGACAGAGGAAAAAATTATTCTAGGTAGTAATATGCACAGTGAAAAAACACTCCAATGAGACAGTGACTGGGAGTGTGCTCATCTTTAGAAAGGGTTTTCAGGGAAAGCACCTCCGAGGGGGTGACATTTGGTTTTAGACCTGAAAGATGAAAAGAAACCAACCATATAAAGATGAACATTCTGAGTGTATGGCCCAACAATACAATGGTTCTGAGATGTGGCCTACTTGAGGGACAGTAAAGAGCAAGGCAAGCAAAGAGAAAGGAGCAGGAAATCAAGGAGAGAGATAGGTAGAGGCGAGATCATATCAGACCTTATACGCTGTGGTAAGGAGTATGAGCTTTATTCAAAGGGCAAGGAGTAATTACCATTGGAGGGTTTCGATCCAGGCGTGAACTGATCTTACCTAAAATTAAAAAACTTCAGTTTGTCTGCATTGCAGAGCAGGAGGTGAGCAGCGAGACCAGTCAGGAGGCAGATGTAGCAGACACAGAGAGAGAAGTAGATAGAGGCAAGTGGCAATTTGGAGGTAAAAATACCAGGATGTGGGAGAAGAGGGAAGCAGAGGCACCAGGGAGGATTCCTGGGCTTCTAGCCTGGAGCTACTAGGTACGTGGTTGTGCAATCTGTTGGATGGGGAAGACTGGGGCAGAAAAAGATGGTTAACACAATCAGATCTCTGCTTTACATGTATCTAAACATCCAAATAATCACCCAAAGCAGATAGATGTACTCAGATTTTTAAGAAACTCCTTTTGCGATAAATTAATGATAAAGTAGGGGCACCTGGGTGGCACAGTGGTTAGGCGTCTGCCTTCGGCTCAGGGCGTGATCCCGGCGTCATGGGATCGAGCCCCACATCAGGCTCCTCCGCTACGAGCCTGCTTCTCCCTCTCCCACTCCCCCTGCTTGTGTTCCCTCTCTTGCTGGCTGTCTCTATCTCTGTCAAATAAATAAATAAATAAAATCTTTTAAAAAAAATAAAAAAAAATTAATGATAAAGTATACACCTGACCTTTGAACAACATGGGTTTGAACCATGCAGGTCCACTTATACACAGATCTTTCACAGTATATTAGTTATATGTATTGTGTCTTCCCTAGGATTTCTTAGTAACATTTTCCTCTCTCTAGCTTAGTTTATTATAAGAATGCAATATATATAATACATATAAATACAAAATATGTATTAATTGACTTTAAATTATCAGTAAGGCTTCCAGTCAAGAGTAGGTTCTTAGTAAAGTTTTTAAGGAGTTAAAAATTATACACAGTTTTTTGACTATGCAGGGTATCAAGTGCCCCAACCCCTACAGTGTTCGAGGGTCAACTGTATGTATACATATACGACTACGGAAATAGAACTCTTCTAATTTTGGAGATATTAGCATATAAAAGGTATTTAAAGTCACAGAAAAGCCAGGGAGACAATGCAGGTAATGAAAAGAAGAAAGCTGAAGATTAAGCCCGAGGCACTCAAACACTTAACTGTTGGTCAAGGAGAAAGACTCAGGGGCCAAAAAGAAAGAGGAATACAAACAGCCTACGGTACTGCAAAAATCAGATGAAGAGAATGCTTACTGAGGAGAAGTGACTGACTGTGTCAGGTGTAGCTGAGGGGCTCAGTAAGATGAGGACTGAGAATGGAACAACCATTGACTTTAGCAACATAGTGGTCACTGTTAACTTTGAGAACCATGGAGAAAATGATGTTCAACTGGAGAGAAATGAAGACAAAATGAGAGGGTAGGAGGTAGAAATAGTATTTTTTTTTAATTTGCTAGATGTTATTGAGGATAGATAAATATCACAAGATCCTTGTTTTCAAAGAAGGCCCTTAATGTATAAGAAACCTTTCATCAACAATCACTGAAAAATATGTCTTTGGTTCAAAAAGGGGTTACATTTACATTAATAAGCACCTTGCAAAGCCTATTACTATAAAAAAGGAAAAAGCTAAGCTAAATAACACATTTTATTAAAAACACAAAGTCTTCAATGCATCAACAATTTTGTCATCAGATTTTGAGATTATCTGTGTACAAACCAAAAATAAATTTTATACATCACTTCACAAATTAAAATGCTCAAACACTGTTCAGAATACGACTATTCAAAAAAGAACTGTAGACATTTTCTTTGTCCTATTTCCAAACTCTTTCTAGACAGGATGTTAGACAGCTACCACATATAATACGTGTGAATTAAATAGGATAAATGTGTCCTTTGCAATAAAAAGTCTGAGATTTTATGTAATTATAGGCATGTGAATGAATAGTTTAGAATAATGTACCACTGTCATCAAATCACATCTTCATATACATGTATAATCCATTCTGCACAATGATTTCAATTCAGTGTGTATGTAATTAAATTGTAAGGTACAGTAATAGCTGCTGCTGAGTTGAAATCTTGTTTTTTTAGTTTAAAGAAATGAACAGAAAACATAATCTAGTGAACATCAAAGTACCTTTTTGAGACAGTTAAATCTCATCAAAGAGGTCTTCTGAACTACTGTTTCTCAGAGTTTCTAAAGACATGTTTTCAGCTGAGCTGTGCTCCTTTTTTGACGTCTCAGGCAGTGGAGGACCAAGCCTAGAGTAAAAAGAAAATCAGGAGAATTTTATTCTAAAAAATGCCATATAGGGTAAAAGAAAATTAAGAGATACATAAGTGAAATAAAAGTTAAATTCTACTTCAGAATTGGTTTAGAGACTCATTTCCCTATGCTGCATTAACATAAAAAAAGAGATGAGAATTTAATTACTTTAACTGCTTTAGGATTAATCTGTCTCTATTCTGAGCTAACAGAAATTCAAGGGCCTACAACAATACTCATAATTAAGGTCAAGATATAAAATATCCTCTGTGTTGTCAGCACTTTTATGCCAAGATACAGAAGGTCTATCTCTCAAGCCATTTCTTTAATAATCCCATCACAATTTACAGCTTCCTTTGGCTCCCTTAGCTTCTACCTGTTAACATCCATTTTAATCACTTAATATCAGAAAGTTCTGATCACATGAATTTTCTTTAGTGGTCTTTCGATTATAAGTGTATATAACTAATAATGACTGATGTTGATGAAATGTTGTTGGCCCACATTCACTTACTGAATTTACATATCTTTATTTAATAACTGAATTTTATTCCATTTCGGTATTGAAGTTACATCAATGGGCTGACCTCTGTATTTATGTAAATGTTATCTTTCAGTCCTAGGATAAAAGGGATGATGATCACAGATTGTTAACTGGACTTGTAAAATGGTAAACTGCAGGGCAACAGCTCAATCAGAAAGACCCTTGTATAAACCTTGTCAGTGGTTCTTTGTGGAACCTAAATAAAACATGCTTAATATTGACAATTAGAGGTGACCTCAGGGGCAATTATGACTAGGCTGAGTCACCCCACTAAAACTCAGTAATGCCCCCAACTTTGAAGGCAGAGGCGGAGTCACGGCAGCTAGGTATGGCTGAAAGAGAACGGGACTTGAAGTCAGGACACCTACATGTGGATCCAGGTCTATTTCTTCTTAGCTATGTGACTTTAGACAAGTCATTTAACCTAACTAGACTTCTGTTTTCAAAACTGGAATAATATTTGCCTCAGAGTGGTCTAAAGATTAAATGAGGTGTCATGTATGAAAATGCTTGTAAATTCCCACAAAACAATCGGAAACTATTATAGTTTTATATAGTATTATAGCCTCTAACACTGCATAAACTACCAAAAAACCCAAAA
>NC_048220.1:57398254-57501347 GCF_002007445.2 Ailuropoda melanoleuca | reverse complement strand
TTTTTTTTTACTCTATTACTAGCAATTTTACTCTACTATTAGCAATATCTTTGCATGTGAAAAGATACATATATCTACATTAATCATTAATTTTAATTTGGTTGTACTAACCATTAATCTAGTGATGGATATTTGGGTTGTTACCATTTTTTAATGCTCTTATAAACAGCAAAACAATTAATATCCTTCAACATATATATTAGCATATTTATCACATTATGTTTTCATGAACATGCTTATTCCAAGAATCCATGCTTAGCGGTGAAAACTGAAAGCAAATAACTTAGAGAACTTATATCTAAAGTCTTAACAGAAAGTGAGCTAAAGAAGTAATTTGAAACTTGGGAGTTCCTCCATAACATTAGTTATGGCCACTTTAAGTCCTAAATGTTCCACAAAGACTTTCCACATTCAGGCTGATTTTTCTTTTCTTAAATCATTGAAAGTACCTAATGTCTTTACCCTCTATTTCAATTTTTAATGTTATTCACTTAATCAATATTTGTTTAGTATGTACTATGAACAGCTCATTGTGTTAGAGGAATAAAACAAATTGACAAAGGTATCAAATAATTCTTGCCCTCAGGAAGCTGTCAGTTAAACTTTTTGCTTTTTCTCATTTTTTAAAAATGTGTCTTTTCACCCTAAAAATTTTATAAGGAGCTTGAAGTAACTATGTAATATAATTTGCTCACAAGCAGTGATTTATCCTTTTAGGAATCTCTATAAACATTGTATCAGTATTTAGGACTCAGGAAAATTTTCCAGATAGTTTTTGTGGAAAACATCATTCAACAGTAGGAATTCTGAATCCAGGGTCAAGGCTTTTTATTTATTCTCCAACACTCTGAGATTTTGGTCAGTGACTGCACTTTTCTGGATCTCAGTTTCTTAATTTAATTTGTGGGAAGTTCAGATTACTATAAATGATCTTGGAGTTCTTCCAGTTCCTGAATTCTGAAACAGTTACACTCAGTTGAGCATAGGCTACTTTCCAAAACGTAGGTTCTCAGTAAGTATCTGTGGAATAAATGAATACTGTAAATTAAAGAAGAATGGCTTATGACAAGAAGAAACCACCTTTGTAGAGTTTAATGCTATAGTATAAGTACTTTTTTAAGTAAAGGGAATAAATGAAACTAGATGATGACAACTTTACTAAAAGATGACTTATGTTCTCAATAATACAACTGCAGAGATGTCTATTTTATTAGATTGAATCCATACTGTATTACAACACACACATACACACAACTACACAGGAATGATACCTTGAATCAAAAACATCAAAACTGTGCGACCACCATCTAATTAACAATGAATAATGCAGATCAAAAGTTAGATTTGTCAAAAGAGGTATCTCATCCTGCGAAAGTTTCTCTAAAAAGTCTGAATGAAGACTGGCTTCTCTTTTAACTTTCTGGGAGTTGAATTACCAACATCTTTTAAAATGTTATTTCTAGTTATTTGCTCATGTTGTAAGGACATTTTCTTAGCCTAGTTTAATACTAGTGTTACCATGGCTGGAATATCAACCTTTTCTTACTCAAATGAGAAACATTAATACAGTTTGGAATAAATTACTTGCATTCTGTTACATATTCTGAGAATAATATTCCTGAAACATGTCAAGGTACCAAGCTTAGCAAAATGAGAGATCCAGAAAAATGTCTAATGATTAATGGCACTGTTGACACTTGAAAAATCATGCCCATTTGACTATGACACATGGTTCTGAAATCAAAAATCAAAGGTCTATTTTTATGTGGCCTGACTATGTCTCTACCAATACAATACACACATAAAATCCAGGAGAATGTCTTTAGGATTTTAGGATACATTAAGTATTGTTTGTTTGTTTTTTTAAGCAGAAAGGGAAACTATAAAGATTGATCAATTCAATTGGATTGATCAATTCATTAGAAGTAAGTACTTCTATTCATCAGTAGATATCTTAAAGAAAATGAAAAGACAAGTTACAAACTGAAAGAATATATTGCAACATATGCTACTGACAAAGGATTACTATCTAAAACTCCTATGACATTTTAAAAATCTAACATAATTTAACAATGTATGCCAAAGACCACAGGAACTCCAAGAGAAGGGAACAGTGGGGGCAAATAAGCATATGATAATAAAATCAACTTCACTGGTAACCAAGGAAATGAAAACCACTATGAAATATTTTACACCAGATTGCAAAAATGAAAATGCCCAACAATAGCAGAGATCATGGAGGACATGGAATATAACAAGATGAATTACAACTGGTTAGAGTATAAACAGTGAAATCGTTTTGGATAACAATTTGGCAACAACTACCCAGGTATATGGAGAGGTATATACCTACACCCAGGAATTCCACTCCCACGCACACATTCTAAAGAAACATTTGCATATCTATGACAGGAGATATATGCACAAATGTTCATTGGTGCATTGTTTTTAATAGCAAAAAACTGAAAACCACCCAAATGTCTCTCCACAGGAAAATGGGCAAATAAGTCACAGAATTTTCACACCATGCACTACAACAATACAGCTATACACATGCATGAATCTCGGTGTTGAACAGAAGAGCAAGGCGCAGAAGAATATACATAATACAATTCTATTACACAAAGTTCAAAAATATGCAAAACTAGGCAGTGTTCCTCTCTGAACACCACTGTGTGTGTGTGTGTATGTGTATGTGTAGTGTGTTAGTGTAATGGTGTAGGTACATAACAGTTCTTCGCTCTTCCATGACAATGTTCTCAAATTTCTGGGTCTTGTAAGTTTGGCTTCTGTGAAGATAGTGATACAGAAGAGAGACGAGTTTAGTACTAGGTGTAAAGGGTTTGGTGAGTCTCAAGTGCCAGCCAGATATGTGAAGGGACATAGATGGTGAACAAGTAAACCACTGCATAGATGGAGAGCTCAGGGGAGAAGATGGGACTATGTGTAGAGAGATAGCGGTCACTGCCGCATCACGGCACTGAAGGCAAATGAGCTGAAGAGAGCTATACTATGAGAGAAAATAGTTTAGTACAGAATTCTGGAGAGTATCAAAATTGCAGGGCAGACAGAAATGATTAAAAGGAGACTGTAAAGGAACAATGTGAGAGATACGGGGAGAACCAGAGAGAAGCGCTGTCCCAAGAGCCAAGGGCCAAGTTTATTCTGTGTGCTCACAGCTTACGCTCTTTCCACACGCCACCCAAATGCTGGCCTTCTATATAGCTTTGCTCAATCAGAAATCCATGGTTTCACCCACAATGAATTATCTGGAGTTGAGAGGAATAGCTTGGAAGGATGCTGCTATGCCTGTGATTTATTACAGAAAAGAACAGGCCATGTTTTCTTTTGGAAAGAAGGAAGTTTTAAACTCTTGGACTGTAGCAGCCACAAGAATCTAGCAGAACGGTCAGTTCCTGCCTGGCCACCAAACCAGGTCATCCTAAAGGAGCTGTGTCTCTCACATTTTATTTATATCTATGTATATGTACATAATGTGTAGACTATCAATTTCCCTGGCATCTACCCACCTCATCTCTGACTTCCCCGGGATCGGAGTAAAGATCAGATGTGGCACAAGGGTTAAAGAGGAGGGGTAAGGTAGGGAGATGTCCTGGGAGAGAATCAGACCTGAGCATTGGCAAAGACATACATTATTTGGTAATAATAAAAGCCAAATAGCAAATGATTTGTTTTTTAGGATGTAACAAATCAAACCTTCATCAAAAGGACCACAAAAAATGGCCAAATCAAGGTATTCTGTACTTGCTACTATTAAATAACTGGGCAGTTAACATACTGACCTTAACAGAGTTTCCAAAATAAACTCAATTACAGAAACATTCTTTAAATAGAAAAGTTTTAAATGTATGCTTAAAGATTTGACATCACCAGAGTTACCACAGTGTTTTCAAATTAAATTTCAGTATTTAAAAATTTTTGATCTTAGAATAAGTGGGAAAAGTAGCTTCAAATTTCTAGTTGACCTTATAAAAACCAAAAGCATATCCTAAATATATTAACAGATTGAAGTCATCAGATCTCAGTAAAACAAGTATTGAATGTTGTCTGGAATTCAGTGGGTCCAGACAACATTGTGTTGGCCTGAGAAAATGAAAGAAGTCAAAACTTTCTTTCTGGCAAGTGAAATGGCAATTAAATAGTGTTAGTTATTTTCAATTAAATTTCTAAAGATATCTTTTTCTAAAGAATATGACTTTGCTGTTCAAATTTATTAAGAGCAAGAAGAAAACAGAAATATGCTTTTGAAATAAGTAATATGATTGAAACAAAGAAAGGAGAATTATGAAGAGTGACTATACTTAAAGCTAAGATGCTTTATAGGTATTGGGAAAGAAACATAATTCTAAAATTTTTCTGTAAAATATATATATTATGGATTTGAAAAAAAGATTCTGTGGTTCTATATAATTCAATGTTTAAAGTCACAACCATTAAGAAATATATGGCCCCAATCCACAGGGATGCCAAAATTTATGCAGGAATTTCATAATAAATTGGAAGATTTTGTTACTCTTACTGCACCTTATTCAGATTAATAATATTACTCTGGTAATTCATCAGATGACTAATATTAGAGTCTATACACATGCTTCAAAAAATCAATACCTGAAAAACCCTATATTAAACCTCACTTCTTCCTACATTTGTTGCACGTTTTGAAATGGTGTGACATTTGCTACTGTTGATTTATGCCTATAAAAGTAGAAAGCTGTCATCTTGGTAGAAAATGATTCTCCACAACTTTAAAGACAGGCCATTGCTTATTGCTGCTTCATGTGCTACAAAGGAAACCTCCCTCACAAGACTAGAAAGCTTCTCAGGTGGAGAGACTCTGCTTTGCTTGACCTAGCACATGAACGTTTTAATAACTGCATGCGTTAGTTAATGAACAAATGACTGAAGGAGGTAGACAGTATTAAGAGAAGAAGAAGTCTCAATAAAATCAAACAACCTGCCCAAAACCACCCAGCCAGTAAGCCTGAATGTGAGCAACAAGCAGGTGATGCAGGAGCCAGGACATTAGCCTACGTTTCCTTCACCTATCACGCTACACTGGTGGATGGAAGTCACTACTTCTTACTTCTAGGACAGACGAAGGCAGCTTGGTGTTAAGGAGTGTGTCTCAAAAGGTAGTTCTATGAGATGCTCTCAAAGAGTGAAATCTGTGGTCCAAAATATTTGGAAAATATGCATTTATCTCCATGAAGTCCTCTTAGTGTTTCATGTGCATATTATACATTAAAAGCTATGGAAATTCCATAAATAAATTCGTTAATTATTCCATAAATTTTTTAATCAAATTATTAAGTAAAACAAAAGCAAGGTGCAGAAGAGTATGTGTAGATAATGTGTGCGCACGTGTGTGTGTGCACGTGTGTGTGTGTGTGTATGTGTGTGTGTGTTTATATGTATACAGAATAGCTATGGCAGGAAGAATTAACAAGAAACTAGTAATGGCTAATTCTGGGGAAAGGAATTTGGGCAGAAAAACAAAGATACTTTTAGTTGGATAGTCTCTTAAACAGTTAAGATTTTTTTAAACCTTATACATAGATCATATCTTTATAAAGTGCTTTAAGGAAAAAAAAAAAAAGGTTGTTTAACCTGGGTTTAGGATGTGAACTTGGAAGTGGAAGCCTTTTTCTTCACTATCTCTCAACTATTAACATCCCAAGAAACCAGTGTTCTCTGGAACAGATGGCATTACTTGCTTCCTTGAGAATACATCTGCTAGCCTGAACCCCAAAATTTAGTGGTCCAATGAAAGAAAATAAAAATACAGAAAAAGGAAACAGAACTCTACTTTTGGTTACCAAGAGAAATGGAAGAAACCATGGGTAGACACTAATGCCCAGCCATGCAAGTTAGTGATCTCTAGTTTCACCACAGTGTGGAACTGGCCGTTTGAGTTTCCAGCTGCTGCTGTAACAAATCACCATAATACAGCGGTTTACAATAACACAAATTCATTCTCTGACCGTTCTGGAGGTCTGCTGTCTGACCCAGATTTCAATGGACTAAAATCAAGGTGTTAGCAAAGCTGTGTTCCTCTCTGGAGGCTCTAGTGCAGAATTTATTTCCTTGCCTTTTCCAGCTTCCAGAGCTACCCCCTTCCTCCATCTTCAAACCCAGCAGTGTCAGGACTCTGTCTCACAGCACATCACTCTGACTTGCTTCCTAACCGCATCTCTTTCTCTGCCTCTCCTTTTTTCTCTCCCCACCCCCCCCATTTAAGAGCCTGTGATACATTGGACCTGCCAGGATAATCCAGGATATTTAGCTACTTCTTTTTTATTTTTATGATATGTTAGTCACCATACAGTATATTATTAGTTTTTGATATAGTGTTCCATGATTCATTGTTTTACTTAGTAACTTCTAAAGTCAGCTGATTAGCAACTTTAATTCATCTGTAACCTTTTTGCCATGTGATCTAACACAGGCTTTGGTTCCAGGAATTAAGGCATAGACCTCTTTGGAAGGGTGGTGGCCATTCTTCTGTCTACTCCTACCTTCACTTGGTTAGGGCTCAATTGTTATTCTAACCCATCAGCTTACATATGCTTCAGGGTAGCTGAATAGAGAGGCAGGTTGTGTGAGAGCACACGCAAAGCCCACAGCTAAAAGAAACCCTCACCCTGGCTGGAGGAGGCATCTGCGAGGTGTGTGCAATAGGAACTAAAACGCAGAAGAATCCACACTTTATCTTCTTATCCAGAGATAAACTGAACCGGATTCCCTGAGAAAGGGTGGCAACTACTATCATCCATCACCTACCCATCCACTGTTTATTGAGTGCTTACCACGGGGCAGAGACCCAGGAGACTGTGCCAGATGGTTAGAATACAAAGGTGAGCACACAAACCATTCAGGGCAGTAGCAGAACTCAGCGGCTCAGCTCCCCTGAAATCAGACTTACAGCAGCCCTTGTCTAGGCTGTGTTTAGAGGCCTGTCTACAGGACCGTGTTTTATTACGACAGTTCTAAAGAGTAAGGCTGTTAAAGAACCACAGAAATGCCACACTCACTGGAATGTGACATGTGCTGTCAGTCACACAGGGCCACATGCTTAGATGCCCTCATCCCTGGCTTATTGTTCTGCTATTGCTATCTTGAAATTGTTAATAATTTTGAAAAAAGGGGCTTTACATTTCCATTTTGCAATGAGCCTGCAAATGACTGTAGTTTGTCCTGACCACACATTTTGAGTAACCTCAGTATACCAGTGCCAAACGGAACCTAACCAACTGCTCAGACTTCTGCACCGATAAACAATGGGACTTTTTAAAAACCAATTATGCATTGATGTATATGAACCCATTCTGCCCTAATCAGAATCTAGTTTTGGTCCTTAGTTAGCATAAACACTAGTAAACCTCCTTTATAACACTTAAAACACACCTACTTTTTCTCTTCTGGGAAATACTTGGTGAATTTTTCTTTTTTTTTTTTTTGGCCTGCAAACAAATAAACATGCATTTTCCTGATAAATACATACATTGCTTTATTAGGCTTTTCCTTTTCCTTCCTTTCCTCCTTTTTTCTTTTAAAAGATCCACTGTCTTTTGTTTTACAGTAAGAGAACTCAATTTCTACTTTAATTAACAGACTGTTCCATTATTCTAGTCCTTGTTAGTGGGCTTTATTCTTAGTGTTCTTAAAATTACCCAGTCTAATTAATTCCTCTACTCTCAAAGCAGCAAGCCTGTCATTAGTGCCATCCTGTGCTGTGGCTTACCTAAGTCCTTCCCTTTGGATTTATTGATTATCAGTCTGCTCCAAATCCTTCCTGAATATTTTCCTAGGCTTTTCGTGGAAAAGGTGACTAAGGATGATTACATGGTCAGACTTTTTTAAAGAAGTCGAACTATTTTTTAACATCACTAATATCATAATAATTTTATATAAAAATGAGTAGAGTACCATATAACTGACACAAAAAATAAACCAAAAAACCACTTCTTTACAAAGTGTACTAATTCAATTTGGTTTTATGGGTGAAATGTAAAGACAGTCATTACTCAATTTCTGGGAGATGTTGTTTTACAGAAACATGTCAGAAAGGAGTTAGAGCACTGGAAGAAGGCAGATGGAAATAATCCACAAAATTCTGTGGATTCTGATTCTGAATTATAAAGATAACACTCTACAGTTGATTAAAAAAAAATTTAATCAAACTGTAAAGTAAAGCCAAGCTGATTAGGGAGGCAGAGCGTTTTAAAAACAACTCATTTTATCTCACAACTGGTAGCAATTCACGGTTGTAGATAAGGCCGTACAAGGCATGGAAGATGTAATCTATATGCTCAAAGTGACTGAAGAAAGACCTATCTACCCTTTTGACCCTAGGAAAATTTATTACATGGATGGTGTTATGATTCCAGTAAAAGTTCAAATGTCACCACTGAACTTTTATCACACTTAAAATACGTGAAATACACAAACGTTATTTAAAAGTCAACCAAAACCACACAGAAAGCTGTACAGTTGTGTTTTATGTTTGCATAACTACATTTACTAAGTGAATAATATACATTTTCTCATTGTAATATCTTTATCACTATATAAATTACCTATTTTTTCAAGATTTTGTACTTAACTAATGTTTGTTTTGAGGAAGGAGAGTAAATATGACACATGGTTCCATTAGTGTATTAACTGATGCAATTTAATTTCATTTTTAAAATGTCCTAGTGTAATTACTGCCTTAAGAAAAATATAGAACTAGTATTATTTAATCATAATTCTCCAAAATTCATAGTGGAAGAAGTTTTTATACAACATTCAGAAGTATCATTAACAAATTTGATTAAATCAATGTTTTCTAAAGGCATTGGTTTGATTTGTCAAAAAGCAGGACTGGCTGTAGCATTTAATTATTAAGCCCTGAACAGACACATTCAGGAAATAATCGAGTAATAATTCAAACAGCCATTGTTACCTAACTGATCTCATTTTGCTACCAGAAGGCGGCTATCTATCTCAGCCTTGATAGTCTGTCATCTGAACTAGATAATTATTAACTTTTCCCTTTCTTTTCATTTCTTTCTCCTTCCGCTCATCTTCCAACTGTTGATAATTATTTATCTTTCTATGACACAAGTGTGATTATTATCTTCCACTCCTACAACGCTGTAGTTGAAACTCCCTTGGGATAGGAAATAAAGAAAGAAATCATTGAATGATTTCTGATTCATGGCTATCTTTCTGGCTCTAACTATCCATCGCTCTTCTACCTAAACTTGTCATCCACTAAACACACCGTTCTTTGGTCATCAAACTTTTCCACATAGTTCCCTTAGCCAGAGGTCTCTTTCTAAGTTCTGAGCAGACTCCTACTCATCATTAAAAGCCAAATTCAGGGCGCCTGGGTGGCTCAATCAGTTAAGGGTCCGACTCTTTGTTTCAGGGCAGATCATGATCTCATGGTTCATGAAATTGAGCTCCGCATCAGGCTCTGTGCTGGGGGCGGGGGTGGAAGGTAGGGGGCAAGTATGCTTGAAGAGTCTCTCCCTCTGCCCCTCCCCCTACTCTCTTTCTATCTGTCTCTCCCCAAAATAAATAAATAAATAAATCTTTAAAAAGCCAAATTCAGGTGTCACTGCTCTTGGAAGCTGTATTTTCCTAGGCAGAGAAATCATCTCCTATTCTACCACAGAATATCCTAAATCAAGTAAGTCATTGCTGTGTAATAAACCACCCTTTAGCAGCCCCAGTGACCTCTGTATTATGCTCGTACTTTCTGTCAGTCAGGAATTTGGACAGGGCACAGCGGAGAATGGCTTGTCTTTGTGCCATGGCATCAGGGCATTAGCTGGGAATACCGGAAAACTGGGCTGACATAATGTCTGGGAGCTGGAATTCTCTGAAAGCTCATTCAGTCCTATCTGGTATTTGGACTTCAAGCCCTCAAAGATGAGGACTGGCTACTGGAGGGTCTTCAATGGCTGGGTTTCCTTACAGCATGGCAGCCTAGAATACTCAGACTTCTTATATAAAAGCTTAGGGGCTCTAAGCACAAGGTTGCCTTTTTTGACCTAGTTTCTGGAAATCACACAGCATCGCTTTTCCTGCATTCTGCTGTTACAAGGGAGTCAAAAGCCCACCCACACTGAAGGAGAGGAGACACAGAAACCACCTTTCAATAGGAGTATCAACCACAGCTTTTAATTCTGTACATCTTTGTCACTTATATTATAAGCAACTGGAGAATAGGAACTATGATTTAGAACAATTGTTTCATTCAGAATTTGGCTCAATTCCTAGAATAAAGAACTATGTGTGTTGAAACTGACCAAAAAGTGTCTTGTCAAGGGCATTTGCCTTTTTTCTGAGTGTGAAAAAAGTTACAGCTACTTTCATATATAATTTACACAGAATAAAAACCATTCCAGATGAGAACAGCAATTATATGGACTTTGTAGAAATCCCGCCACATAAAATAAACTTAAACCTCATTTATATGTTCCACAAGGAAATTTCAATTGACANGACTTTGTAGAAATCCCGCCACATAAAATAAACTTAAACCTCATTTATATGTTCCACAAGGAAATTTCAATTTCTGACGACTACTGGCTAGTAGCTAGCTCACTTTCCACTATGAACTAACTTAAATTATTTATTTTTTCCAAGTAGTTGGCTGTTTATAAATTTCTATGCTTACAAGTTCATAACTAATACCATTAGTTTAGTTATACTCCACTTTACTGGAATGTTTGGGAAGGAAAAGTTGTGGTTAAATTAACGATGTTTCAATCCTCATGGCTAAAAGCCTCACTAGCAAATGCTGGCCATGTTCTAAGTAAACACATACTCAGAACTATGTAACAACTACTGGAAGACTCTCATTAGTCAAATTTTCTATTAAGTTTCACTGAGATGTTGTTTCTATTATTATTATCTAAGCTTTAGGAATGTTAGTCCATCTAAACTTCTTTTATCTGGCTATTGGGAAATGACTAGGAAAAATAAGCAATCATACTTTCCTTAAAAATGCAACTAAAAGTCAAAGGTAAAATAAAATCTTCAGCTCTATACATCCTTTATTCTGAGAAGAAATGTGGCCCTTGTTAGCAACAGGGAGTTATCACCATCAATCTTACCATCAATGAGCAATGAAGAAGAAGAACCAGATTTCAAATATCAGAAACCATAAAGAGAAATTAAAATGTTGAACCAAGGGGCGCCTGGGTGGCACAGCAGTTAAGCGTCTGCCTTCGGCTCAGGGCGTGATCCCGGCGTTATGGGATCGAGCCCCACGTCAGGCTCCTCCTCTATGAGCCTGCTTCTTCCTCCCCCACTCCCCCTGCTTGTGTTCCCTCTCTCGCTGGCTGTCTCTATCTCTGTCAAATAAATAAAAAATCTTTAAAAAAAATAAAATAAAATGTTGAACCAAGAAATTCTAACACTTGTTTGGAATTAGGAAAGCTGTCATCCATATATTCACATGCAGCCCCAAGATATAAGCATGAAAACTGAACAGGCTACAAACATGCATGGAAAACATTCAGCTTGATTCTACAGTCTGATCATAATTTCCCTTAAAATATATATAACCTCCGAATTCCCCTCAAAATGTTATTGGGCTTCTATGGATGGGTAAACAGAGAATATTTTAAATTAATTCATTTAAATTGCTATCCGCCTGCATTCTTTTATTATTTCAGTAAAAACAGGCTCATTTGTCATATTGTAAAAGAAATAGGATGTTTGATATTTCCTGCTTTATCAATGGACAGTTTTCTGTAACTAAAGAATTTGGAAGTGACTAAAAGGAGCAATTAAAAATCCTATTTGTAAGATTACAAGTTTCTAGAAGGCAGAAACCATGGTTATCTATGTTTGTTTTAACCCATACAGGACAATTGCAACGAAGGAAAAAGTTGTTTTCTTTAAAAAGTTTGTTTTTCAACTTAAACTCGGGACACAATTTTTAGAAATGTTGTAAATAACAGATTTCTTCAGGTCATTCCACTAAAATTACTTAGCCTATGATGAACAAACTATTAGAAAGGAGTAATGAGGAGAATAGTCAAGACAATTATAAAAACCTGTTTTTCATACTTTTCTTACTTCAACCAGTATTTTCTCAATGTAAGGCATTGTGCTAGCCTCTGAGATGAATAAATAAGACATAACTCCAAACTCCGAAAATCTCTAGTGAACAAAAAATTTAAAGAATTAAGTATAATATGCTGTGATGGAGTACATTAAAATATTGACTTAGAAGATTAAAAGATATTTCAAGTTTCAAATCTAGATGTCAGGAACACATCTTTTCTTATAGAGGGCTCATTTGTATTTTCAGTTATATACATAAAAATTAACATGTTACACATAAATGCTATTTGATGTTTACTACATGGTAATTCCGCATAAGTCTTAAAGCAATGCTTGGCTGTTAATGATTAAAAGTAATTCTTATTTGTAACAGCCATAATTGTTTTCTTTCCTGAAGCAACTTTTTTCATAAAGAAATGGAACTAAATGCTGTAGCAGAACACTGAATACTTAAGGGAAACAGTTACTTATATTCATGGGAATTTTATTAAAATAATGACAAAAGCTATTAGATAACTAGACAAATGCAATCTGAATATCCAACATTTCGGTTGGGGGGTGGTTAAAAGGCGACTTCCACATCTGAATGTCCCTTCTAGGTCCAAAATTTCAGTATTGTATTTTCAGGACAGAAGACTGTAGTGCAACTTTTAGGTTTTATCCAAAGACATGAATCTAAAATTTCTGTATTACCTCTCCTCCTTAACTTATTTTGGGTGTTGAATCATAATCAAAGAAATATTCCTTACAGTGAAAGAGTTATTACTTAAACATTTGGTAAGAAGAAATTATGAATTTCCCAAATCACTTCTTAAGATGACTTGGTTTTCAAATTCAGGAATTCTAATTCCTGGGGCGCCTGGGTGGCACAGGGGTTAAGCGTCTGCCTTCAGCTCAGGGCGTGATCCCGGCGTTATGGGATCGAGCCCCACATCAGGCTCCTCTGCTATGATCCTGCTTCTTCCTCTCCCACTCCCCCTTGCTCGTGTTCCCTCTCTCACTGGCTGTCTCTATCTCTGTCAAATAAATAAATAAAATCTTTAAAAAAAAAAAAAGGAATTCTAATTCCTATATCAATCCTAGTGGATGCAACCAACAACAACAAAATATTTACTTTTTGGTATATAAAACACATCATATTACAAACACTTCAAAAACTTCAGAGAAATAGAATAAAAATAAAAATTATCCTCTGTCCATTCACCTGCTGATATTTTAGTGTTTATCTTTTTTGGACTTACATATACATATAATATACATAGCCATATAATATACATATACATATA
This sequence comes from Ailuropoda melanoleuca, assembly GCF_002007445.2. Lineage (NCBI taxonomy): Eukaryota > Metazoa > Chordata > Mammalia > Carnivora > Ursidae > Ailuropoda > Ailuropoda melanoleuca. The sequence continues at coordinate 57,487,974 of NC_048220.1, read as the reverse complement.
TATAATATACAGTCTTTTAAAAATAAGTATACTATGAAAAATACTTTGTATCACATTGCTCTTAACAATTTGCTGGGGATTACCTTTCCTTGTCAATAACTATGGCCCTACATAGTCATTTTTAATGGTATCAGTATATTTCATTATGGTGAGGTACCATAACTGAACCTCCATTTACAGTCAAAAATTATAAACAATTTAAATACCTATTGTAAATCACATTTCAATGAACATCCTTGAATGTACTCTTTTTAGGTAATGTTCTTCAGGCAACAGTTCTATTTACTTCTAATTGAAAATGGTTTATTATAACACCGTAGTTCCTGATAGTTCTTACTCTTAGGAATGCTAAAGGGAGAAGTACAGCTTACAGCCAAGAGAGTAGCATATATGCTTTTTAACTACCCGAGAATTAAATTATTTTTTAATGAAAGTTCCATTTTGAAATGATGTGACTTTTGCCACAAATTAAAGTACTAATACATTGCGATAAAAATGTTGATGGGAGCAATGACCACAGTAAGTATCAATATAAACCTGCGAAATAAAATGATTAAAACCTGGGGAAGTGAAAAGAGTATCCATTAAAATATTTGTATATTACCAAATAGAAAAAGACCAGACACTCCTTAGGTTTCTCCTTAAAGACTACACCACCCCTTGTTTTCCAGTCATAAAAAGTTTTGCTATTACAAATCAGAGGTAGACTTCATACATATTATACACACTATTTTTGTTCATTTTTCTTCAGGAAATTAGATTAGGTCATATGACCTATTACAGGAGTGTTTTGTGCTGTTAGTCGAGGGGTGGGCCAGACTCTCTCTCTCATAAATGAACTAAATGGTTATTACTAATTTGGAAATAAGGCAAAGAGAGATTTTTCATGGGATTCAGGAAGAGTCAGACCTGACAATGTTTCTGCACTTACTGTGCAGAGAAGCAAAAGGATGAAAAGATAAAGATAATATATGTATTGAAAAGTGTCTTATTCCTTGTGATATTGATATTTTAACGCAAGTATACGTGATTATACTCTGATGTCACTCTGCCATACATATAATTGAAGAGAATAATTTAAGAGGTATAAAGATGACTTTTTAAAAAAGAGGACCTTGACTTTTCTGGATGCAAATAAGAATTCTAATTAGAAGTTTCAGGTCTTCACATGTAACCTGGATCTGTCCTCTATGACTTTTTCTTTTTAATTCAACATGCAAAATTCTGTTGAAAGCTTATTCAAAGTTGCTTATCTGTCATCAGGACTAACAGCTAACATTTATTAAATGCTCTCCTTACACCAGGCACTGTTTTAAGCTCCTTATCCATGCAATTGTCACAATAACCCTATGTCTTGTTACGGTCTTTATTTGCCGAATGAGAAACCAAAACCCTAGATACATGACCCACTCGCCTAAGTTCTCACAATTTACAAATGGCTAAGGCAGGACTTGAACCCAAGTCTACTGGCCTCCTCCATGCTCTTAAACAACGCCTCTTTCCCTTTGCCTCAAATGTCTTCTTCATTACTACGTGCCCAAATTTTAACTACCCTAGAAGGCTCAGCTAAAATGTTACATGCTTCGTGAAACCTGCCTTGATTTCAGACTCTTTACAACCTCTTATCACATACCACTAGAGAATCATTCTAGCAAAGTAAACTACTTCTGCTCAAAGCAACATAGTTTTATGTGTTACCTGCCTAATTATAACGTGTAAAGTTGAAAGCAGGGCCATTTCCAGAAAATATTTCTTAAAGTACAAAAGGTGTTTATAGTCAGATTATAAGTTCTATTTTCCCTTTAAGTCATTAATGTCACCATCTTGACTGACAAGTACTTAGCAAGTATTTGAAAGTGACTTATGCCTCACTGGACACTGTCTGCATAATATTAAATTGCCATGGTCACTACCCTCTTTGAGCTTATAATCTAAAACAGATGTCCTGGTGTAAACAAACATAAAAAGAGATAAAGGTGCCTACATGCATCTGTTCAGCAACTGACATACACTGCACACATGAAATATTTATATTATGTTCCAGTCACAGTGCCACAGTACAAGTAGTGTCTCTGTGTGTGTGTGTGTGTGTGTAGAAGACTGAAATGTTCATATTCAGAGTCAAGGTAAGGATTTTTTAAATGCAGGTTTTGTCTATGTAAAAAGAAGGCAACAGCTCACATCTGTGTAACTAGGACTTTATTAGAAGAATACAGATGTCAATCACCACAGAATAACCACTGTACACATGTGAACCAGATGCTTCCATGTAAAATAACCCAGGGTGTTTCACAGATGAATCACTGAAAACGTAATTACACATCAGTCCTTGTTTATTAGTAACAGGTCCGCTTATGTGGAAGCCATATGGTACCATCCATCCTGAACTAGTGGAACATACAAAAATGGGTACTGTGAGATTTTCAAATAGACACTCTTCTTCTGCTGCTTTGCTATCCTTGTGGCAAGGTATGTGATGACTGTATGTGTTCAGTGAAATGTCTTGGGATAGAGGTCCATTGCTGCCTCTTACAATGTCAATAAAGTTTACATAATATTCTTTCCTTTCAAAGGATTTTACTCCAACAGAAAATAAAATGTTTAGTGACCACAGAACTCCTCTATACCTAATTAATGACTGTCAGGGTAAACATTCATTTATAATACCTTGAAAGTGTGCCGAGCACTAAAGTATTACCAGTGTTTTCTTTCGCATATAGTTTAATGTTAATTCAATATGAATTCATTGCAGATAAACAAAGCCCATGTAAAAGTTGTCAGAAAGCATCTATGTTTTACAACATTGATGCTTTGAGCTCCAAGGGTCACAAGTCTGTGTTTCATAAAGCTGTCTACCTATTTACATACTCGATTTGCTTGTTTTCTTCATGTGTCAGAGCACTGCCTGACAAATAGCAATGGAACTCTTTAGTTAAGAGCAAAGCCTTTTAAGGGGAGTTCAATTTTCTGCTTCAAAGGACTTTAAAACAAAGAAAATCAGCACACTAAAGTCTACTTCTATGGAACACTTTGGTTAGGAAACTACACCAAGGGGGTACACAGCATGAAAGCCATCTAGAACACTGTATCCAGCTATCCTGCTGTACTTAAAGGCTGAGGTAGAAACAGGGTTTTGTTGTTGTTGTTGTTTTTGCGGAGGTAGAAACAGTTTTAAGTATTCTCAAATAACTTAGGCTCTAGGAACAAAACACTGAGCAGTATTTTAATGACGTAGCCTCAGGGTTTTCTTTTGTTTACTGTTTGATTACATGGACAAAAATGTCATTGGCAGGTTGATTTGTTATTTCTCTTCAGCCTTAAATTTTTTTTTCAATAATTATAACAAAGTTTTATGAAATACTTGATACATACAATATACACACAACATGTAAATACATATATTAAAAAGCATAACAATAAATCAAACTCCTGCATTGCTACTACTTAAGAATATAAAATTACCAATATGGTCACCCTCCACATGCTCCATTCTCCAACCTTCTCTCCTTGCCTCCCCACAGAGGTATAAGCTATCCTATATTGTGTTAATCAATCCTTTGCCTTAAAAGGAGAAATTTTATTACATGTATACATATTCCTAAATAACATCTTGTTCAAATGCTGCTTTACTTTTGAGGTTTTATGGAATTATACTATGGCTAGCCTTCTGTGACTTGCTTCATTTATTCAATATTAAGTAACTGTGATTCATCCATCTCATTCATTTTGACTGCTGTATAAATATTATGTTGTGTGATTTTATATATAATTCTCTATATATATGTGTGTAAATGTATATATATACGTATATATATATACATATATATATATATAAAACACAACACTGCTATGAACATTATTATATAAAATTTTTAGAGAACATACACTAGAATTTCTCTTTGGTAACATACCTAGGATTTGGACTTGGGGTCATACTGTATGTGAATGTTTAACTTTTTTTTTTTTTTAAATAACACCAAAAATTGTTTCTCAAAGTGTTTCTAATTTCTACTCCTATCACCAATGTTTAAAAGTTCCTGTTGGTCATTATTAAATGGCTAAAGTGGGATCTGAACGCAGGCAGTCTTGCTCTAGAGTCAGGGCTATTAACCTCTACAGTAGTTTCACATATACATATATATATGTGCGCACGCGCACACACACGTAAAATTTAGTTTATATATGTGTGTATGTGTGGTTGTGTATATACTATGCTATGATTTACATCCCTAAATCATTTTAGTTATGTAAAAAGTCACCACAGTACTGGCACATAGTAAGTACTTTTAAATAATAGCTAAATTTTAATAATAACATAATTATTAATAGTGAAAGAGTTTATAAGGCAAGTGGATAAACAAATGTACTATATCTATACCTGGAGTACTACTTATCAAAAGCAATAGAATACTGACACAGTTCTACATGGAAAAATCTCAAGGGCATTATGTTACATGAAAGAAGCTAAATTCAAAATGGCTACATACTGTACAATTTTATATGACATCCTGGAAAAAGCAGCTGCCAGGTCTGGGTGCGGGAAGACAGGACTGACTAGGAACGGGCATGAAGAAACTTTTTGGGATGACAGCAATATTTCCTAGCCTGATTATATGTTGGCCAAAATTCACAGAACTATACACCTAAGAATCTTGAATTTTATTATATGTTTACTGTATCTCAATGAGCAAAACAAATGAAAAACAGGAAGCAATCTTTCCCCTGAAAGACCATTTTCCAGCTATATTCATGAGCTTTTGTCTTTGACTAACATAAAGAATTATGCTATTATTTCTAAAATCTACTGATTTTTAAAATACAGCATATTATTAATTGAAATATATATATCCATGGAACAGCAATGAGAGTTCCTTACCAATCCTCTGGGAATAGAGGGAAGCAATCAGGGAAGAGGGCTTGCTAGTTTCAAACTATCAAGGGATGCTTAACATGCTACTTTAGATTTTCTATTTCTTTCTATACTCTTTAAAAAATAGATTACAACCTGCTTTTCTGGCAAGAGTTATTTGCTATGTGACCAAAAGAAATGTGACTGTACAGTACTAAAAACTCGCATTATGCAATGACAAAATTACACTTGTCAAAGCAAAACTTCAAGAAATAAACCATATTGTAGTTCAAAATGGAAGAGTGGAAAATGTGATGTTAGTAGAATATATAGATCCAAGACAGATTTTCTCATAAAGAATATGAAAGGTAAAGTGACTCAAACTTGGTTAGAAGAACTACTTCATTTTTTTCAATTATCCTTAAAAAATTAGAGACAGATTCTATTATGAAGAATAACAAAGTAAAATGAAATTTGGAGGAAAACTATCTATTAGTAGTAAGAGAATCGGGCTAAAAGCAGGTGAAGTCACAATTCCTAAAAGTACAATATGCTCAGCTATGTGATAGCTTTGGTTATGAGGCAGAAACATTTCCAGTCTCACTACAGAAGGGGGATGTTGATTTTGGAATTCAGTGGTAGTAGGGAGTATACAGTAGGAAATGTCTATATGCCAAGAAAGACTGCTCTGCTCTCTACATTGTTCTAGGAAGCAACTTCATTAAATAATCACTTGAAGGATTCCCAATCTATCTGTGAAAGTAGCAAAAAGTGAAAAGAGATCTCATTCTACATGACTGCCTGAGACTCAAATCGATCTTCTGAGTTCCCAATGAATCTTGTTCCAAATAACTTCTACTCTGCTTTTACAAGAGTGTGTTTTTGAATTTAGGTGGTGACAATAGTTATATTATTGAGTCGGTCAAAATCTTTACTCTCCTAAGGAGACTACCTAATGTCAAGTAGGTGCCAAGCTTAGCAAAGTTATGGATAATTACCAGAGCATATCTTTTTTCTCCTAGAATAATAAAAACTCTACTTTCCTTCTTCCAGATGCACAGGGAAAAAAAAAAGCTGCAGAAATAGAAAAAAGCCAATCCCATCTTATGTACTTAAAAAAAAAAATGATGCAGACATTCAACTGTTTCTCTTACATCTGTTAGGTTGAGGCAAGGAAAAGATCTGTTGAAATTCTAAATAACACGGTATCCCAAGTACAACTGTGACTTTTGTAAAATTCCCAACGACGCATTGGCTGATTAAACTAGCAGTTACTTTTCAGCCTAGTTTCCCTATTATTGTCAGGGCTGACAAACAAAAAGTAATTCATTGTCTAGAGACTAGCAGACCAAATAAATTTCGGAATGACTGAACTTCCCAGGCTTAGGCTGGCATGGATACAAACCAGAGACATAGTGACAGCATACGATTATATATTTTGTTAACAAAGTAGCCAAAGGACACAGCTTATATACATATATATATATTAAAAAAGAAAAACAAAACAAAATAAAAAAAACCTTGGGCACCTGGGTGGCTCAGTCAGTTAAGCAACTGACTCTCACTTTCAGCTCAGGTCACGATCGTGGAGTTGTGGGATCAAGCCCCACGTTGGGTTCCAAGCTCAGCACAGAGTCTGCTAAAGTTTCTCTCTCCCTGTCCCTCTGCCCCTCCCCATGCTCGCACACTTTCTCAAATAAATAAATCTTTAAAACAAAACAGAACATCCTTGAAAATTAATGGTAAGGTATACAACTGTGTATCCAGATGACGTTATCAATGTATGTGACCTATCTGGATATCTGATTAGAAAATGAAGAGATAATATATTTTTAAGATATAGAAATCTTTTGTTTTATAGTAAAATGAGAAGAAGAAATTGTAAAATATTTAAAAGAAATCTTTCTGGGGTGCCTGGGTGGCTCAGTTGGTTAAGCTCCTGCCTTCATCTCAGGTCATGATCCTGGGGTCCTGAGATCAAGCCCTGCATCTGACTCCTTGCTCTGTCTGCTTTTCCCTCTCCCTCTGCCTGCCGCTCCCCCTGCTTGTGATCTCTCTCCCTCCCTGTCAAATAAATAAATAAAATATTTAAAAATAAATAAACAAAATCTTTCTGCAAGTGAATATTATATATGTATTGTTCCTATGGGTTGCCATATTATTGTATCAATTATTTTTATAGGTGTCCCAGTGATATATACTGGGGAAAAAAGAAACAATGCTTATATGAATAATGAGAGAATTGCCTCAACTACGTGCCATCCATCACTTAAGCATAATTACTGTGCATATGAATAAAATATTTTTTGAAGTTTTATCAACAGGAGAGCTCTCTTGGACCACTCATAAAAACAAACAAACAGAATATTGCCATCTGTCTACATGAATTCAAATCTCCCTCTCAGTTCCATGTCTATTTGCATTAATAGCAAAGTTTTCTGGACTGTATTGGAGGCAATTATCCCAGAAAACCCTCTGCCAAAATACTACGTGAAGTGAAACCTCCCTGACTGGCTGAGTTTGCAAGCTTATTTTTAACTGGAGCGTAGAACTGGCTCAGTGTACTGTGTTTGGGCCAGAAGCCAGGAAGGTCTGGGGAGGAGGGGTTGTGAGTTCCATGGCCCTCAGATGAGCTGGAGATGCTAAGGAGGGGAGCAAGTGTTAGGCCTCCACAGGAAGCCTAATGAATATGGCTAAAACATCATTTAAAATTTTTTATTCCCTCCTGGTTTGGGAAGTGCCAGTATTTGGCCTCTTTCCTACAAAATTGAAAAGTCTGATAATGCTTAACGCTGTGAAGGATGTGGGAATGAAATTCTCAGTATCTAGTGATCAGTTAATCCAGTTTCTTGGCTCTAGGAAAAGAACTAAAATCGATAGCTGCCTTTTTACTTTTACTTTTCTTGTCATCCCTGGATAATCGAATTGTCCTTTGAATTATGATTTATTTGTCTTCCCCTCTTTGTTCTCATAACCAAATCACTGATACCTGATACACATCTCAGTAAATCTCATTTGGTTTGTAACATCTTTTCTTTACCATTTTCTCTCAAGTATTTCTAACAACTTTGAAAATAGATAACAAAACTCATCCAAATTCTGTCCGGTCTGCAAAATTTCTAACGGTCACCAACACAGTATCAGATGTTTTGTTCAGCTAACCTCACTACTTCTGTTTAATTTTGACAAGAGAACACAGAGAAATAATCTCTCTCTGTTTTTCACTTGGCCAAAAACTTTTAGGCAAAGTTCTTACTAATCCAAATAAAATGGAAAAAGAGAAGAGAAATAGTTTTATTAAAACTGTTGCTTTGTTTTTATTATGATTTGATGGGCTGGTAATTATTTGTCTAACTAGAATAAATTATCTCTCTCCCCAACTGATTAATCTATGGCACTGTTGAGATCTTCTAATCAAAATTTATACATAATAACTTCTCTAAAACCCTCAGCTATTGGCAATCTTATGAAATTATAAATTATTCTTTACTTTTGTAGCAGGAGAATATTTTTATTACTTATAGTATATATGATATTACTCTTTCCAAGAATGCTTCCTTGTCTTATACTCTTCTTCTCCTCAAAAACGTTTATTATTTAAAAAATTGAAATTTTTTAATTGAAGTATAGCTGACATACATTAGTTTCAGATGTACAACACAGTGATTCAACAATTACAAACACAATGTTCACTCTTGTAAGTGTAGTTACCATTGGTCACCCAAAAAATCATTACAGAATTATTGACTATATTCCCTAGGCTGTACTTTTTCATCCCTGTGACTTATTTATGCCTTGTACTCTTCTTTGATAAATAATAATGAATCAAAATTTTTAAAAATCCATGAAAATTATTTTAGGGCTTAATATTTCCTGAAATAAAACATACATTTCAAAGTATAGTTTTGTATTATAAAACTCACCACACATTTTTTTTATTTGTTTCTGCATTTTTGGACTCTCTTCTTTGTTTGAAAATCTCTTATTTTTACTTCAAGCCTCAGTTCATGTCTTCTAAGTGGCTTTAAAGAATCTGATCGCCAGAGCTAATGCTCCATCCCTGTACTCCCACTTCCTCTCCTGTATACCTTCGCTAGGTTTTCACTGCACCATCAGTATCAGTTTTTCTGTTTGTCTCTTTCACTAAATGTTGAGTAGCCCAGTATATTCACTTCCTGTGGCTGCTGCAATGAATTACCACAAACGCGGCGATTAAAAACAACACACATTTATGTTCCCACAGTTCTGGAACTTTAAAGTCTGAAATCAGTATAACTGGGCCAAAATCAAGGGATTGGCAGGGCTCAGCTCCTTCTGTATCCACTGGGGGAGAATCTGTTCCTTGCTTCTTCCGACTCCTGGTGATAGCCATACTCCCTGGCTGGCAGTCCTAGAACTTCAATCGCTGCCTCCACTATCACACTGCCTTCTCCTCTTACATCTGTGTCAAATATCCCCATATCTACATCTTGTAAGTATACACATAACTGCATGTGGATCCACCTCAATACTCCCAAAGAACCTAAGGATATTCTCAAGATGCTTAACTTGATCACATCTACAAAGTCTTTAACTATCTACGGTAACGTTCACATATTCCAGAGATTAGGACGTCGACCTCTTAGGGGGCAATTCTCAAGGCTACCATACTCAGTGTGGAAGAAGGTTCTTATTCACGCTGATACCTTCAGTCCTTGGTATATCACCTGGCACAGAACACAAGCTACATAATTGTTGATTAACAAATATATACATAATTTCATGGAGGTTATAACTATATAAATTCATGCAAAATTGTGAGTTAACAGTGTTCATTAGAATTCAGTATTGAGAAAAACTGACCAGAGACTTTAATAGGCTAATAGTAATGGTTTTAGTGGCCATATATAGTGAATAACTACATTTATTTTATAATTAGGTTCCCATTTAATATCTAATAATATTCAAAAATTACGAAGACATTAAATAAGAAAAAATTCTCCAGCCAGCACAGTTTACAAACAATTAAGTAACTATTAAGTGTGAAAGCAGAGAACATATAGTAAAATAAGAAATAGCTTACCAGTACAAGTTCATTATTTTTCCAATTAAAAATATAATTCACCTATTTGCAATTACTATCTTTAAAAGGGTTGTTTTATTGAAAAATCCTAGGTACTAGATAATGAAATGATACTAGATACTAATTCATAGAAATCAATTGGATCTTTCGAAGACTGAATATAAAGGGCTTGGTACAGGTCATTCTTTGGGGAACACTGTATCTCTGCAATTATATTATGTTCCTATCTGTATTCTACAGCTCCAATTAATTCTATAAAATAAACACTCCATACCTGTGCCTGTAAGTTAGACAGATCTAACTCATCTCATACTTTATATCAACTTATTTGTATGTTCTCCAAAGTATACTTATGATTGACACCAATTTGAAAAATAAAACACATTAATATTATTAATAAATATTTGCTGTGGCTTAACAGAATATACAAAGCTACCAAGAAAATAATTTAATCTACGTTTTGAAAATATTAATAACATAAATGTTTCCATGAAGGGGAGGAATCTAGAAGCTCTGAAAACACTTGATGTCCAAAGAGATTTCCTTGATGCATTCTGCTATGTCACTCCAAGATACTTGACGAAATTTGTGGCAAATTTTAGCAATTGTAAAAAACTGAAGTGAAAATGATATAGATTTATTGCAGCCATAATGCTCAAAACTATTATTTACTGAATATTGGAACAACACCAACTACTGAAAGCTGTTATCATCTACATCATTTAGATAACTATTTCTTTCCGTTACGGGTACAGAGAATCTAAACTACTGTACATAATAATTTCAGTTACACTCAGAACTTTTTTTGTGCAATCAAATGATTTTCTCTCACCAGGCCATGTATTATCTAAAATGGTGTTCAAGAATAATTATGAAAGTAGAGGACTACATTAATTTTATCCCTTTATCAGAACAAGAGGTATGATTAATATATTTGACTGATACAGTTCTTTTTAAACTGTTGCCTACCATGTGCTATGATTATGGTTTTTCCCCTTTTTTTAAGTTTTATTTTTTTTAAGTAATCTCTGCACCAAACATAGGGCTTGAACTCACAATCCTTAGATCAAGAGTAGCATACCCTCCTGACTGAGCCAGCAAGGCACCCCTATGATTATGCTTTTTAAAGGAATATACATTTAAGTAACATTTACCAAAAGAAAGTCTATAGTTTTAGGGGATATTTGTGAATCAAAAGGGAACTATCTAGAACATGGATGTGATTAAACAATAAATAATATTAAAGAGGAATAAGATTTTAAGATAATATTCTTGTCTGGACATTAAATATCTAGCGATTCTTTACTTATAAAGGTATTTTAAACAATTAAATAATGTAAAAATTGTTATCTTTATGAAACATATTTCAGTGAAAAAAGAGACAAAATAAATTGGTATATAATATTTTAGACAGCCAAGTGTTACATGAAGAATTTTGAAAAGGAAGTAGAATGGGAGTAGGATGGGATTACAATATTAAACAGTGTGATCGAAGATGGTCTTACTGAGAAGTCAAAATGTGAGCTAAGGTGTGGAAGAAGGGAGCAAATTGATACCTAAAGGAAGAGCATTCTGGGCAGAGGAATGTTCCTGCAGAAGCAGGACCACTACTGTTCTGTTTGCAGAATATGCAGGAGTCTGGTGTGGCTGGAGCAGAGTGAGCACAGAGAGAAAAACAGATGAGCTCAGAAAGGTAGATGGGCAGACAGGTCAAAAGTTTAGCATAAAAATCCTGCAGCATTAGACTGATTTCATGTATCACAGGAAAGTTGCACAAGGAGATACTATGGAGCCATTACCAAGAATGGGTTAGATCTCAATGTGTTGGTATTAAAGAACTCAGTGGATGAGGTAAGTACCATGCCTATGCCATGAACCCATTTTGTATATGAATATGTGGTCTTTATGTCAGAGAAAGGCTTTCCAAAAGGTCACGTAAGAACCAGTTAATAGCAGTAACCTTTAGACAGAAGATCTGGAGGTGAGGTAGAGTATGAGAGATGCTTTTTTTATTTTATACTTTTCTGTACTGCCTGGTTAAACCATCTCTATATATTAATTTTACTTTAAAAAGACAAGAGAGCTGCGTGCGTATCTGCGGCATGGTCCCTTTTCAGTCAAACCTCATCAGCAGTTGCCGAAAAGGTTGCCTTTTGCCCTTTGGATGCCATCTCAGCATCCTGAAATAAACGTTGCAAGTGCTGTTTCCTAACTTCCTTTCTCACAGCTTATCCCAATGATCTTACTAAGTCATAACAACTTTACTAAAAAAAATTAGTTCCTCAATTTGTGCCTCCTGGTTACTTAGCAACTACATCAACCTCAGCTCTTTCCTTCCTGAAGCTTCTCCACATGGACTTGTGTCCCAACAACCCAGAATCACTCATACAACTGTAATCCCTTCTGCCTCCATCCTGCACAAAAGCTGCGTCCTCCATCATCCAGAAATGCATTTTCTACTCTTTTCAGAGAAAGTCTCTGCTTTCAAAACTGTCCTCCTAAATGAAGACTCTGAATTCATTTCCAACTTATTTTTATCACTCAGAACTTCTGAACATACTTTATCCTATATTAACCATATGTAGGTAGCAGTTCCATTTTGCATTAAGCACATATTCTCTGTAAGAGCAACGGCCTACTTTTTTCTTTCTTTAGTATTATCCCATCTTGGCCTTACATGATGCTCCCTGAACAATAGTTGTTCTATCCAAGTTGCTGTATTTACTGACTTTATTTTATTAATTCATACTACTTATAAAGTAATTCAATAAAAACACAGGGAACGATGGAGCCTAGAGTGGTCTATAAATAACCTCAAACCCCTTGTGGTAAATTCTGTAGATTTTTCTGCTCATCTTTCTGGGTTAAATTTTTACTACTGTAAAAACTAGAAAGCTAAAACCTCTCATTTCCCAGTCTGTTCTGTAAAACTGTTGAAGTATCTGGAAGGTGCAAATGCAGTGAAGGACATCTTCTTAACTCATTGTATTGTTTTCCTCCCCTCCTCCGACAGCAAAGTCTTACTGGAGTCTAAGAGGCTTTTCTGGAGCAGAGTCCTGTGCCCATTTTTCAGCTTTCTGTGTGTCAAGAGGCAGCTGTCCCAGTAGAGGTGATGACCAGAAGACATACTCCCATGGTCATTCATCAATTTTGAGGCTGTCATGCAGAAGAGTTTCCTGGCAACTGGGCTAGAGTTATGGTAGCCCGAGAGCAGCCTAAGGTTAATCATTCCTAGAGGCCAACTATAGCCCAGTCCAGGCTTTCCAATGACTTTAGGAGCACCTAATGCCTTACATGTATTAATCTTCTGTGGCCAATTACAACAAACTTGGTGCCTTACACAACAGAAATTTATCCTCTTACATTTCTGGAGACCACAAGTCTGAAATGAGTCTTAAGGGCTCAAGTCAAGGCGTTAGCTAGGCTATTTTCCCTCCAGAAGCTCTGGAATAGATCTATTTCCTTGCTTTTTTCAGTGTCTATAGCTACATTTCTTTCAACCCTTGACTCGTGTTCCCTTCCTGTATGGTCAGTCAGCAGCTTAGCATCTTTTTTCTCTGACTCTTCTATCACATAGCCTCTTCCTCCTTCTAATAAGCACACTTGCAACTGCATACAGGGCTCATCTGGATAATCCAGGATAATTTCTGCATCTCCATATCCTTAATTTAATCAGAGCTATAAAACCTATTTGCCATATGAGGCACCATTCAGAGGATCCAAAGATTAGGACCTAGATATATCTTTGAGGACTATTATTCAGTCTACTACACGATGTCTTCTTCTTTCACCCATCACCATGGGGGGGGGTAACATATTCACAGGTTCCAGGCAGTAGGAAGTTGACATCTTTGGGGGGGGCGGCGCAGGAGGAGGCATTACTCTGCCAGCCACGGAAAGGGACATAGAATAAATGTGAAAGCATGATAACAAATAATGAAACTTTGAGCACTGCTAGGAGGAGTTTTTCTTTGCCTTCTTCATATCTAGCCCGTCCTTCCTGTTTAGCTCTTCTTGCTGCTCTCCTAAGCCTCCTGCTGGAGCCAATCAAATCTCAACAAGTGCCCAACCTGCTTCCCTGCCTTTGCTTATCTTGCTCACGTAGGTAGAATGGCCTCTCCTTCCTCTCCACATGGCTTTAATCCCCAACTGTAACTGCAGTGGCCAAAAATATCCTTCCCACTTCTTAAAATCTTCTCCCCATTACTTCAACATAAAGGAAATATTGGGAAATCCTGTAGTGCTGCCTTACCACTATAATATTTATGGCGATGTATAGTTTTCTTCACATATGACCACATCTTTATCCTCATCAGAAATGTAAGCTCCCAAGGGTCAGACACTCTATTTTGCATTCACAGCTAATTATTTGCCATACCTGATATACCAAAAAGAAAATTCATACTACTAAGCTCAAAGAATTGGCATATAAGTTTGAGGTATTCAACCTATTTGATACACTTATATATTAGAATGTGACTCCTATGTCCAGAATACATCTGAACTTCTTATGACACAAAAAGTTAGTTTTGAAATTTTTATTAATTTGCTGTGTTTTCACTTTGTACTTAAATCAGTCATTGATTGCAAAGAGATGACAGTAAATGGTATATAAAAAAGTTCCTTTTAGTTTGAAACATTTCATTTAAAAAACACAACAAGGAATGCACTTAATGTTATTTTAAGTTTAGGAGATATCTATTTAATAAGACTCTTTTTCTATTAGGTAAAGAGTGTCCCAAATAGTACAGGTACTTACATTTTCTTAGAATGTAAAGGTAAATATTCTCAAAGAGAGCTTTTGAATTAAGGACCAAAAAAATGTTTAAAAGTGTAGAGGACTTTAAGCATTGACCTTTCTAAGGAAACCAGGAAACTACTTTGCAAATGCCTATATCCATGTATTAAACAAGATTTTTATATTCTCCAAGATATAAATGGTTAAAAGTAGGCCAATTTCTATACGATGTAACTTAATCCCACACACATATTTTTCATTCAAATATCTCATACCCTGTGCCTATGCTTCTGTCCATTCATCTTCCCATGATATGTCCATTATAATATTTTAATATATTAAAAGAAATGGACTGCTACAATGAGTTAATGCTTTCTTAGTAATACAACTACACAAGAATTTCTCCCTGGACCCAACCTTCATTTTATTGGTCAAACTCCTTCTTTAAAAGAAATCTCGTAGATATCGTCTAACAGACAAAACAGTAAAAAGCTGAACTGCTTCAAGAATGAGGGAAAAGAGGTGGGAGGAATCCCCTCTTATTTACCACCAGCTCCCTTGGTCCTCCAAAATACATTTGACAAATTTTTCAGGCTTCATGAAATACAGCCGCAAAGAGGGGAATACAAAATACACTTTAGTAAGACACAGAGTATACCGCATGCTTCATAAAGATTTCCTCCACAAAAGTTAAAATATAAGGTTCAATTATTCAGTATTAACTCTAAGTTATCTGATCTAGAATTTTCGATCTGGAATTCCACATGGTTCTAGACAGCGAATCTTATACAGTGTGTCATGTAGTAGAGAGTTGTATACATAACCATGAAATGCCTCCTGGCTTTCACCCTTCTTTTGAAGCACTCTCTCTTCAACCTTCCCACAATGTCCTACACTACAACTAAAAAAGAACTGCTCTCTGTTCCTTACACACAGTTTGTGTATTCCTATTTCTGGGCTTCTGAATCTGTCATTTTCTGTTAGGATTCTGTCTTGCCTCCACCATTCACAAATCCGGCCCTTTGCCATTTTGGTATAAAGCTTCCTGATAATCATGACTGAATATATCTTCTACCCCAGTGCATGACACTGCTTATGATTCTCTTACAAACAACTGAAAAAACTTTCTTTATAGTTTTCCGAACACACTTATCCTATTTTGCCTTACAAGTATAGATTTGGACATTCGCTCATCCCTCAGCTAAATTCTTAGAATATTCAGGGGGCTACATTAGGGAAAGCTGGCAGCCCCTGAGTGTTGAATATAGTGTAAAATCTTTTAAAATTATTGTGGAAGGGACACAGGTAAAACAAATATCACCTATTCTCTACAACTCCTCCCCTGCCCCCCAACCCCAAACAACTGGCAGAAACAATGTATAACTACTTTTTAGAATAAATCAGTACATATTACCAGTTTGACCTAATGAAATTAAAAATCAGAATTCCTTATCAACGTTCTTCGAATACTTTCAGAATTCTTCTATTAGCTATCAAGTGAGCTGGACTGAAATACTCTGGGAAGAAGTCTTATATCTCTTTTCAATATTTAGCCAGAGTGAGACTAGAGCTCATACCAGGGGGAGAGGGAATGACGGTAAGCCTGCCCTCTTCCCTCTGGCATAGTAAAAGCCTGGAATCCCAAATATAAGCAATTCTGACTACTTACTCCCACAAAAATATGGTCTGACCAAATAGTGAAACACTGAAATATTTTAGAGACTTCACAAAATTTCTCTTCTTCCTTCCCTCCCAACCCCTTTTTGGTATATTCTGTTCTCTGTTCTGTATTTTGTGCCTCATGAGGGAAGAAAAGAAGCCACAAAGATGAGTCAGGGTTTCCAGCCTCTACTGGAGACACGGCCCCAGCGGAAGCACATCCAGCGATGCAGACCGCTGTTGCCTAATCAGTCCTTTGACGGAGTTGGGAGGGATATGGTCACTGTGGCTTTGTTCCCATCATCCACAGTCCATCAATGCCATGTGCTGCTTACTTAATCTGAAAATCCTAAACTATGGAAAGTATCAAATGACAATGGCTGGGAACTGTATCACCCCATTTCTATGATACTGACACACCCTGTTGACTATATAATTATTCTTGTTAACACAGAGTCTTAATCATTTGGCCCTTAAAAAGTCCATCTGAAGAGTCCACAATCTTAAGAGATTTACCTGACTACTTGAAAGGTTTTTTACTAAGTTTGGCCCTGCTTTAAAACATAACTCTCAAGGCTAACGTGGGAATTCAATAATGATCTGTGATTTCATGTACTGAAATGTTTTCTGTTCATGTCTAAAATGAGATGAACATAGAAATGACTAAGTAATCGTGAATAAATTTTAATGTGATGACAAATTCTATGGTTTTTAATAACTACTCATTTTCCTGCTTCTTAATCCTTATGAATGTTTACTGATATATATATAAGCACTGATTCTGCATCTGCCCATATAGGTATCATGACAGCACTTGATGAGGACCACATGCTTTCTGCACTCTAGAAATCTGCAATCTTCAGTAGAAAATGCACTGGAGTGTTCAGGGATAAAATCACCATGAATTGGTAAAATTGGTTTTGGTTCAGTTTCTTAGTAGTTGAGCACTCATGAAAAATGATGCCACCTGAAAACTTCTGCAAAATACAATCTTCCATTTTCCTCTAATTAATAGAGGCTGCAGATCAAAATTTAACATTTCCTTCAGGTGATCATTCTGAGAATCAGTTCTCATTCTGCTATGATTCTGAAGAGACTATGAAATTCCTTTGTCATTGTTATTTAAAAAAATAATATCATCTTTCTCTCTTTTAATTAATTCTGCTTAAATTTCTTATTATTGAGGCTTTGTATAATTAAGCTGCAACTACAGTCAGGGATCATAATACTCACAGGAGGTACCAAAGAGCTGGGTCAGGAGACTCGAGCTGATGGTGCCCTGAGTAACCTAGGAAACTTCTCTTGACTGCTGTGTCCATCCTGTTTTGTAAAGTGGTATCAACAATAAATCCATACTACCTACTGTCCAAGACTATTGTACAGGTAAAACAATGATAACC
Source organism: Ailuropoda melanoleuca (assembly GCF_002007445.2). Lineage (NCBI taxonomy): Eukaryota > Metazoa > Chordata > Mammalia > Carnivora > Ursidae > Ailuropoda > Ailuropoda melanoleuca. The sequence goes on along the minus strand of NC_048220.1, from coordinate 57,470,266 downwards.
ATGATAGTGGTAATGACAATATAAATATGTGGAAAAGAAAGAAATAACAGTAGGTTATTATTTGATTTTTGTAAGTCAGAATAAGCCAGAATACTTGGCTCCTCTAGCCAAGTATTCTATAATTTTATTTGGACAGACATTTCCCAGTGAAATAGCTGAGTTATTTTTTGTACTGAAACTAAATTATGATGTATTCCTCATTGTAAAACATATTGTTTAATGAACCCTTACTTTGATGTTCCTTAGCAAATTGGGGTTAATTTCTCCAAATAACCAACTTTTAAAAACGTATTATTTATATTAAGCCCCAAACGATAATCAATCAGACATATGACATTACTTATTCTATTAAATTACAGACATGCATGTCATCTGAGTATAATTTTCTGATATCTTACTATGACCTTATCTAAGAACACCTTGTACTGGTTATTTTCTAAAATATTCTTAGCTGATAGTTTTATATTAAACAATTTATCAACTCATATTTGAGGATAGGTTATATGTATCTGATTTTAGTTAGCAACAATGTTTTATTGTTATGGACATATACATAACAGTTATGGTAGCAAAATCTAGATTTACACAGTCAATATTTTTTTTTCCAGGATAGACCGAATTACAGAGTATTTCATTTTACACCATTGTTAGTTTTTGAATAGGTAATACATGTATTTAACACAAAATTTTTAAAAGTACAAAACAATACACAAGAAATAGATCCTCCTTTCATCCATACACCTTTAGCCAATAGTTCCTCAAGGAACTAATAAGCACTATTATCAACTTCTCAGCCATACTTCCAAAGATGAATTCTAATGAAACTGAGTTTTAACGCTTTCAGATCAATACTAAATTATGTGATAGGCCATCGTGTAGGACAGAATTTTCCAAATGGTGTTCCCTCAGAATACAAGTCCTCTGAAATGTTTAGTTACCCAGTCATTTTGGAAAATACAACATATTCCTAACTCCACTTTGAGATTCCAGTTACATACCCATTAGGACTCCGAATTCTTCAGGCAGGGAATATGTCTAACTCTGTTTAACTTAGCATTTCTTAAGCTTATTTTACCACAGAACACTTTTTTCCTCCTTACCCAAGAATACTAATAAGCAGTCTGTAAAATTAATTTATTTTAGGACTGAAGAGTTACTATCTGAGTAAATAATGTATTTATAAGGTACTAACACTGGTTTATTAACTACAATGAATGTACCACACTAACAGAAGGTGTGAATAATTGAGAAAGCAGAGGGTGTTATATGTGGAAACATTATCATCTTTTCAATTTTTCTATGAATTTAAAACTATTCTAAAAAATGAAGCCTATCATTAAAAAAAGTTAATTTGGAAGCTGCAAATGGAACATTAAATAACATAAAAAGGCTCATTTAGAAATCCAAATTCTAGACTCAGTTCTAGTAAGCTGGTGCCAGGAGGCCTTGGTCAGCTCACTATAACAGTTTTCTTGGTTGCAAAATGATCATTAAGGTTTGTTTCTTTTTTTCCCCCAATCACTATAAAATCTTTCTAAAATAGGACAGAGGTAAAATTAGTTTGTTTCTATGGTTATTTGTTTTTAATTCCGATATTTATGTTCAGTAATTCAATTTAAGAAATATTTTTAGGTAGCTATCTCATAACAACCAATTCGAGAGTGTCTTTAAAAAGAAACTTAAAAGTTTTTGTTTTCTAAAGCAAATGAAACAATATTCCCAGAGTCTTACCTAAATATCAATTTATGCACAAATAGTTTATATGAAAATTTTACAGAACCAAAGTAAAGGTAAATTTCCTCTAGAGATTATCTAAATGACTACCTATTTGGGAGGGCACTCAACTCTTGGCTATCTGGTAGAAGATAACTCAAGTTATAATTAACCACAAAGAGTGTATTTGTGAAGAAATTAAAATTATTATAAATCAATAAAACATCCAGATGCGAAAAGATATTTTGTAGTAACTAAGAGATGGTACGGAGCCCTCTAGGCTCTTCCTGTTCCTCAGCCCATACGGCAGGGCTGTGGTATATTCTAACACGGAAGCGCAAGGACTTCAGTTGAACCTAGGTCAGGGTAAGCAATGGAAGAGAAAGGAGACATGCATCTGCTCAATTCAAGTCTCATGAATACAAGGGATCTTTGCTAAGAAATGGTTTAATAGGTCATTATTTTTTGGCAGACAATTTATGTGGCCTTAAATCAAAGTACTCGCATTACTTTCACACTTTTGGATAATATCTGTGGACTGTGTTCTGAAATACTAGTTTACTAATAAATTTATTTTGTGCCATATTGTTTAGTTTTATAGTTTCATTTTACCCACAATTCTAGGCAATCTGTGGTTTCCTTTCAATCTATTCATCACTCCAATTATGCCAGTTAATCAAGGGTTGACTGTAGTTGAGTTCAAAGTAATTAGTTTTACTATATTCTCAAATTGTTTCCTTATTTGCCATGCGTCATCTGCAAATATTATCAAAGTTTTCCCTAATTCTATTTGCAGTCATTTTTTTGAACTTGAAATTGTACTCATTTGAATCATTACCTCAAATTCTTCATTCTCAAACAGTTTACTCCACATAATATTAACTAAATATAAGTAGGCTATGTGGTGTTGTCTCTCTAATTGAATTTTCTATTGTGTTATTTGTAGGTTTTTTGCTAGATTATACTTGATTTTCACAAGTTATTGCAGTATACAATTAAGGATATTTTAATTGACCCATTTTTAAAAGCTTGCATAAAAGCAATTTCTCGTTTTTACAGTTAAGAAGTATTATAAATTATTTCTGGTACTCATTTTCCTTATACTTTATTATTATATTACTACAATTATAATTAAAGCTTTCTCATAGTAAAAACATTTTGTTACCAACCAACATTTATGTGACATTTCCTATACTACATAATAATTGTTCTTATAAATGCAAGCTTTGATTTTATTCCAAGTGAGATACATTTGAAACCTTTCTCTATGCATAAATAAATAATCCTTCATTTTTCCTTTATTGCTAGGGCAGCGATACAGTATACAGAATGGACTTCAGATCATTACTACCTAAGCTTGATTCTGTTTTATACCAATTATTATCCATTACTCTTTGTGGCTCAGTCCTCTCATCATAAAATGGGGATAAATACTGGCAATTCATTGAATTAGTGGAAGGATTAACTGATATGATGCATACAGAGCCCTTTGAAAACCTGTTTTACGTCCTTAATAGTATTAGTGACTATTATTTTTATTGGTGGTGTTATTTTTCATCATCCCAAGAATCCTGATAACTATTTCTCCTTGAATTAGATAGTCCATAATTTGTTCTCTATTAAACATGCAACTACAATTCTTTGGTGAAGAACTAAGGATGCTAAAGTACATAACTTTTTCATCCCTTAAAAACAGACAATTTAAGAGCCTATCTGTAAGACAAATGTCTCTGTGACCTGTAAGGGGAAGATACTGAACTATCGTATCTTTTATTTGCATATACATATATTCCATAAGTCTATTTTTAGAGCTCTATGATCTTACTCTCTAATACTGTCTAAAGTTTAATAACCTTCACTGTTAGGTATCTCTTCATCACAGCCAATCCCCCAAAGCAAAAATATTCCCTATTTCTGTTACCTGCTATTAACAGAATCTTAATAATACCTACACAATGGTGTATTCACTAAATAATCTTAGAAAACTCAAATGTTTCTAAGCACAGAGTTTTGATGAAATTCACTTCGTAAATGCAAATGGGGCAACTACCAAACAAAACTCTCTATTTTCTCTGTAATTTTCATTTAGATGGAAATTAGCAAATATAGAAGTGCAAGTAGTTTAAATGTGAATAAGTGAAGTTAAAACTAATCTGCATGATACTTCTATGTAGCACAAGATTTCTACAAGAAGAGATTCCTCCATAACTCAGTTTTGTTTTTTACTTTATCATAGACTCAAAGCCCATAAGTGGTATGAAGCATGACTTAAATTTAAATTTAGGAGGAATAACAACTCGCTAGTATAAATGACAGTAATAAGAAGGGCTACTGTGGAGAATGCCACGGTGGCCTATCGGTGCCCAAAGACTTATTTCTCATAATACCAGTTTAGTTTTCATTTGCATGTCCTATACAAGAGTATCCTAATTAAGGAGAAAGCAAATGAGTTTCATTCAAAGCAAAAGTGTGAACTGAAATAAATTAAAGTGTCAAAAGAAGATAAATAGAACAGGCAAAGGGGAGATGTGACTCCAAGGGATTTTACATATTATCTCTGTCAATTATTTTGGAAATCCTCCAAACATTACATCAAATAAAGTCAAACTCAAGAGAGATTTGAATTCATATAGTTTATACTTTGCCATAAAGCAATGCTAAATAAATACTTGAGCTATTTGGAAAGCAGAGCAGAGGAGGAAAAAAAGGTCAAGGTCATCCTTATTTGCTACTTCTCTCCTTTCTCCCACTGGAAAGCATCAAACACTATCTTAAATTTCACAACACATCATTCCTTGCATCTTTCATCTGGATTTACAACAGCCTCCTAACTGGTCTTCCAGAGCTCCACTGTTGCCCACTTTCAATCAATCTACCGCAGACCATGGAAAGTGATCTTCTCACAGTGTAAATCAAGTAAAAAAATTCACTGTTTAAAACCCTGCAAAAGCTTCCCAGAGTACACAGAATAAAATCCAAGCTCCCTTACTTTGGCCTCCAGGCTCTGCATGATCTGGCTTCTGCCTACATCCCCAAGCTACACTCACCCCCACACAACCACATGTATGCACGTGTTTGTGCAAATGTGTGCATGTGCTCCTTCCTGGGTATGTTACTACCTAGCCATGCTAAGTTTCTTCCCACCTTAAAGACTTTGCATAAGTGATTCTTTCTTCATGGAACGAATACCTCACTTCTAAAAGTCTAGCTCCTTCTGTCTACAGGCATCTTAAATATTACCGGCCTTGAGTTCTTCCAGACTACCAATCTCAACTACTTGTTTGTTCCTTTCAGCATATATTACTGTGTACCATTAGTTTTTATATTTGACCATTTCTTATAAAGGTACTAACCTAACATGTAAGTTCCACGATGACAAAGAGGTGTGTATCATTTCTGATGGCATCTTTTTAAAAAATTTTTATTCATTTGTTTGACACAGAAAGAGAGAGAGTGAGTGCACAAGCAGGCGGAGCAGCAGGCAGAGGGAAAGGGAAAAACAGGGTCCCTGCTGAGCAGGGAGCCCATGCAGGGCTCAACCTCAGGATCCTGCGATCATGACCTGAGCTGAAGGCAGACGCTTCACCAACTGAGCCACCCAGGCACCCCCTGATGGCATCTTTTTAACATACACCGTTTTCTGACAAATATAAGGTCAATTATTCTACATGCACATCATTTTCTTTTCCACTTTGAAACAAGAGGACAGTGTTTTAGAAAGTATGTCCCATATTACTGCATGACATTTGATGGAAGAGTGGTTCTATTGCCAAACAATTCTTTGCAAGTGCTACCCACTATATGTACCTCTTAAAGGTCCATGATGCACATTAGGATATGAAAAGATTTGAAATGTAAATAAATCCTTTTATTCAATCAACTGATTCTTGTATTTGTAGATTCTACAAACTCCTTCTTCATTTCTTTATTTAGCATTTATTAATCTCCTGTGGTACTAGTGTTCAACATAAGAAACTCTGAGAAATAATGCTACAGATTTCTAGGGAAGAATTAATTGTTGACTTTTCTATTTACCTACCTAAATGGAATCAAGGATTTCATCACTGCACCAAATCATGCTCCCATAAAACCTCTTGTTTTATAAAAATATCTTTAAAATTGTTCTTAAAAAAAGTCTTAAGAACGTCTAAAATGGTAAAAAAAAAAATGCGAGTCCTGGGAGATAAGCATTATCTCTAAAGCTAAGTAAATTTACAGAAACTAGTAATAAGTCACTAATTTATGCATGCCTAAAATTCAGGTCTCAAACCAGGTTTTGTATCTTGTGTGTTTACTTTTTGATACATGGTCCTTCAACTCTAAGTATGCTAGTATTGTTGTTATTTTTATTTATTTTTGCTTGTGATCTAATAGGGAGGGAAAGGGAAAGCAAACTGAGGTCTTCTCGATTAATTCCTACAAAGCTGTCTACATAGAATTTGCTGCCAATGGTTTTCCTAGGCTACATATATTCTCTGAAGAGATTCAAGTATTACTTGGATGTGCACAGCTCCTAAAAACACTTTTGTTTAGCCACTTCATCAGAAGTTTCACTGATAGTTATGAACATTTGGGGTACAAGACTTTTTAACAGTCTGATACAGTGACGATAAATTTCCATTGGTAAAGCTATTTTATTACTCCATCTTTGAACCATTTTATAACTTTACATTTTTGTTCAAAACACCAAAAATTTAAACTTTGAAATCCAACAATACTGGATCTTTGTTTCTGTTGCCTGTTACCTTTTTATTATATTTCTTTGGCACAAAATCCTACTTGGGCAGAAAAAGGTTTCTAAGTTCTCCCTATGTATTTGAAAACTTTTGTAGATACACACACCATTTGTTAGAACACAAGTGTATCTGTTTGCCTACCAACAGACGGTATTATTAATGGTTAGTCTTGCTCACTTTTTTGGTCATATTTTATTCTTTAGTCCACAGAGCATTTAAAGTACTGTTTATACTTATTTACGATGAAAGGAGAAAAAGTTGTATACCTTTCAACATTTGGGAAAGAGATTTAGTTAGATAATAATGGTATTAATATCCACCGTTTTTAAAATTAAACCAACATTTTAAAATACCCATATATTGGTTGTTTTATAGTACTAATTTAAAAGAATCTTTTGCAACCTACTCTGCTCAAAACCAGAATTGCTTCTATACTTACAAATTTTTGTGTATTCTCACCTTTTTCTTAGGTAATCTGAGGTAAAAAAAAAAAACTATTCATTCACTCATTTATTAATTTAGCAAATATCTCATGCATACATGATAACATCCAAATATCTTGCTAATTGCCATGGCATACAGAAGATGCAGGTGTCCTATCTCAGCACTCAAGCTGCACACAACCTGAGAATGGAGGTAAGGTGTGTACATAAATACCTGGCAAAATGGAGCAAATACTAGATGATGTGCTTAACAGCCTATAAGTTCAAAGAGGAAAGACAGATTGTTCTCATGATTTCCAGAAGTGATTTTAGAAGGAAAGACTATGAAAGAAAAACGGAATAAGAATTTTCAAGCAGAGAGACAGTTTAGGAAAGAAAACAAAAAAGGAAAGAATGGATTCCTGTGCATTCACTTCACTAGAATGTTAACTAGCCTATAAGAAAGAGAATAAAAGTAGTGCTGTGTTCAACTTACAGAACTGTAATTTAATTTTACCTACAAAAAGAAATTAAATCATTTCATTAATTTTGAAAATATGGTACTATTCAAAATGTCATTTATATGAAATAAAGTAATGTCATTTTATTACCAAAAGGCAAACAGTGGGAAAGTGAAATGCATATTTAAGATTTGCTTCAAATTAGATTTTGGAGCTTAAGTTTTTCAGTAATGAATACCATGAAACACTCTGAATTCTTCAGCAGAAAAACATTCAGTCAATCTCAATTATTTTGGGGGATACTTACTAGGAGTAGTAATAATTATAATCAGAAACTGATCTGGGCATTTTTTTTTTTTCAAAGTCCCATGAGATACTCCAGTAAAAGGTGTTCTAAATTCAGACACATTTGGGAATGTTGGTTCAATAAAGCTAATATTCAAACGTGTACTGTGAATCTCAAGAAAGGGTTATATCCTGCAAAGTGTCCTAAAAGCATATGACTAGAGAACTTATTTGCCAAACACCTCACCATTTCAAGGAACACTCTGAGATGCTGTTCTAAGGAGAAATTAGGGAATTCATTTTTCTATACAAACTTTGATAGTACTGCTTTGCCTTTCTTTATATCTGATTCACAAGATGTCAAGTCCTGCACCTTGCCCTACATCCCCGCACACACAACATATATAGCATACATACATATGTATAAATACACAATTTTATATATGTGCATATCTTTTATCTTTTGATCGATCAAAATTTGCCCTTCCAGTTGTTTTCTCCTCCTGTCTTTCCCAAATCAAAACTCTTAACACATAATGCCTCCATATTAGCTGTCACAGAAGACAACACCTGATAAATTAAGATGATTTGGCAGATAAAGTTGGTAACTAATCAATCAAGTACATACAAATTTTAAAAGAGTAGGTCTGGCTACAACTCAAAGATATAAATCACAAACAAGAAAGTAGTACAAGAGTAGATACAGTCTGAGGGAAGACGGTCTATTCTGCTGGCCCAAGAACTCTACCCAAGTGTCCATCCGTCTGGCTTAAATGTAAATCCGGTACTAAGTTTTTATCCAAGGACAGCTTTGTGATTATACTTAGGAAAATGTATTTAAATTTTCTGTTCTTCTTTTATCCTTCCAAAAAACAAAATGAATAAAAAAATAAAATACAGGAAGAAAACTTAGGCACATTTTATAGGAAAATGATATATCTTAAAAAACATTTTATAAATTTCATAATCAGAAACCTGGTGTGGACCAGGACATACAATTATATAATGTATGAGCTCAAAGGACTCCTACTAATTACCTAGCACCTCCAGCATTCTCATTTATAAATGAAATTTTAAAAGGTGTGGAGGGGTGGTAAATGAACTCAAAGTCACACAAATTTGTGGCATAACCAGGTAGAGAGCCCAGGTCTTTATACTCACTGTCCTTTCAGCTTTCCATTTCACCACAGTGCCTCCCATCTTTCTGTTTTATTTAGTTTTCAAAAATCTTCACGTTTCAGGAAAAAAGATACACAAGTATATTCTGTGCTTGTGTTTAACACACTTAAATGTTTGGAGAAGTAAAAAGCTACCAATAATGTTTATTTTCTACCTGAGTTTATTCATATTCACCCTCTGATTTTAAAAACCTTAAAAACAAATGCATAATCTACTTAAACCGAGTAAATACAAAGTCTAATAAAGTAATGATTATGTGAGTGTATTACATTTCCCTTTTTAAAAGTCACATTGTTTATTTTCATACCTAAGGAAGAGTACATTTTTACCTGCCAACATTCCTGAGGGTGGTAATTTTGTAGCATTTTAAAAATCTCTAAATATTGAATACTGACAAAAGAATAAAACTTGATTTATTTAGATTAAAGAAAATTGTGAAGAACTCAGACTTCTTTGTACTACTTTAAATCCCTGAGCTCTCTAAATTACTACATGAGATCTTGAACAAGACGTCACAAATAATGAAAATTTTCCCTTTGTGCAAATATAAAGTGAAAGAGATTTTTTCCAATTAGTTTTCAGTTAAGTGACTGCTAGCTTGAGCCTTAGTGATATGCTTTATAAAGTTCCAAGTAATAAAGACTGATCTTTACCAGAGAATCCTCACAATCACATGGTACAGAGTATAATCACAGTACTTGAAATGAAATAATTGTGCAATAAATACTTACAAAATGAATAAAATACATTTAAGGTTTGATTTTCTTAAATAGAATAAAAGTATCCACTTTATATGCAATCCCATTTAATATATATAAGTTCATTCTTATAGTTCTTCAATTGAAAAATTGAATTTAGTCGAAATAAAAATATTTCAATTCCCCATTATTTATGGATTAAGTAAATTTATTATATGAGGGAGGTCAAGTTTCACTTCTATGTAAAGAGCTTGGAAGTCATCACCCCATCCCTGTAAGAAAAAGCTGAACAAACTGAAAATTAACAAATTTTCTTGGACCTTTCAGATAATGAAAATTGCAGGGCAAACCACCACCCCAAATCCATTAAGACAGGTCAACTGCAGAGCCATAGTTAAGATCTACTTACCTGGAGTTGAGGCTCCTAGAGCGTAAGTTGGTAGTAACACTTAGGTGGGATTTTAATGAAATGCTGGAGACTGAATATAGCTTGAGAGGGAGAAACTCCTGTGGATACAGTCTTGAGGAATTCCCACCCTTTCCTGGATTTAACTTCCAGGAACCCCAGCAGGTTCTCATGCTGAAGATTCAAGAAAGATCCCCTCCAGATTCTGAGGGAGGGAAAGAGTAATCACTGTGAAATTTGCCCAGAACTTTTCCATAACAAAGGCCTACTCCCCAGGGTAAAAGACTACCTGAGCTTAGTCTCACGTGGAGTAAAGATATTTCTCATGCTCCAGCCCCCTCTACCCTTTTTATCTCACCTAACAAGGCAGGAAAACAAAAAAGCTGTAACATCAGAGAAATACTCAAGAAAGTCACAGTCCCAAGACACATGCCCCGCTAAAAGGCTGAGTTGTTTGTTTTTCATTTTTTTGGTTGTTTTTTTTTTTAAGATTTTATTTATTTATTTGACAGAGACAGAAAGAAAGCACAAGCAGGGGGAGTGGCAGGCAGAGGGAGAGGAAGAAGCAGGCTCCCCGCCCAGCAAGGAGCCCGATGTGGGGCTCAATCCCAGTACCCCAAGATCATGACCTGAGCAGAAGGCAGACGCTTAACCAACTGAGCCACCCAGGTGCCCCAAGACTTTGGTGAAAAAACAGTGAGTTATAACTGAAAGAGCTGTATGAGATAGACTCTATCTGACAAGAAGTACTCAGAGAAGCCTAAAGATAAGAGGGGAGACAAAAACCAAGACACCAGGGGAATCTGAAGCTCCTGACACCCAGAGCTATAATAAATATTAAATATAGCACAACTCCTAGTCATATTAACATACATCCTCACATTAATGACCTTTTCACTTTAGTTTCTATTACTCAATATAAAATGTCAGCTTTCAACAAAAAATTATAAGGCATGCCAGAGAGCAAGAGAAAACAATCTTAAGAGTAAAAGAAAGTGTCAGAACCAGACTTAAATATGGAATAGATGTTGGAATCATTACACAAGGAATTTAAAATAATTATGATGAATAAGTTAAGGGTGCTAATGGCAAAAGTAGACCATTTTCAAGAGCAAATGAGTAATGTAAGCAGAAAGACAGAAACTTCAAGAAACAATCAAAATGAAATGTTAGAAATTGAAAACACTATAACAGAAATGGACAATCCCTGGATGGGCTCATCAACAGACTGGACAAAGCCATTGGAAAAAATCAATGAGCTTGAGAATAGATCAACAGAAACTACCTAGACTGAAATGCAAAGGACTAAAATAATGAAAAACTGAACAAAATATCCAAGAACTGTGAGATAATTTCATAAGGTATAACACATGTGTACTTGGAATACCAGAAGGAGAAAGAAAAGGAAACAGAGTAGAAGAAATGTTTGGAACAATACTGTCTGAGAATTTTCCAAAATTAATGACAGACACCGAGCTACATATCCAGGAAGGTCATAGCACACCAAACCATATAAACACCTGAAGAAAGAAGCAAACGACATACACCTAGGCATGTCCTATTCAAATTGCGTGTCCTATTCAAAGAGAAAATTTTGGAAGAGGCAAGAATATATGCTATCTTTCCCTTGTTGCCCAAAGATCATGTGTTGTAAATTGTTGCCAAACATAGCTTTCTTTGTCAGATGGATAAGCCTCGGCCAATGATTTTGCACTGAAAATTCTTCTCTTTTTCCCCATATTATCCTTGAAACCTTAAAAAGACAGAATACTAATTATACTGACAGATCTTTTCAATATGTATGTCCTCCTTTTCCAATCTCCTAAGAATATTTTGACTAGAACTATGAAAAGGTGGGGTAAAAGAGGGCAGGAGAATGGGGGTGGGGAAGAGTCACCAAAAATCTGCCTGATTACTCCATGGCAGCATAACTAAAAAACCTAGATATGTAATATAACATATACCAATGAAGTTGGTAAAATCCTACAAAGGCCAAACTAGAATGCAGATGATTAATAGATTATTGATGACAGGATTTCACCTCTGATTACATAATTTGTCCATCTGGTCAACTCTACCTCTTTCATATTGTATCTGTCCCACAATTTCACCTAGTCTTCAATGACTTTAGGTGGTCATCTTCAGTTATCTGAATTACTTTAACAACCCTCTATTGTACACCTCTCTCAATATCCCTCCCTCTCTGAATATTCTCACGTACTTTCTGTTCCTAGCCTGACTGTAGTTTTATTGTTAACTGACTAGGCTAGAGTACCCAGTTATACAAACACTAATGTAGGTGTTGCTGTGAAGATATGGATTACTATTTTCAACCAGTTGACTCTCTGTAAAGGAGAGTGCCTGTGATAACATCGGTAGGGCTTAAACAAATCAGTGGAAAACCTCAGAGCAAAAACTGAAGTTTCTCAGAGAAGAATTCTGCCTCAAGAATGCAGCATGAATTCTGAGTTTCCAGCCTGTTTGCTATAGATATTTCAGACTTGCCAGTACCCAGAACTGTATCAACCAATTCCTTAAAATAAACCTTATGTGTATGAATATGCATATATGTAAGTATATGTACGTACACACGTACACACACACACACACACACACACACACACACAATTATTGGTTCTTTTCTCTGGAGAACCCTGACTGACACACACCTCTCTATTTATTCTTTTCTGCCTTAAGCTTCCTATTGACACTGATATAATACCCAGGTCTTTGGCATTCAAGACCAAAGAGATGGTTCATGTTACCAGAACAATGATGTTAAATAACCTTTTTTCTCATCTGATCTAAGCAGCAATGGAAAAAATACATTTTTCACATGATGAAAGTTGGAAACAATGGATTCTGACTTTTGTTCTGTTTTTACTACCAATTAAGAAATTTTTAAGGAAGCCTTTTAAAGAGCTTCAAGATACACTCTACACATTAGTATGCATTTGAAATCTAGCTAAGAATGAAAACCTTTCACTCAAACCTTACAATGTTTTATGACCTACATCAATACATTTTACAGTGTCAAGTGTATTGTCATTATATTATATAACTACAGTTTAAAACAGTTTTTTGGTTTTTTAATTAATTCATTAATTAATTTATTTGACAGAGAGAGAAAGAAAGAGAGAGTGCACATGCAGGGGGAGCCACAGGCAGAGGGAGAGAGGAGCCAAGCAGGGACCTTGATGTGGGGGACTCAATCATGATCTGAGCTGAAGGCAGATGCTTAACCAGCTGAGCCACCTAGGTGGCCATAAAGTAGTTATTTTCAAATAAAAATTACATTAATAATAAAAAGAAACATTTATTACCACTGGACACACACTAGGCTGTGTATTATATGTGGGTTATCTCATTCATCACTAAAATAAAATGAAACAACCAACCAAAGCACTATCAGCCAGGACCTCTCATTATGTCCTTTAACAGAGGAAGAAAATGAAGTGGAGTGATATGAAGTAATTTGTCTAAGGTCAAAGTATCTAGTAGGTAGTACAGCTCATGATTCTAAAGACTATATTCTTAACTGTTATTTAGCTAAGATATGATTTTGACTGAATAAAACTCATTCCACTTTTCCAAACCGGCGGCTATATACAGACATTGTTTTAGTTCCTGATGATCAGAAGCCAGGGATAAACTTTTCTGAACCATTTCTAAAAACAATTATGTGGCTTTAGCAGATCATCAGATTCATATAAATATCTGAAAAAGAGCATTTAATAGAATTTTGAAACAGCAAAATGTCAAGAAAAATAAGAGCAACTATCTTTCAGTAATTCAACTCCTATTTAAGAGTCAACCTCAAAATGAAAAAGGAACTGCAATACTGTGCAGAACTGGTTTTGATAGCTATATGTGCTCATTGAACCTTCACTGTTTGTGGCCATTGCAGAGTGAGACTTGCTATTTGGCAGGTTTCTTTCAGAGTGTATGACGTAGACAGGGATCTAATCCCCTACTTTGTCATGAATCTTTTCAGAAAGCTCCCTGTACCTCAGTTTCTTCATGTGTCATGTGTCAAATAGGAATAATAAAACCTACCTTGCAAGACTGTAATAAAGAGTAGAGAGAAGACAGGGTAAAGACTGCAGCGAAGAGTAGAGAGAATTTATGTAGTGTAATGGTGGAAATGTAGCAGGTGTTAAATAAACGGTGGTCGCTGTTATTACTGCTGTCATTGTTCTTGTTACCACAAATGTAGACGATTCCCTGTATCATAAAAAGTACATCTTCAAGAATCACTTCTGAGAGCCACTAAGTGAGGGTGAGGACCACTGCTGGTTGCTTTGGGCAGAGAATAAAGGTGACAAGCTGTCAGACAGCAAATGCTTGGGTCAGAAAGGACGGAGAAAAACTGTAACAGGGAGTTCTTCAGACATTTCGGTCATAAAGTTGATCTGATGAGAAAGGAAACTGAAAGTCACACAGATCGACCAATTCACAGTCCACTGGTCCCAAGAGTCGCATTTAGATTTCAGTCAGAGACGTGTTGTGCCAAATTATTTCGTCTCTAGAACCTCACCCAGCAATGGGTATTATCTTACTGACCAGGAATTAAGGGCTGGATTGTCTGGCTTTTCTAAAGGAACACATGCCAAGGGCAGGGGTATCTTAGAATAATCCCACTTCTGATTCAAACAAAAAAGGAATAACAAGCTCCTGTGAAAAGTCATGTTTTTTAGTTTTTGTAAATCAGATGTTACATTCCAGGAGGGTGGAGTGAAAGCGGAGGTAATCAGTCCCTGCCTCCGCCCCTCTGAAAAAGCCCAAAGGAATTACCAACAGGACCAAAAAAAAAAAAAAAAAATTATACAGCACAGAATTACAAGAACATACTCATGTTCTTGTTTAGTTTTCAACTAAATTTATTACTTTTAATTTACCAAGGCTATTGTGATGAAACAAACAACCCCCTCTTCAACTGATATTTATTTGTTGCACAATATAGCATCACAGCCAATTCCTATTTGATTGCTAAGTACTTCCCAAACCATGAACAAATCAGAATGATTCTGAAAAGATGCTGACGTTAAATTCCTTTGTTTCTGTCAACCAGTAGGTCAAAACAAGCTATGAAAAATATTAGATAATGTAATGACCTGTTTTTATTCACAAAACAACAGAGACCCCCCACCCACTTACCTCTCTTTCCATCCCTTCTCCTTCTTGGTATAGTCCAATAACTCCCAGAATCCAACTGTACATTCTTTAAACCTTTTTTTTCAAGATTTTATTTATTTGTCAGACAGAGAGAGAGAGAGCACAAGCAGGGGGAGCAGCAGAGGGAGAGGGAGAAGCAGGCTTCTGGCTGAGCAAGGAGCCCAAAGCAGAACTCGATCCCAGGACCACAGGATCATGACCTGAGCCGAAGGCAGACGCTTAACCGACTGAGCCACCCAGGAGTCCCCATTCTTGAAACTTTTTAAAAATTATTTTTAATTCCACAAGTCATACATGAACATATTTAGACTGTACTTCAGACAAGGCTGAGATCTTTGAGACACTTACACTGCCCACACTGTACCACCAATTCTACCCCTCACCCACATGAGAGGCAGCTAGTGTTAACAGTTTATAGGTAACTTTCAGAGCCTTCTTGTATCAGGAGAAAACATATGCTATTTTCTGACCTGTTTTTTAAATAACTGACATTAGAATATATGCACAATTTTGCAACTTGCTTTCGTTAAGCTGTAAGAAATTCTAGGGTACACGTAATCATTTATAGAGGCTAAAAGCATGGAAGTAATGCTGGGAGGTACTAGGAAATAAAATAATGCATGAGGTGCTAGGCCTGCGGATAGCCATGACATTTTGGATATGTTACTTACCTCACTATCCTCAATTTTGATGGAAATGTTCCTTTCTCACAGGGTTTGCATAAAAACTACATGAAGTGATATGTGTGTGTATGCTTCAAAAGTTGTATGGTGTTGTACATAAATAAAATATTTTTTTAAATAGTATCTGGAAAATAAAGTGAGGTAGTACTACTATTCTCAAAGTGTATACTACAGATATTTTACCTGAATTCTACTATAGCAGCGTCATAAGAATATTTCATATTAAAATTTTTAGCTAGTGGCACGGTCATTCCTAGCTTTGAATACTTCATTGGAAATACTTCGATATATGAAATCAAAGGTTTAATCCTGAGAAAATATATTTGCATGTAAGTCCATGTTATTAAATTGATTGTTTACAAACCTTATTTCACTTTTATATCCATGAACTTTCTGTGCTTGATTCTCAGAGTAAATGACAGCAGCTCTAATGCATTAAAACAATTAGAATGACTAAATCAGAAAAGACTTTATGAAACCAAGACATTTAAAAATATTTTAAAATTTACCCCAAATCTCCTACATGTGATCTTCAAAGGAATTATTTTAGTAAAAAGCAACTGTATAAATGACTTGAGTTTTAAGCTGCAATTCTTTTAAGAGAAATATCCTTTATATGATACAAGCCTGAAAGGTGGGCATTTTAATTAAGACATCAAGATACCTGGGGGAAATGGTTAAAAAAGAATGCTCTGGAAAGCCTCTCATTTCTAGGATTGTTCATAAATAGGATCATCAGTAACAAATATCACCTTAAATAGGACCTATATGTATTTGTTCTGATTGCTTTTCATTATGAATTATCGTTTTGTTTTGTTTCGCTGGAGGTTGGCAAGGGGTTTGGGGGATTGACTGATGTTTCTGAAACTTCCCATTTTCCTTTATTTGAAACACATTACCTCACACTGTTTGTCCAGAGTCTCTGAGTTCAACTGGCTACCCAATTTTCACGTCTCAGCATTAAAACAAAAAAGAACCATGGGAAAGTACTGACATATATACATACGTGAAAAAAAATTACACAAAGCCATTACAGTTGGGGTAGGGGGTCAATGTACTCATAGCAAGATAACTCAGAGATGAGTTAAGATCCTAAAATACAAATAAAACAGAGTGTTTCCCAAGTACATTCATGTCTGAGGAGGAAGGTGGGGCAGATGGAACATGTATCTAATGTCTACCTTTTAGATGCCAAAAGTGAAGGCAAACTGAAAATTATTTGAGGTCAATCCAGTCCAACACCAAATTATAAATCTGAGTGAACATACACATTTAATGAATTAGAGGAATAAAGTAGATCAGGAAACTCTAATTGTATAAATCAGAACAATGAGTCATATGACAGTTTTAGAATGCTTTAATGTCCTAGTTTGTGCCAATTTTTCTAAATAGAAAAGTTTTGACCACTGGCACTTCAAAAAAAAATTAGTTTTCACTCATAGGAAGAAAAGCAAGAAATAACACAATGGTAAATGCTCCAACGAGGTAGACATAAATGAGAGAAATGAAAATTATGATTATTTATAAATTGTGTAGATAGCAGAAAAAGCACATGGCATCAGAAGATCACAGGCTCCCAGCTCTAGCTTCCGTATACCAAAATATTTTGGATCATAGTTTCTTCAAATATAAAATGAGGGGGTTGGGCTGTATCTTCAATGTTCTCAACAGCCTATGATATTTCGTGGAAAAAAATCCCAAACGGTAGCAGGTTTACAAAACCTATGATTTGAATGCCAAAAATGGTAAGTTGGGAACTTTTCAGTGGCTTGTGGACTATTATTGCTGTCAACTAATTTTTTTTTTCAAGAACCATTTTTGTTTGGTTACAGAAATAATTATATGTTATCTGTAGACAATGTGGAAAATAGAGACAAATCCAAGTAAGGAAAACAAAAACAAAAATGAACTAGTCACTGCCCAAAAATAACCTGAAGTGTTACTAGACATTTCCTTATCTATTGTTGCATGAATTACTATAATTTATTGAATCCAGTGGTTTTCAAATTTTTACTTTTATGAGAATTTTTATAAGAAAGTTTCACATGTAACCTTAATATATACAACAAATAAAAGTGAAACTACTCTGGTTGAAGTGGTAATGAAAGGCCAGGTCTTCCTGAGATGGTTATCAACACAGTCCTATGGAACCCTATACTCTAAGAAGTAATGTTTTAACACCATTCACTTAGGGCGCCTGGGTGGCTCAGTCAGTTAAGCGTCTGCCTTCAGCTCAGGTCATGATCCCAGAGTCCTGGCATCTAGTCCCAAGTCAGGCTCCCTGCTCAGCAGGGAGTCTTCTTCTCTACCCCTCCCCTGGCTCATGGGCGTTCTCTCTCTCTCTAATAAATAAAATCTTAAAAAAAAAAAAAAAAAGTAAAACCACTGACTTAAACAATTTTCTAACACTGGACATTTAAATTGTTTCCTTTTTTATTGTTGTTATTATAGATAACATTCAGATCACTATGTACATTCATGGTTTTTATTTATTAACTTATTTTTTGGATGAATTCCTGGAGACAGAATTTCTGGGTCAAATAGTTTTAAGGCATTCATTGTCATGAGAACTGACTTTGATCATCATCTCTTCCCAAACCACTTGCCACTGGCAGGAGGTACGCATCTTCTATTCTGCTTTTCTTCATGGCAACTAACCCCAATTGTAGCATTTGAACCAGATTTACTTCTGTCTAACCTATTTCCTCATCTTCCCTTTCTCTTCCTCATGATGCTAAATAAGTTGCTGTTAAGGTTAAATAGATGCCCTCTTTGAAGCAACAATTGATTCCTTTCCGTTAAATGTCATCAAATGCCTAATGGATTAGCCTTTGGCTGTCTTTGGATAATGATCTGTTACACAGTCAGCTTCTATGTAGGAATGACTAACCAAAGCATGTGGTCCTTTTGGAGGGGAATACTTTTCTTACTTAGCTCTTTAGGACACCACATGCCTTAATTCCCTTGAGTCTTGTTTAGTATGTATCTGAGCTCTGGTTAAAATCTGTTCAAAGCAGCCTCTGACCCCCGATTCCCAAAAACGAACAAGAAAGAGCAGAACCCCTGAAGGTCATATGATCTCCTTTATGATCACGTGCTCATCATTTACAAATGATGACACTGAGGCTGACAGTGGCTCCTCTGAGCCCAGACTGTGACATAAAAACAAATTAGACACTGTCTATGCTCCCAAGGACATTACTACCTCATGAGGGATTCAGACAAACAAATCAACAAATGCTATACAATGTGATAGATAGAATAAGGCGGTGCAGGTACATCAAAAGGATGGGTTGGGTGAGTTTTCTGAAGAGCGCACTAACTATGCTGTACTTTGAAGGAAGTGAATGGGTCAGTGAGATAAAGAAACAGAAGAACAGGAGGAAACTCCAGGTAAGAGTAAGCATAAAACTTTGAAAGAACTTGGTATATAATCCAATGCTATAAAGAATGAACATTAAAGACTGGCTGGAGCAGAGGCCAGACGGAGATGTAAACTCAAATGCCCACAAGTTACATAAAGGGGTGAAATGTCAATAGGTGAGGACTGTGGTAAATTAAAGAGTGAATGTCCTCTCTAAAGAGAATAGTCAGAATAGCCAATTGCCAACACATGAGAGGATAATCTTCTAATTTCAAGAGAAGACAGAAATCTCTCAATTTTTAAAATAACATTCATACCAAATGTTTAAGAAAACATGGTGCAAACCAGACCAAACACATATATGAGCTGCATTCTGCTAACAGGCTGCCAGTTTACAACCTCAGGGCCAGAGTTAGGCAAGGGGCAGCTCATGAAAAGCTCTGTGTACTACGCTGAGGGGTTTGGACTGTATCCTGAAAACTGTAGGGACTCATTAAAAGACTTGAAGTGATTAACATCTTAGAAGGGTCACTCTGGCAGCTGTGTGAAGTCTGGAAGGGAGTTGTGTAACAAGGTCTTAAACCAAGGCAGTGACAGGGACATAGAAAGGAGGAGACAGATTTGAAAGATGTTAAACAAAGCATGCAGTTTGGTAAATGACACAGCTGAAACTTAGACCCAGGTCTCCCATCTCCTTACTTGATATTGCTATACCTTTACCAGTACTGAAAGTTATCTTTTTAAGTGGAATACTGTTTATTTTGGCATTAATAAGGTACAGGGGAGATGCTTTGCAAACAATAGCTTGAAACACCAGAATTTCTTCCTTAGATGCTTTTCGTGTAGTGTAAGCAAACAGTACACTAAAATAAACTCCAGGGAAGATAATATATAGAGAAATCATGAGGAGACAGACACTGGGCATAGACACTGACCATGAATTCCTACCATGCTTCATTTGGCTAACATTCTATGCCAGTTTACAACTAAACAATGGATAAAGATATCATTAACTATTTGGTAAAGGAACACAAAGGACCCACTTACTCATTCCACCTTAAAAATTCTATGACTAAAACTTACTCAATTTAAGAGTTTTTGGATCATCTGCATTGTGGTTAATCTCAGCATACTTGGTGGAAGCAAAGACTACAGCTTTAATTTGGATAGTACATTTTTTAGTTCAATAAATAACAAAAAGCAAGTCAAATGGAAAGTGAAGTCATTAGGTGGGGTGAAGTGATGTCAAATCTCCGAGTGTTTTCTCTCTTAACCTTCTAAGTGGGAGCTGGACTCCATTTGTCTGACTGGCACAAGATGAGCTTATAAAAGACCATTTGTTAAACAGCTCTGTGAATAATAAAATCGACTCCTCCTACCTGCTTGAAGAAAACCTGAAAATGCTATTTTTTATTACAAAAGATATTAATTTGTTTGCAAAATCACTGAAGAATTTATAGTTTCCCTAAAGTTTCTAAATTATACAATTATATTTGTATTGAGAGAAAATGAAGCTCCCCAATCGTAACATTTGGAAATATGTCCTCTATTTTTAACTTTGCAAAAACATAGCTAAGCAGTGGTTTATTCTGACCCTCTGCTTACAGTAAAGGTGTAGATATTCACTTCATGGCATTGGTACTGAACTTTCAACCAATGTTGTCTGTGGTTCGTTATTTTTTAAACAGCACTGTGATGGTGCTAAGAACATGCTATATTTGGACAAGTCTCTGTGTTCCATTACTTAGGTTAAACCTAACCTATATTGTAGTAGCAAGTACCCCAACATCTCAGTGACTTAAAAACAACAAAGCTTTAATTTCTCATTCATGCATTTATGTCTCATTCAACATTTCTCATACGTCCTTCAGGAGTGGCCTGGGGGCTCCACTCTGTGCTGTCTTCATTCCAAGACCTAGGACGACAGGGCAGCTACCAACACTGGCAATCACTATGGCAGAAGGAAAAAAAGTTCTCTGCTCGGAAATTGCACATGACATTTTTAATCAAAACTTGCTGGTAAGAGCTAGTCTTATGGCCTCACTCAACTACAGTTATTGAAGTGCAATTTTACCATGTGCCCAGAAGGCAGAGAGCTGGAAATATTTGGTGAACAGAACTAATGACTATCACAGTCACCCAAATAATTGCTCTATTATGGTTTCATGTATCTGCTTTTTTTTCTACTTGCCTGAACTATAAAGTTGGAATCTATGACTTAAAAGGCTCCCAACAAATTTTTTTGATTCAATGATTATACAGGAAGAGAACAGTTTCATTTAAAGTGTGCTTTGGAACTTTCCCCCCAATACTATATATAATTTAAAACCCAATTGATCTAATACAAAAGTTGTCAGGAACAGAAAATAAAATTGTTGAGTTACAAGCCCAGAAAGGAATCACCTAGCTATTAAATCCATGTATAATCCATAAGATAGATAATTAGAAATGAATCGAACTCATTTTCCTACAGCTGTTATAATCTATTAAAGAACAAAGCATGGAACTCTAGCACTACAACAGTATCTTCTTTACTGTTACTGTATTTGTTGTTTAAAGCTCCACATTAGGAACTACTCAAGCTTTGTTGAAGAGAAACACCCAGCTCTGCTGACTGTTCTCACTTCAAAATCATAACCACACATCCCAAACGTTTAGAACTCTCAAATCTTTATCTCTAGACCTCACTTCTCCCAGGATCTCCAGACTCATATATCTTGATATATCTGCTTTGATGTCTGTTAAGTATTTTAAATATAACCTAGCCAAAACAAAACTTCCCAATTTTCTGCTCTGCAAACCTGCTTCTTTTTTAGTCCATCCCTTGTCTGAAAACTGTACCACTCACTTACTTTTCTCAAGCAAAGGCACAGGAATTTCAGAAGATGAATATTATTTGGTTGTAAGTTATTAAACATAATAAAATATACATGCTTTGATAATATAATTTTTACCACAAGTAATTGACTTGGAAGACAATCTGCATTTAAACTTAGCTGGACACTGGAAGGGAAAAATAAAATGAACAAGAGCTGTAGTAGTAACTAATACTGCACATTTATCATGTGCTTGGCACATTTTATTTATCATCTCATTAATTTTAATGAGGTGGGTATTACTATTCCTATTTTAGAAGTTAGAATATTGAGGCTCAGAGTGGATAAGTAACTTGACCCAAATCACACATGGGTGATGGGCTTGACTGTGGTTTGAGAAACTCAGGACCTTATTGTACTTATCTTTTTTATTATTATTATTATCATTTTTAATTTATTTTTATTTATTTATTGTAGAAAGAGAGAGAGACAGAGATAGTGAGAGTGAGAGAGTAGGAGCAGGGAGGAGAGGGAGAAGCAGTCTCCCCGCTGAGCAGGGAGCCCGACACGGGGCTCAATCCCAGGACCCTGGGATCATGACCCAGGCTGAAGACAGACGCTTAACTGAATGAGTCACCCAGGTGTCCCTGTACTTATCTTTTTAAAGTAGATTTTTAAAAAAATTAGTGATGTCTCAGGAATGAAAACTGTAACAGCTGGGGGACATCCCACATTAACAGAAGTATGGTGTGCCATTATTCTCCGTACAGATCACTCCACATCTGAGATACAAGCAGGCTCTGGGAACACAACTTCAATGGAACACTAGCAAACTATATGCATTCAGCGAAAGGCAACTCCAACCAAGAGACTAACCACGTGAAAAGCACGTTAAACTTGGGGAATGTTGATACATGTAGGTACTTTAGTTCACAGAGGAAAAAACTCAGAGGATGCAAAGGCTTCCATATTAAATGGGGTTCTATTTTATTTGGGGGTTGGGTTCTAACTGTAGGACTTAATGTGAAAATCACATCATCCTGAAAAACCCTTAGGAAACTATTACTCCAGGATGATATACCAACTTCAATCAGACCAACACTACAAAATATTCCACCTATTTCGATAAACGGCTATTTGTGTCCCATGCAGTGGTAGAAAGTATAAAGTAGTTGCCCTTGTTTTAATGGCTATGTTATATGAAAAAGGTTTCTTTTTAAATGTGCTGTTCAAGTTATGGAAGGATAAAAGAAACTCAGATGGGGGAAAGGAGATACGTTTCCCGCTTGATCATCACTCCCAGGCGTACGTCTGAAAAGAATGTCCAGAACTATTTAAATTGTTCTTTTTCCTATCTTTCTCCTCAGACCCTCTTTACGGTCAAAGAAGAGGATGGAGAGTATATGTGGAATACTCGTAAGTTGTATGCACTTACAACATGACTCCACACTATACGAGTAACTTTAATGTAGAAGATTTATTTGATATGATACAAAAGGCACATCTAGGGCCAACGGATGGACATTACCAGGTGAAATGGGCTTCCTTCCATTTACACTGTAAGCCTTTTGTCCCACAAAACGTTAATGTGAAGTTTATGTGGCTGCATATTTTTATTAGACAATAACTGCCATTCTAATACTAATACAATAATTACCTGAAACAAGTGGACAAAATAAAAATACAATACACGGTATTATTATTCAGTAAGAATACTGAGATATTCACTTTTCTTACTTGAACGTATAACAGTTAGAACAAATGAAATGTTCTCTTTCCCAGTTTTTATGCCTTATATGGCACCGTTTATTGCTTAATCAAAAAATAAACTTCAATAAATAATTACTATTTTCATGGTTTCCTTGAAATACGGATATACAGGCCACTTCAGTTTTATAACATTATCTCTTAACTTCATTAGTTTGTCAAGTTCACTCATGAATGTAACATCTATAACCCCTATAGTCTGGAAATTTCTAGA
Organism: Ailuropoda melanoleuca; assembly: GCF_002007445.2. Taxonomy (NCBI): domain Eukaryota; kingdom Metazoa; phylum Chordata; class Mammalia; order Carnivora; family Ursidae; genus Ailuropoda; species Ailuropoda melanoleuca. The sequence continues at coordinate 57,446,347 of NC_048220.1, read as the reverse complement.
AAGTCATATATCTAGGCCCCAGGCAAAACGCTATATAAAATTAGCACTAAATCCATAATAGATTGTAAGGCAAAAAGTTGTTTTTTTTCTGTAGTCCATAAGAATATCACATTATCTCTAACCAAGAGAAACCTGTAACTTCAGATTGAAATAAAAATACACATGTACAAAAGGAATATTTCCTGTGATTGGAGCTAACAAGAGCCCCTTCATCAAGAAAGGTTTTCAGAGGCTGTAGCACCTTCCAGAGTGACAACCTTTCTTAAAGTATGATTTGAAGATAGCTTACTGATGAACATACTCACCTACATGCTAAATAAAGTTTAAAAAATTAAGTGAAAAGAAGTAAAATAATACAATATTAATGCACTATATACCTATATACTTGAATATATACTGGAAAGGAAACTTGCCCGTCTTTTGAGAAGTCAATGCCCATGAACACCAAGTTCTGTTTATCTAACTTTTGTGGTAGGTTGATTTCTAAAGACAGATGACTTACTTTGATAAAGACCATGTTTAACAAAGAGCTTTCAATACTGATAAGGCTCCCAAGGTCTTTGGCAATAAGAAGACAGCAATCTTAATTGTTTCTCAATTCATCTCTTCCTTGCCTTCCCCATCACACTCACACTTAACAATCAGTATCCTTCTTCAGACTAACTCTTCCTGGACCACTCTAATATCCTCCTATCTTCACTGACAATCCGTAAACATTCTCTACATCAAATACATGATTTCCAGGGAAATTTTCCTAAAGCACTGTTCATTATGTCATTCTTTGGCTCCAAATCTTTAACAGTACCTAGTTGCATTCATAAAAGAAGTCCAAATAAATCAGCTTAGCATTCAAGTTGCTTTGTGATCTGAGATCCATCTACTTTACCAGCTTCATTCAACATGTCTTTGGACGTCATGATATGGTCAATGGTCCCCTATGTTCCAGACTCTTCCTCCATGCATTTACTTATTGTATTCTGTTCCTCTGACAGGAAAGCCCTTCTTTTTAGTTAGAGGATATCTCAAGTTTCGGTAACAAAGGGATCATCTGGCTCATTCAAGCTAGACATTTATTTTTTTCTCCCACAACAGTGTAGAGGTGGCTAGGTAGTCCCCAGTGGAGATGCTGCCCGGCTCCACGAGACCATCCAGGGACTATGATTCTTCCTTTCTTGTTTCTCTGCCATCTCCTAAGATGTCTTCCTTCCATGTGAGGTAGGAAATGGACTGAGAAGGGAAAATGGAGGAATGCATACCCACTCATTTTAAGGGCAAGATCCCCAAATTATACATATTATCTCCATTCACATCCCATTGCCAAGGACTTTGTCACATGGCCGTACTTCGCTGCCAGTGAAGTTGAGAAATGTAGCCTCTAGTTTGGCAGCCACACGATCTGTTAAAACTTGGGGATGCACAGGGAGTTGGAAGGGGATTCTATTACTAAAAAAAAGAAGGGGCGTCAGGAGGCTGGGTTCACTACTAGTCTCTGCATTATCCTTCTTCAGTTTATGTGTCTAGAAACATCCATTCCTTTACAAAGCCAAACTGAGTAACAACTTCTAGTTAGTCTTCTCTGATTTTATCACATCTCCTTATTTTACTGTCGCAAATGGAATACTAACTCTCTCTCCTCTGAATTTTTATAGTTCTTATACCTACTATGGAATTTGGCACATCTTAGTCATATACATATTAAAGGCAGTTTGTCAGGAAATAGAACGAAGCCAAAAGAAAAAGATAAATGTGTGCTACTGATTAATCATTCCTTATTTTATATCATATACAAAGATTGTTGAAGACATAGCCTGCATCAATCTCTTTATTCTGCATTTCTAGAAGTGGTGTATGCAGAATAAAGCACTCAATAATGCTGGTAATGATAACACTGCTTTATTCAACACACTTATAATTTATCCTCCTTTATCACAAAAATAGTATTTTAAAAAATAACACACATAAGTTTGATCTAGAGAAATTATTTTCAGAAATTGCTCCAAAATGAAATTACTGTAAGAGATCTTTAGCTAAACAAAGTGTATGTCCTCAAATTTTACTGAAAATATTTTTTAATAATAATGTTTAAATAAAGCATTTCTGTGCTCTTTGTCCTTTAAAAATGATTTACCAAAAACAAAAAAAAATCACTGAATAATGCTTATGGATTGATATATATTTTTAATTTATTTAAGTTTTTGTTGCTTTTTATTCTCATATTTTATTTTTTTACTCCATTTGCTAACATCTTAGTTACTTGTGGGGTTTATATCTTCTTGTTTTGACATAACTAGTTTGTAGTTTCACATAAGCTTAGAGCATGAAACAACCTTCGGTTCCATTGTGGTGAAACATTTTATTTCATTTCACGATGTTTTAATACAAACCAAATGATGACTTAAGTTATAGAATTTCACTGTTAAAATTTGTAATTTGAATATAGTATACCAAATAATTAAAAAATAAATGTACCTATTTTTCTCTCAATATTGAACTATAAATTATGAGCAGGGAGTCATTTCTTTTGATTAATAACTCCTCTGGCCAGTATAATGAATATTTACACATTATTCTTTGATAGAGCACTTAAAATGCCTGAAATAATAACTATGATCATGCCAAATTTAGAGAAATTTGATGTTGAAAAAAAGTCATTCAAATAGGAATATAATATATGTGAAATATATGATAAATTCCCTTTACCTAAAACACAGGAGATTATAACAGCTTTCTAGTAAAAATTATTTTAAACAGAAATTCAAGTCTGTTGGTGATTTGAAATCCAAACGCATGCAACAGCCTGAGGGAATTATAGGAAAGGTTGTTCCCAGGGTGAGTTATAAACAAGGAAATACTTTATTTAAACATCTATGTAATCTCCACTGAAACATATTATTTTGAAATTATGTTAAAACAGAACTTAAAATACATGTACTTATAAGACCAAATCTCTGATACATTTAATCATCATGTTTTAAATTAAAAGGCCTTAAAGCCATGGCTAATACTGAATATATATATATGTATATGTATATTTTAATATTAATATTTTGTCATTTTTGTACAGTTAAAAAAATCCATTCAGGGAAACTTTATCTTAAATTATAACGCTGATCTTATTGACAAACCTATAATAATACCTATGATCAATCTTTACTTAATTATTTTGAGCTGCAAACACAATTAATAAATCATCTTTGAAGTGCACTGACCATAATCAGGATACTCTGGAACGAGTCCAGAGGGCCATTAATCAAAACATGCAGCAAGGAAAGTGAGAGCTGCAGCCTAACAGTTAGGTAAACACAGAGTGAAGCTAATAAAAACCTATCTTGCTTTAAAACCACCACTGTGTTTACTTTTGCAACTAAGATAAACATTATGATAAAATTAAAGTTGTATAAAAAAATGAGGTTTGCTCACAATGACCAAAGTAAATATATAGCAATTGCACATTCATTTTATGTCTCTAATTTGACACTAAAGAACTTTTAAAGTTCAGTCACCAAAAATCTTTAAGAATTAGAAATTTGAATCTGGTAAATTATATTCTCCAGAAAAATTAAACACACACACACACACACGTACACACACACACAAATTTCAAATACACTGATGTTTATACTAGAAAAATAGCAATAAGTTGTTAGGAATTTTTAAGAATTAAGTTATAAACATGAAAGCAGATCCTTTCAGAAAAAGTAAGATGGCCAACTACCATATTTTAAAATGGAAGATAGAAATGATTGAACTGTAACAAAAAATGTGTAAGTACTTCAGTAAGTAAGTTGGAAATTAATTTTAAATTAATAATATAAAATCTAAAAGAATACAAATGCATATATACATATGTATATCAAATTAATCAACTGTTTTTAAAACATGGTCTTCCAAATGTATTATTTTCCTCCAACATTATCTTGTTGATTGCTCAATGAAGTAGGAAAATTTGCTGAGTTAACTACATAGAAAGCTATGGGCAATCCTCAGTTTCATAAGAGTTATGAGAAAAGGAAACTGTCCACGTTTGAAAATCGTATAAACACAGTTTCCTTCTCAGGAACAGACTTCCAAGATTTAGCTGAAAACCCAGGGATAATAGCGCTTTAAAAATAACAATGCATCGCATTCCTAAAGTATCCAACTCAGATAGTATTTTCATACAAACGGTCTCATCTGACCCTGATATTCATGTTGAAAGGTAGGCAGGAGGTATTATTAACCCAATGCCTGCACTCACAGAGCTTACAGTTTTACTTCCACTGTGTAACTGCAGAAATTTTGAATAAGCCATTAAATCTCACTGAAACGCATCTTTATTTAGCTTTTAATAAATATGGTTATAAGTAGAGCCCTAATTCACAGTTGTGATGAGAGTTAAATAAGATGGAATTGAAGTACTTAACTCATAACCTGGCATAAATAATCAAACATATATTAGTTACTATTTTATTTTGGAGCAGTATAATAAAGTAGCTTAAAAGAATTTGCTTTGGAGTAAGATGATCCTAGATTCAAAGTCAATGATGTAACACTTGTCTTTAGGCAAGTTATCCAATCTCTCTAGATCTGAATTTCCTGATCTATAAAATGGGTACAGTTAAATGAGATACTGCATATGAAAACTTAGTACAGTATGTAGGACATAATAAATATTCAATCAATATTAAATATTATCATTACTATTGATGGATTGATCTAATAACTTACATAAATAAAAAATGTTACTAACAAAAATAAAGGGCAAATGATGAGCTGGGAAAAAGAAAGAGTAATATTTTTAGATATATGAAACTCTCATAGAACAATAACAGACAAAGACGTCCATTGAAAATCAGCCAGCATTATGGACGGATAGTAAACAAAAAATAAAATGCCAACAGTCAATAAATACCAGGAAAACACTAGACTTCTCTAATGGTTAAATATAAAAATTAAGCAATGGGATATTGATTGATTAATTATTGATTGATTAAATAATTAAAATGATCTGGCAATGATCAAAATGAACTGGAAAACAACAGAACAAAAGGCAAACGCTGCTTGTGAGAGTACAGATTGTTACAGACTTCTGGAGGAATTCTGGCAAAACATAAGAAGGACTAACAAGTACATATGCTCTCTGACCTCGTAACTCCACTTTTGGGAATTCATTCTAAAAAAAATAATCAGTCATATGTGCAAATTTATGTATAAGTATATACAGCACTCTTTGTAATAATACCAAAGTGGATAAGGCCTAAATGTGCATTATGGGAATTGGTTAAAGAAATTACGGTTCATTTATACAATGGTGTATTATAACTATAAAATGACATGGAAGCAATGTATTTACTAAAGTGGAAAATGTTTACAATGTATAGTTAAATTTAAAAACAGCAGGCTACATCATAAATGGTATAAGTCCAGTTTTGCAAATAAAGTATAGAAAAAGAGATCTATAAATATGGAGTACCATGGTAATACTGAAAAATAAATGGATTCCTTTAGTAGGTAAGTGGATAAACTCTGGCATAGCCAGACAACAAAATATTATTCAGTGCTAGAAAGAAATCAGCTATCAAGCCATGAAAAGACATGAAGGGAACTTGAACGCATATTATTATAAGTGAAAGAAGCCAGTCTGAAGGGGTACATATTGTATGATTCCAACTATGTAACGTTCTGGAAAAGGCAAAACTATGGGGAGGAAGGGATGAACTGGTGGAGCACACAGGATTTTTAGAGTAGTGACTCTGTACGGTACTACAATAGTGTATATTTGTCATTATATATATGTCAATATCTGTAGAATGTATAACAGCAAAAGTGAACCCTAATGCAAACTACGGACTTTGAATGATAATGGTGTATCAATGTAAGTTTATCAATTGTAACAAATGTACCACTCTGTTGGGAGATGTTGATAGTAGAGGAGGTCTACACATATGGGGACCAGGGATACATAAGAACTCTGTACTTTCCGTTCAATTTTGCTGTGAACTGAAAAATATTCTCAAAAAAAAAAAAAAAAGTTTACTCATAAATAAATAAATAAATAAATCAACACTGGGCTCTTTCCCTCCCTATTAGGTTTTGTTGTTGCTGTTGTTTTAATAAACTATAACACTGACAAGAGAAACATAGAAAGAAACGTACCAGAAGGCAAACAAATACGTTTCTTCAAAACTCCACCGTAAGAAGAATCTTATTAATAGTAAATATTTTATTTAAAACTCTTATTTGACTGTGACTGGGTTACTGTGGAGAACTGGGCACTCTAGGACCCTGAAAAGCTTTGAAAGACATGATAGTTTTGTTTTTGTAGGCAGGGAAGTCTGGTGTGTGTAATCATTCCTCTAAACAAAAGCGCATGGATTGTGCAATTTCTTCCAGGATGATGCTGTAAGCTTCTAGTATTGAAAAGGAAAGAATTGAGCTTTCCTGGGTCCAGGAAGACCACACGTTACACTAACTATCTCAGTGGTGGCTGTGTGATACCTAATTCCACTCAAGGAGGTGAAGAAATACTGGGTTAAAATATGCTCTCTTTTCCTGGTCCTTGTAGCCATGTAGGGCTTTGGTAATACGATTGTGTAACGTTGGCTAATTAAACCATAAACTTAACCTGAAGAGGGTGTGTGTGCGCGTGTATACTGTTTTGCCACCCACCTGTAATCTAAAATATTGCAGCTACACAATTACTTAATGGGACCACTTACAAGTTGATTCAGAACACACAGTTAAAACTTTTTCACTACAATTCAAGGAGCAACATCTGTGAAAAGTTATATTTTCATAATTTTTTAAGGTTGTTTAGAACAATGTGTAAGAAGTCTTTACTTTCAAAAGATACTCATCACATAGAAAACTAAATCATATCAGAGCCTTGCATGAGATGTGTGAACCTATACATTTTTACTTGTTAGCATGCAGAAACAAAGACTATACAAAAGTACTGAAAGACTACAAACATATTTATTTGTATTTCTGGCCCAAATTATTTTAATGTTTTTTATCCTGCCATTGAGATTACGTGGAACTGTTCCCTTTTGGGATATACCAATGAGTGCAAATCACTAGAATTCTCTTAGAAAATGATCCTGCTGCTCCCAGCAGGGCCCTGTGTTAGACAAGCAGGAAGTTTCCTAAGTAGTAGGACTGTGGGGAGTGGTGGAGGAAGATCCCATATATGGACCAATTTTCTTCTCTTGTGAGATCCCCTATACACATTACTTTTTTTCTTGAGATACATTTAATGCCTAACATTCTATAATTATGGTTTAAAGGTTCTTATATTTCTAAAATTATTGATATTTGAGAATTTTGAGAGTTCGTATTCTAAACTAGGGCCCTGCAGAATATTATCCTTTGGACTGTTACTAAGCCTTTTTTGGGTGGAGAGAGGCAAATTGCATGAGGATGCTATGCTTAAGTACATTTAAAAAATGATTACAAAGTCAAATGAATTATTTACTATGGGTTTCTCAGAGCCTTTAAAATATAAATCTCCAAGTTCTATGGGTTGGAGCACACAGAAATGTGGAAACTATGGTACACAGCCATTTATAAACTTATTAGAATAGGGAACCCCTTACAGAGTACCTGATAAGCTCTCCTTTGCATAGTTTACAGAATGAAGTCTGTTAATGGTATTCTAAAGAATAAATTCTGGACTCATTATCATCTAAGTTCAATAAATATCTTGATTTTCTTCCTACCAAACCTCAGAGGTGGGGGCATTTTGTTCCTTTCTATATATTTAGCTCTTCTGGCCACAAGGACTAATGTTTTTTTTCTAATTAAGGATCGCTTAACAAGGAGCTCAAAATTAAGTTAGTGTTGTTTCTGACAAGAACAATAAGAACTTTATACTCCAGTTCTGGTAACAAAGCCTGTATGATATATCCCTGTGTTGGATTCCATGTCTTGGTCTCCAGCATAATCTTCATTGGGTTGCATAATGGCTTTGGCTCCCCCTGGTCACCTTTCCTCAGGGTTGGAGCCTTAATTCTTAGACAAAGTTTTTGTTTATAGGCCCCTTGTTCAGATGCTGATATCAGTATCTCTTAAAACTAGTTTGCTTTCAAGAAAGAGAACCTACAGAGTTGAGAAACAACAGCCAGAAAAAAGTAAAGCAAAACTGGGGAGAAATGGGCTCAAATAATGGAAGATATGACAAGCAGTAAAGTATTAATTAAATAATCTGAGCATTTTGTTCATTGATTTTATTAACTGGTTGCTAATTTCAGTAAGACTAGGACATTGACTCAATTTAGCCAAATAAGTAAATAATGAATGGATTAATTAATTAATATGATCCCACTAGTCTACCTGGCCATAATTGACTTAATGTCATACCAACAGACTTCTATTATATTCACTCTTTAAGGATGTTGGAAGAACTAATAAGAGCTCCTAAAATTTAAAGACTATTAAATGAAAAATTCTTCCGTGGTTATTATGCTGTATTATGAAGCAAGACCTCGTCAAAAATTTAAACTGAGTACCTAATAAAGCCTGAATATGGTGATATATTTCATTTAGATATGTATTGTGCCCTTACATATTTACAGAGAGTAATTTTATAATGTTCTTGTTTACATTGAGTATTCTACCTGATACTAATAAAGTATGTAAGTATGAAAGTAATTTTACAATTTCTGTAGTCTTTTTCACCTGGTTCATTTTGTTTAATACATAGGATTAAAAACTCACATTGAACAACTCTATAAATCACAATTTCCAGTGATGTAAGATAGTAAATAGCAAGGAATGTACAGCATCTGGTTATGCTGAATAACTCTTAGTATTGATGCTAGCTGACAGAACAGGAGGAGTGTTCCCCAAGCATAATCATATTGTGTGGATTAGTCACACTAAAATTTTTTAATGAATATTTATCAATATACACCACATTCAAGGAGTTCAGAGCCTTACCAGAAGTGGGAATTCTTCAAAGATCTAAAAATATTTCTGAAAAAAAGCATTTATATTTACCATAAAAAGGGAAAACGGCACTACAATTCTCCACCTCAGGAATACTAACACATGCCAATTTAAGCTATTATCCCTGTGAGCACTCTACATAAGTTTCAGTATGTTTTCAATTTTCTAGTTTCCTGTGTTTCAAGAGAATGAAAGTTGTATTACTGGGAATCCAAAATTGTACAACATTAAGCGGTTTGAAAGTAGAGTTAAAAAGAAAGAAACGAAAAAGAAACTAGGTACAACAGCTTTAGATAATCTTAAATGATTATAGCTAAGAAGATGCAAAAAGGACCAAAACATCAGAGTTTCTAGTCAATATGATATTTTATAACTCTTAAGAACTTGAGTTTAAAAACAGTATTAAAAAGGGAAGAAAAAAGTCCCCTGTGATGTGAGATATGAAAAATGCTAACATGTATGCAAGGAAAGGCTGAATTTTTCACAAGAAGTGCACAGCCAGCTGGGTCTGGCCTCTGCGCAGTCTTCAGCCTCATCGCACTCCCCCTCATTTGGCTCCCACCACGTCATCACTTACACATTCCACCTGGGGCATGCTCACAGGCTGTTTCCTCAGGATTTTGAGCACTCTGCTCTCTACTCTGCTACTGTACCTCTCCTTATCCTTCAGATTAGAGCTCAGATGATTCCTCAAGTCACATCCCCCTTGCCATGTTTCCTCTAAATCTTGAAATCCTTTAAAAGTCTGCAATTATATATTGATGTAATGATATAATTAATGCTTGTCTTCTCTCGTATAGACTAGGCTTTATGAGATCTGGGCCTGTCTCAGCAGTGTGTCCCTAGTGCTCAGCATGTAAGTATCTGTCAAATGAATGAATGGTGAATGAATGAGTGAATGACTGAATGAATGAATGAGGGAAAGCCATAGTCAGAATTTTCTTCTCAATCAACAGCATCTACTGTGCATTTCCTTAGTCAATGTGAGATCATGTAATAGTCACACAATGAATTTAAACTCTACTCAGTGGTTACTGAAGAAGATACATAGGAAATGATATTATGAGGGACTGACAAAAACATGTGAAATCAAGCATATTCTTAGAATTGAAAACAAGTAATGAAGCCAAACTTCCCTGATAAATTTAATGGTATATAACGGTTAACAAACCATGGTATCGTGAACTATAAACTCAAAACTTTATTTTCTACACTAGAAGTATAAAAAATCGGGTACTACATTCATTCTCAGCTTAATTTCTTCTACTTAAACATGGCTAAGAATACAAAGAAAAACAATATGATAGAATATCCGTGTTTAGATAGAAAATCTGTTAAGTATTCAGAATTTTGAAAACTCCTAAAAATGGTCATCTGAGAATTACTTCTATTGAATGTCCTTAGAACATACAATTAGGAGATATACAACCAAATATTTCATGTGCTTTTACCATGTAGTGCAGGTTTATAAACAGGCATAACCTATTTTCGTATAGTAAACTGAAAGAAAACACCACTAGTCAAACAGCTTCCTAAACATTGGTGACTGGCTGATGCAGAACTCAGTTTAATTTAGTAAGATAATAACAAAAACAGTAATAGACAGTAGTAAAAATTAAACTAATTTTATGGCCAAATTTGGCGAGATGTGATTACTCATCCTTGTAGAAAGCTCTCACACTTATGAACAATGGAGAATATATTATTCATTAATCCACAGGATAATTATTTAAAATCACTCACAATGTGAACCTAGATAAGTTACTTAAATTTTCTGTACCTTTGTGCAATAGAATTTTTGCATTATCTGACAGAATTGGGTTAATATTTCCATAGTAAATAGTTCCCACTTAAGATGGTATCGTTATTCTTTAGAGTAAACTCAAGGACTTAGAAAATTACATTTGTCTTCAGTTACAAAATATTTTTAAGATACTGGGAGTGACACATTGTTTTAGAACTTACTAAACATACTAGACTATTTAATTATAAAAGCTGTGACCATTACAAATGCAGTTTTAGCTTCCTAGTCTTTAATATTTTCTTACATGGCTAAAGAATAATTGCTCTCATATAAGATGGAATTTTACTTTGTTACTATGATAACATTTGATAATCTATTGAGAAATTATCTTCACTACAGCTTTTACATTTATCGACAAATTAATGCGCTAAATTTTCCTGTGTGGAAGGTATCTAGCTGTTCAGTAATCCTATTACTATCCACTCATTAAATGTTGTTTTAGAGCCCAGACACTCTGAGAAGTCACCTCTGATTTGCCTGGTTCCTTATATGTATCTGAAGAAAAATCTGTTGTCTTTCTACCGCAGAAAAATGTAGAAAGGAGCTAACAGGGTCAGAATGAAAAACTGAACAGACTTGGGTGTTTATGTGGTTTCATATTTAGTTTAATCTTACTCCTAAAGTTTTAGGCATACTTTTTATCAAAAGCAAATACATGAGGCTTGATTTCACTTTTCCATCCTTATTATAACATAACAATATATATTATAAAAATATATTTTAATAAAATCTTATAGAATATGGTAAACATTCCCATAGTAGTTATTTGTCATGTTTTCTGCTAAAAACTGTATTGTGTATTTCACTATTTAGTATTTTTATTGGTACAAATAACTACCACAAAGTTATCTTTCATATTTAATATACATAGTTTGCCCAGAAATTTTAAAAGTTTACTTACAAATTGACTTACTTCTCTCAGCTTAAAAAGAAAATGCAATTTTTATCAAAGGCAGCTAAATTACAATTACTATTTCATAAAATATCTCATTAATTCATAAGGAACTAGGTTATTATACTTTTTAACTATGGACACACTTAAATATGATAGATAAGTAACACACTCTGATTTTCTAATATTGCCATGCTGGTGAGATGGATTTAGAGACCCCATCGATTAGTTCTAAGCATACCTCTCTAACACAGATCAAAAGTCTTACTACATCAAAAACTAATGATGTACTGTATGGTGATTAACAGAACATAATAAAAAAAATAAATTAAAAAAATAAAAAAATTAGGCTATTAAAAAAAAGTGGGTCTCAGAGTCACATAAAATGCCCTAAAACTACTCCCACTTATGATTTAACTTAAAAATCTGGGATATCATTCCAAACATTCCAATTCAAAATCTTAAGGCTGGTGTTCTCCTCTCACTCTGTTCTTGTAATCATAAAATTATTTGTGTATATCTCTGTCTCTCAATAGATTATATGCCCCTTCAGACAGCGGGCCAAGCACAGGCTTTGAAATAAAACAATGGTTGTGCTGCTCTGGTAAAATAATTATAAATAATTATAAATTCTGAGCCTGAGTTGTTTCTCATCTGTAAGGAGGGTAAATTAATACCTACCTTCTAGGATCTGTCTGAGATTTAAATGAGAGATCACATATAAAACATCTACCCCAATTCTTATTTATTTTCTCTCTCTCTCTCCTCCCACACCTTGTCACTGTACAAATGACAGTACCACAATACATGTTTAAATAAATTTAGAAATTACCATGATTTTGCTTTATGGATTAGTATTAGTATAGATTAGTACATACACAGATTAACATACATTAGTATTTAGATTTAAGAGTACAATGTAACCAACCCATGGTTTTTAGAAATGTACTAAAATTTTTACATTGTGAAATACTCATAAATATATAAACTTAAAAGATAATTTTCTCATTCATAGATATCTGTATTTTTTAATCTTATATTTTTCATGACTTTTAATTGCTAATACCTAATAAATGTGTGAGTAATTTATTGCTGAATCATGTTCATGTTGTAAAAGCAGTTTATTTATTTTTTTATTTTTTTAAAGATTTTTATTTATTTATTCATTCGACAGAGATAGAGACAGCCAGTGAGAGAGGGAACACAGCAGGGGAGTGGGAGAGGAAGAAGCAGGCTCATAGCGGAAGAGCCTGATGTTGGGCTGGATCCCACAACGCCGGGATCAGGCCCTGAGCCGAAGGCAGACGCTTAACCGCTGTGCCACCCAGGCGCCCGTGTAAAAGCAGTTTAAAATATAATAAAATTATAGATATTGGGAGATTTTACAGATCATCTAGTTCAACCCTTTCATTTTTACAAATGAGAAAACTAAATTTCAGAAAGAGGCAATGACTTGCATAAAATCCAGTAGACACAAATTTTTTTAAAAAATTAAATCACAGTACCTATGATCTTCTCTTCCTCCACTTTGTTTTTGAGGTGCAGAGCTGGAGAAGCTAAAAGAAGCCAAAGAAAAAATATGGAAGATGCCCAGTGGGAATATTGGAAGGGACTAGAGGCCACAGAATTTGTCAGAGGTTTAGAGTTAGGGGCCAATATCTTTTCAGCCTTAAGAAGTAAACATCCACATCTGCATTTGTTTGGGAGGCTACAGCCTAACTGAGGTATATTTGCCTAATTGAGATACAGGAGAAGTCATCAGAGAAGAAAAGGTGTTTAGGAAGTTAGGAAATAGGTAGTAGTTTAAATGTAAAGGCATAAAATAAGGGTTAATCGTCAGTATTTGAGAATGTCTTATTTTAAGTTTTCTTCAGTTAAGAGTTTGTTTTTATTTTTTGTTTTGTAGAAGCTTTCTAATGTTTTTGATTAAGAAAACTGGGAAAGAACTAGGACTTAAAACTTTAACAGCCATACAAGTTCAGCCTTCTGTATTCAAAATGGAAAAATAAAACCCAAAAGTATATAAAAACAAAATAAAAACAAAAAATATAATTTCTCTTTCTGCTTTATTTGGGCAAAGGAAAAGGAACTGTAAAGCAGGGTATCAACCATTCAACATCTGATTGATAAACGCTAAAAACTAAATTTCCTTTCATCTTTAAAATCCTTCCTGACATCTAACATATGTTTTTCATTTCTTTTAGGGGCCAGTTGAGCCTAAAGGTCCAAAGTAATATAATTAGCAGACAATTCGAAGAAGTTGATATGGTTTATATCAACTTTTAAAGTAGTGAAAATATACAAAATAAGTACTGGCATGATTATCAAAACACAGAAAAGGAACACAACATTAATTGCATAGAGTTGGTAGAAATAAACACACCTCATTTATTAAAAAGTCTAAATAAAAGATTTAGTCTTGATTCAGATCTAAACTTTTTTCATCTCTGTACCATGTGTATTGGAAACCTGTTCAAGCAATATCGTGTAATCAGAAAATGTTAGGAACCTCAAACCCTTGTATGTCATTCACACACAGAGTGAAAAGACCTAAGGTGCAGCTTACTAACATAAAATCAATATATTTCATTCTTCCCCCAGACCCTGAAATCTTTATCAGAAAAAAATGATTAAACCAAAAGTTCCATGAGGACAGGGGCTGCGTCTGTTTTCTACTCTCCTGAATACTTGACATCCAGTTAATATCTGGGACACAAGGGATTCTCACTGCTCATTTGCATACAGAGTGACTGAATGAAGTATAGAGTTTCCTGAATACTTCAAAGTGCTTGCAATTTTATTTTGCCCCATATTAATCTATAGGAATAGCCTGGCTGCTCTAATGTTTGCAAATTGGAAATATTTTTGGTTCCTTATTTAAAAGAGATAATGCAATACCTCTGAACTCTATGAAGCCAGCAGTTTATGAGCTAATGAATAAATTCAGATGATAAATACAAATCAGTAAGAGTTTATAGTGCACATTGGGTTTTTATATGTATTGTCTGAAGACATAAGGGCATAAAAACATAAAGGCATTTTCAAGTACCTACAGATCAGGTCAAGTGTGGAGAGAATAAAAACCCAATGATAAATACATGAACAAAACAATTCCACTATTAACTGTACAATGCTTATTTTTAAACAAGAAACTTGAAAACTCCCTCCTATCAGGCTATCAGTCCCCTGAAGGCTTGGATTGTACCTGTCTTGGCATCCTCATTGCCTAAAACTTTCTTTCTTTTTTTTTATTTTAATGTTTTTTTATTATATTATGTTAGTCACCATACAGTACATCCCTGGTTTCTGATGTAAAGTTCGATGATTCATTAGTTGCGTATTAACACCCAGTGCACCATGCAATACGTGCCCTCCTTACTACCCATCACCAGTCTATCCCATTCCCCTACCCCTCTCCCCTCTGAAGCCTAAAACTTTCTGCTCTCAGGACGTCTTTCCACTTTTAAAGTTCTTGAGGACCCCAAAAGCTTTTATTTATGTGGACTATATCATATTCAAAATTAAATCCCAGAAAATTTTCATATTTTTATTAATTCATTTTAAAGTAACAATAAAACCTAGTATATAATAACATGAATATCATATTCTTTAGGAAAGATCATTATATTTCCCAAATAAAAACTCTTGTGAGAGCAATCTTTTACACTTTTGCCTATCTGATTCACGGCTGGCTTGAATGAAAAGCCCCTGCATTCAATTAGATCTGACATGCTATTTTAATTGAAATATATGAAATATATTCCACGCAAGGGAATTGAAGAAGGGATGAGCTTATGGATCTCCCCAGGGGTCCTCATTCCACACTGTGAAACCAGTGACCTGTAATATCATTTGTCATATGGATATTGTCCAATAACTATTTGCTAAGTTAATAAAAAGTGTAGAGAAAAAGAAATAATTTCTAGGGCACACATTTATATATCCAAACATACATATGATGTGCACATTCATTTTGGATTCAACTGATAATTATTCTTTATAAATGCTGACTGTTTTGCTACAATAAAATGTTAATTATCCCAAGTCCTCAACTCATTACAACTAAATTGGGATGCAGATCAAAGGAGGGTATGTGAATGAAAGAGTGAAAAACTCTTAACAATAAAGCATGTCCAAAATTTAATAAAAAAAAATAGAGGACTAGAAAGAGACTTTTCACTTGAGAAAATTCCAAGCATAGCCAAATCAAGTAGCAATTCAAATACTATATGGGTCTGTTTAGAGCAGTAAATTAGATTGAAACACTTTACTGAACACAAGCTGGATTCTAATATTTTTAGTATCTACATGCCATTTCTAATTAATCGATAAAAACCACAAGAAAAAAACATTTTGCTTATATTTTTAGCACTTCTGCTTTAAATATTTAATAGGAACTAACCAAATACCAGAGAAAATATATTGATTCGAACATTTTACACTTTCCAAAATCACAATTTTTGTTCTTTAAAAACAGCCTTAAGTAAACTCAGAAATAAAAATATAATTTTGGAGATCAGATTTTAGATTTTTTAAATGAGATTTCATCATTTGGCAAAAAATAAAATGACTTACTTCTCCTTTTCTTGAGGCCCATGAACCTGAGAAGCCACTTTAGGTTCTGTCCCAAGATTCTTTTGCATCCGCTGCCTCCTCTTTCTACTTGGTGCAATATCCATGACATCAGGACTTGAAATAATGGAATCATCTCCTCTTAAAGTAGCTAAAATAAAATGACATAAAAGTGTGACTCAACAAAATTATGCATAAAATTTCTAAGTAAGAACTTGTTGCACTGATCTTAAAATACAGCATAACTTTTTAAAAAATTAATGAAGATTTGGCAAAGTGAACCAGTTAGATTATAATACTTTGATACCAATATAAAACATGAAGTGCATTATACACATGGAATAATTTGATCAAAATGGTCTCTGCCTATGTTGCACAACAACCCTCCTAAATACATCAAAGGCACAGTTTGATCTTTCAGTGCTAGAATTAGACAGAAATGCCTTAGAGGCATTTCTAAAAGGTGTTGGGGGGGTAAATATGGCTATAGGAATAGGATAAATCAAATTGATACTAAACAGTAATTATTAACAGGAATGGGGACTTCTGCTAGTGATCCAGAGATAATTTCATAGACTTTTCTGCCAACTGCAGGGAATAAGCACAAGAAAAATGTAAGAAAGCACTAACAGATGTCTCTACTGTGACTAAGTCATTAAACTACCCCTAAAAGTGTTTGATATACATGAAACAGAAGCAACAAGAGAAACATGTTTGACTTATATTCCTTTATTCTCTATAAACTTAGTTCCAAAGAGCTTCAGGGGGGTTCAGAATTCATTCATTTAATACACAGTATACTTATATAAATACATATTTATATAAAAGAGCTCCTTTGCCATTGGTAAATAATGAACAATATCAAAATAAATTGGACTCTGGATATCTTGCTGGTTCATATGATTTTTGTCTAACATGTTAACATTTTAAGGTGATCGGGGCAAGCTTTCATCTCAATTAAAGAGAAAGCCTTAACAATGTATAAAGTCCTAAAAAAAAAAAAAGATGGAGATGAGTGGCAAAAATCCTGTACAAGTCAATTCCTTTAGCACATATAGGGGTTGGTTGAGTGGAGTCAAGAACCCTACACTTTTCAACAGTTAAGCTTCCTGTTACAGAAAGATGTGAAGATGTTTTTCCTTGTAGCTTGAATCAGATGTTTAATTTTCATGAAACTATTAGAATCAAATGCATCCAGTAACTGCCATCTACTCCACTTGAGAGGAAATGTGATGCAAATGGTTAGAGGACTGTGATGTTGGGTGAAAATGTTGCGAGAGAACTAATGGAATTAATTTTTTCATTAGGATTGTAACTAGAGAACTAACAACAACAACGTAAAGCTGCATAGATTTTGAGTGGTCTGCCTAAACACTAACTTTTTCCCCACAGGCTCTATTATTTTTAGTGTGCAATTCTGCAGAATGAGCGTTTTGTCAGGCACACATATATCACATCCTACAAGAAAAGCCTGTACTTTGAATTCTTGCTTGCTGCAGCCCATGCTTCTCTGAGTGACCGGAGATCATTTGGATACCATTGAGAGCTTGGAAAGTCCTCTTTGGGTGCTTTTTACCCCCTTGAAATGGCTATCATTTTTGAGAACATATGTGGTAGACACTTTGCTATGGGTTTTACACATATTATTTTATTAATCTTTAACCTTGTGAAGTACTTACTATTATTACTTTCGTTTTACTTCGAAGAAACCAAGGCTTTAGAGAGATTAAGTAACTTGACCAAATTACACAGACTTTGAGCTGATATTTTATCGTATGACAACTAAAAAATATTTCTCCTTAGCGGATAAAGTATTCCTTGATCAAATATTTACTGATTACCGATCAAAGGATGTTTTATTTTCCAAAGTTATTTAAGTCATTAGGGCACATAAGTTCTATTACATTTCTCATACATTATTTTACTAGCTATTACTATTTTAGGAGTAGAGGAGGGTAGATAACAAAGGGTGTTTCTCTGAACACATTCAAGCTGAACAACTTCTCTAATTTTATTAAGCCACGAGATGACTATAGAAGATAACTCTGGTTTCCTGATTTTTTTCCCCAGTCTGCTCTCACCCAGGGTTTACTCAGTCACATAAGCAATTAACAAAGTACAGGCTTGCCTATAAACAAAGACAGTAAGAACGTTAGAAGACATTTCACCTGTAGATAGACTTGAAAAATGAAAAAAAAATTGCATTTAATGACATGTTGGACATCTAGGAGGTAATAATGTTAAATTTGTTCAAATTAAAATGTTAAGGTAAAATTTAAAAGAATAAAGTTATCACAAAGTTCTGCCATTCATTTCAAAACTCCAAATAATGACTTAACAACACACTGGCAACCAAAAGCATGTTTTATACGTAATATGGTTATACTATTTGTTAAAGGTTTAGAATTTAATTTAAAATAAATGCAATTAAATGTATGTTGTTAGGGTGAGCTATAACCCAGGTGTTGCTGGCACCTACACAAAAATGCACAGCCCATTGAGCTGAAGGTCCATTTCTGAGTTCTCTACTCTGTTCCATTGATCAATGTGTCTGTTTTTGTGCCAGTACCACACTGTCTTGATGATCACAGCTTTAAGTCCAGAATTGTGATGCCTCCAGCTTTGGTTTCCTTTTTCAATGCTCTTTTGGCTATTTGGGGTCTTTTTGAGTTCCATATAAATTTTAGGATTGTTTGTTCTAGCTCTGTGAAAAATGCTGATGGTATTTTGATAGGGATTGCCCTGAATGTGTAGATTGCTCTGGATAGCATAGACATTTTTTTTATTGTGTTCAGTTAGCACAGACATTTTAACAATATTTGCTCTTCCAATCCATGAGCATGGAATGCTTTTCCATTTCTTTGTGTCTTCCTCAATTTCTTTCACAAGTGTTCTGTAGTTTTCAGAGATCCTTTTCCTCTTTGATTAGGTTTATTTCTAGGTATCTTATGGTTTTTGGCATAATTATAAATGGGATCAATTCCTTGATTTCTCTTTCTTCTGCTTCATTGTTAGTCTACAGACATGCAACTGACTTCCGTACATTGATTTTTTATCCTGTGACTTTGCTGAATTCCTGTCATCAGTTCTAGCAATTTTTTGGTGGAGTCTTTTGGGCTTTCTATATAGAGTGTCATGTCGTCTGCAAAGACTGAAAGTTTAACTTGTTCTTTGCCGATTTGGATGCCCTTTATTTCTTTTTGTTGTCTGACTGCTGAGGCTCGGACTTCTAATACTATGTTAAACAACAGTGGTGAGAGTGAACATCCTTGTCGTGTTCCTGACCTTAGGGGAAAAGATCTGTTTTTCTCTATTGAGGACGATATTTGCTGTGGGTCTTTCATACATGGCTTTTACGATGTTGAGGTATGTTCCCTCCATCCCTACATGGTAGGGGGTTTTTATCAAGAAAGGATGGTGTATTTTGTCAAATGCTTATATTCAACTAATCTTAGACAAAGCAGTAAAGAATGCCCAATGGAAAAAAGACAGTCTCTTCAATAAATGGTGTTGGGAAATTGGACAGCCACATGTGCAAGAATGAAATTGGACTACTTCTTACACCATACACAAAAATAAACTAGAAATGGATGAAAGACCTAAATGTGAGACAGGAATCCTTCAAAATCCTAGAGGAAAACACAGTCAGCAACCTCTTTGACCTCGGCTGCAGCAATTTCTTGCTAGACACATCTCCAAAGGCAGGGGAAACAAAGGCAAAAATGAACTATCAGGACTTCCTCAAGGCGAAAAGTTTTTTCACAGCAGAGGCAACAGTCAACAAAATCAAAAGACAACCCACAGAATGGGAGAAGATATTTGCAAATGTCTTATCAGATAAAGGGCTAGTATCCAAAATCCATAAAGAACTTATCAAACATAGCACCCAAACAACAAATAATCTAGTCAAGAGATGGGCAGAAGGCATGAACAGACATTTCTCCAAAGAAAACATACAAATGGCTAACAGACACATGAAGATTTTGCTCCATATCACTCAGCATCAGGGAAATACATATCAAAACCACAATGAGATAACACCTCACACCAGTCAGAATGGCTAAAATTAACAACTCAGGAAAAAACAGATGTCGGTGAAGATGCAGAGAAAGGGGAACCCTCCTACACTGTCAGTGGGAATACAAACTGGTGCTGCCACTCTGGAAAGCAATATTGAGGCTCCTCCAAAGGTTAAAAATAGAACTACCCTATGACCCAGCAATTGCACTACTAGGTATTCAAAGGATACAAAAATTCTAATTCAAAGGGGCACATGCACCCCAATGTTTAAAGGAGCAATGTCCAAAATAGCCAAGATATGGGAAGAGCCCAGATGTCCAGTGACAGAAGAATGGATAAAGAAGATATAGGGTGTATACATACATACACACACACACACACACACACACACACACACACACACCACACAATGGAATATTACTCAGCCATCAGAAAACTGAAATCTAGCCATTTGCAGCAACATGGATGGAACTAAAGGGTATTATGCCAACTGAAGTAAGTCAGTCAGTAAAGGCAATTAGCAGATGATCTCACTCATATGTGGAATTTAAGAAACAAAACAGATGAACATAGGGGAAAGAAAGGAAAAATAAAATAAGATGAAAACAGAGAGGGAGGCAAAGCATAACTGACTCTTTAACCCTAGGAAACAACCTGAGGGTTGCTGGAGGGGAGATGAATGGGGAATGGAGTAAATCGGTGATGGGGATGAAGGTGGACACTTAATGTAATGACCACTAGGTGTTATATGCAACTGATGAATCACAAAATTCTGCCCCTGAAACTAATAATACACTATATGTCAACTAAATTGAACTTAAATAAAGAATTTTTTTAAAAATGCACAGCCCAGAAGCAGATTGCTGAGATTCTAAAACTAACGTCCATACTCTTGAGGTAGCTACTAGAAGGACTTTTGTTATTTGTGTATCAATGAATGATATATAATTTATTAATCAGTATAGTAAATGACAAAAATGTGTGTCTCTTAGTAAACACAAGGCATGAAAAAAAGCATGATGAATATTGCATAGGGCTCTCATGAGTGTAAATTAAATGCATTCCAGATATATGAATTGACTAAAATATTTTGGAGATACTCTCCACCATTTTACAAACAGGCTATAATCCACTGAGGTCTACTTAATCTTGGAGATGATACCCGGTGCTAAATTTCTAAGTGGTTTTGTGTCCACTTGTGAACTCTGGACAATTGGTAGCCTGATGTCAGGAAGAATCATCACTTCTGCCTCAGGAATCTTTTTTATTTGCCAAAAGTGAACTTTTTATACGAGAGTGTGACTGAGATTCCTAAAAAGACAAACACCTGGAACTTCTTCAAGTTTACAGAACAGGTTTATGAATTATTTTGTGCTTACTTGTTAGTAAATATTAAGTTGATAATTGTGTGTGTGGGAAAACCTAATCTGGTAATTTATTATTATCCTCATACTTCAAGCTTCTTGGTATCTACCATTATTTACCACAAAGAACCTAAATTGTGTATAACCAAATGTTTCAGGTCAGTTCACTGCACCATTTATATTCCTTTCTCTTGACAATTACAGGGTAGCCTCTCTGTAATGCTATCATGAGGGAAAAGGGCTAGCATATAAGTTAATTACTGTTTAAACTAAATATATCTTTTTTGGTTTGTCTTTGTACTGTGGGAAACAGTGTTCCTTTCAGTTTATTACATACACGTAATAGCAAATTGTATTATAATAGATTCTCTTAATTCATAAATTCCTTTAAAAGAAGTTTTGGTAATATTTATACAGACTTTAATAAAAGTCTTTGTTTTTGCTCTTAAAGTTTCGGATTTACTTAGGGTAATATGTAAAGGTTTCGATTTGGGTTTTCCTCTCAATATCTTACATCTTTTGAAATGAAAAAGAACAACTTATTGAATGTAAACAATAAAACTTTACTTTCCTCTCCACCCTTCAATGCCAGAAACCAGGAAAAAGAGGCACAAGTCCCATACCTGGTGCCTAAGTAATACATTGCTCATCTCAAGCAGTCCTCAAATTTCCACCCATCCTGCCTCTAACCTTTATTAGCATAGCTAATGTTTGGTCTTACTTCATTTGGTCTTGATGCTGGATACTTTATTTCTATTTCGATATTGGATCCTGTGAAAATTGATTCAGGGTCTCCAAACAAGCAAAGCCATTTTATATTCAGCAGAAGGGATCTGAAAAAAATCTGTATTTCTATCTGTATCTATGAAGTCAAACATGGGACTTCCAAATTGTCTATATTATTCATAACCTTACATATTTTTAAGGGCAACAACTGAAGTTTTCACTTTCAAGTACTGCATCCCATTTTTAAGGGGAAAAAAATCAATTCATATTAAGTTTACCCAGTTGTACATACTCATTTTACATATGAAAAAGAACTTAAAGAGAGTTGGAAAAGAACAGCAAATGTTCAATGGGTAATGAGAAGGAATGTGGCCTGGCTGGAGCAGTGTTCATGAGCAAAAGATACAGAAAATGACTGGATAAGTATGGGCGGCAGGGAAGGAGGGGAGAGGGAAAAAGAGATATGCTAAATGAATTTGCAACCTTTCAAATCTAGGCAGAAGACTATGAATTCAATATTGACCAGTTTTTCTTTTGTCCCTGAGATTTCTCTTCCAGAATTCTCAGTTTTTACTATTATCATCAGCCTCTGTCATGACAATGTGTCTTTCACCATTTCCAGGAATTTTTTTAAAAAAGAAAACAAAAGAGAAGAAAAAAAAACTATTGCCAACGAACTTAATACAGCTGAAACACTGATGGGCAGAGCTGTGGGATGAATTTCAAGTTCTCTTTAGGTTCACTGAATCTAGAAAATGGGGAATCTTTACACAAGCCTTGTTATTGTGAAAGGTGGCTCCACAGAAAGCCACACTTCTTCTCATCTGACAGAAGAACTGCAGGAGTTTGGCAGTAGTATTTTAGACATGAGAGGCAGTGTTGGCCTCCCTGCGTACTCTCAATGTCTCAATGTCCAGACAAAATGACATCGTTGGCTAAACTGCTGGCAATCTGCATAAATCCCATGAGTTAAACTACCTGGTAAACTATTGGCTCAACTATGTGCTCCCTTCCAGCACAGCCCACTTCGGTCATTTCAGTCATCCCTAGTAGTTCCAATTCAGAGAAATCTCTCCTTCCTCTGAGAGGCTTACAGTCTGAACCACTCACTTCACACATATGGTCTTATTTTGTTATTCTCTTTTTATGTATATCTCTTTTTTCTTCAGTTAGATCAAGGACTATGAGCACCCTACAGCTAGAGGCTATGCCTTATACTTTGATGTATCTCTAATATATTACCCAATAGTGTTATAATGAGAAATAGGAAGACTTGAACTCTTTTTTTCAAACACATATTTTATTTTTTTAAATTAAAACTTATTTACTTATGGCCTTCTAAATGAGGTGTAGAGAAAAGTAGAATCAGAAGACCTGGGTCTGGATCTCTAGTTCTGCCATTTACCTTGGACATATTACAGAGTTTAAGTTCCTAAGATGAGAAACATATTTTAACCAGGATTTCTGACATGATTAAATGAGATAAAATGTTTTATAAATCACACTGTCGGAAATATTTGATTTCAGCATTTAAGTATTATTAACAAAAGTGTGTGTATCCTTATAAAAGATCAAGGTGAGATGAATTTAGATTAATTTGAAAAACTGTCAGGCTACCATCTATAGCATAATAGAGACATAAAAGTAAAACAATAAAAAAAACTCAAAGTAAGATGAATTCATGGTTTTCTAAACTCAAAATACATCATGGAACTATTATCTGTTATGAATATACAATAGCCCATCTGCTATGGCTGTTTTTCACTATTTTATTCATTTACTAATTTCACAAATGTTTTATTGTTTACATTCAATAAGTTGTTCTTTTTTATTTCAAAAGATGTAAGATATTGAGAGGAAAACCCAAATCGAAACCTTTACATACTACCCTAAGTAAATCCGAAACTTTAAGATCAAAAACAAAACCAAAAAACCCCCAAAAAACACTATTTCTTTCAGCAGGGAAATCAACAAACCAATGACCTGGGCTCCTTCATGTTCTGTAGTTTGTCTTACTGGCAGGTATAAAGATAAGGAAAAAAAAAAAGCGAAGTAAGATAAGGTAGGTCACACCATACTTCAATGAGCAGTATCTTAAAGTGGGCTATCTGGAGGTAGGAAATTTCTAATCTGACCAACTAAGCAAACATTATTTTCCCTCACCATTCATCAAAGAGTCCTTTTTCAAATCTATAATCAGCTGCTACCCAGTTTCCACAATCTAATCTGAATAAATGATGACCACCTTACACAAAAGGTCAATGGTTTAACTTATTAATCAGCAATCACCAAGTAAACTGATAATTAACATCATACTAAACACTTAAAAGAGAGAGTGTGTGTGTGTGCGTGTATTCACATATATATATACTTTTCCAAAAGTCAGCCCCCTCTTTTAGCCAACACAGCTGGAAGTGAAACTTAATGACAAATACCTACGGACATTAGGGTAACTTTAGAGGTCATCTTTGGAAATCCAATACTCTCAATGTCAGAGGCAGGGTGGACCACTAAAGATTAAGTACAGACTCTAGAAGTATTCACAGCATTTAAGAAAAATTAATTTGAATATATTAAGTATTATTCTGCACCTAACAAAACAATGTGTTTTAAAAAATACTTAAAAAAAATTTAATACCAAATGAACTCAATTCTTTAAATCTTAAGGAGTCATTCATTCTTTCAGTTATTCAACACATATTAAGGGTTTTCTATGTGTCCAGGACTATCCGGAAGACACCACCACCAGGTATTCAAAAAGTTTACAGTTGAGGAGAACAGAAGGACACTACTCTTTGCAAGAAAACCATAAGTCACATAAGCAATTGTAAAGGAACGAATTTGAAAATTCTAAAGTAGGTGCAGCTTTCCAACCTTTTATTATTTTTTTCCAAATTAATCTGTGAAGCTTCAATTTTTCTTTTCCATTATTAAGCACTAATTATAACTTGATTTCTTATATTATTTTTCTTCTTATATGGATATTTCTTTTGAAAGGATAATCATCAGTATCAGATGGCTCTGAAGTAGATTTCCCAAAAGAGAAAATTAAAAGGCTAGCTCACTCTGAGTAAACTGACAAGAAAAGACTACATTTTAAAATTCAGTATTAGGATCTTCAAGAATGAACTTCTAACAGCATTTCTTTTCTTTTTAAAGATTTTATTCATTTATTTGAGAGACAGAGCAGAGCGAGAGAGCGAGAGAGCGAGTGGGGGGCAGGTAAGGGCAGAGGGAGAGGGAGAAGCATACTCCCTGCTGAGCAGGAAGCCTGATGAGGGGCTGGATCCCAGGACCCTGGGATCAAGACCTGAGCTGAAGGCAGAAGTGTAACTGACTGAGCCTCTCAGGCGCCCCTCAAAGAGCATTTCTAAATTGAAACTACACTGTGACCTTTTTGGATAGTCCTTAACATGGCCCCACAACATCCTTAGATTTCATCACACTGTAATAATTTATCTAATATTTTAAGCTCCATGAAGGCAGGGGCTGAGTTTGTCTTATTCACTGTTAGTACAAGACAGACTAGCTGGGTCTCCAAACACATAGTAACCCACCAATAAATATCAGTCGACTGATATAAATGCTTAAATACTAACGACGTTAACAAATAACTTCTTAAAAATTATTTCAAATCTATGTAAAATCCTATACCACTGATTAGCTATGCTTGCTGCTGCCAGTCCAGTTAAGGTTAAGAAAAGAAAAATATCAGTGAGGAAAAGCAGTTTATGAAAGAACAACATTAGCCTTCAACTGATATCATTTTGTAGTTAAAAATAACAAACACTGGAAAGCAATTTTAATGGTTAATGAGTTTCCAGAAAACAAAACTACAATTTTTCAGCTTTCACCAGCTTCGTTAAGTGGCCTCTGCCTGTGACCTATGTCATGAAATGTTTGGACTCAACATAAAGCCTTCATTGTTGTACATGAGTCAGGTATGGTTTTCTGTCCATGGAAGGCATTTTTTGGCGTTTTCTTCATAGAGACTGAAAGGTTTTTGAAATTTTCATTTTTTTAAAAATTTGGGTCAACTTTTAATAAAACGTACACTTTTTACAGAGTTTAGGATTTCATTGAACTGGTATGAATAAAGAAAAATCAGATAACAAATGAAATGTAAACCTGTTTTAAAGAAATAATATAAGGAATCTTTCAGTTTTAAATAATGTAGTACCAGCAAATTATCTACAGTGACTCTGAGTTAACTGGTTAGAACTAGGACAAGACCACTAGTTTAACTAGCAAGTCAAAATCAGAATAGGATGAAAGTGGCAAAAATGAAGTGCTGCATAATTAAACAGTGAAATGGGTAGATAAGAATCGCTGATCTAAATCACAGACTGTCACTTTAAATATTTTAAACAGGGGTAAGAAGGATTTGACTGATTTTTTGTGAGATGACATACTTTCCCACTTCATTTTCCCAATATCTGCTTAATCTTAGGAAATTCTGGAATAATTTTGATACATTAAGAAAAAGGACTCTATTTGCATGTCTTTAAATTCCTTTATAATAATATTAATACCTTTGTGATGTAATTTAGCCAGTTCATAGTGGTTCTGTAAAAAGGCAAATACGAGGCTAAATTTCAGAGGCTTCCTTGAAAACTATGGAAAGATTTTCAAAAAGATCCGTGATGCGTTGGTGGTATAGTGGTAAGCATAGCTGCCTTCCAAAAAGATCCGTGATGCCAGACATGTCCCAACTAGCCTCCAAACCAAATGTAATTAAGGCAATACTTTTATTAAGGATTAAAAAAAAAAATTCTCTGCCAAGCAGTCAAATAACTAAGATAATGTTTATACTGAGTTAATGAAATACTTCAGAAGGATCCTACATGTTACTATTAATCCCTGACAAAATGACTATAGGCAATTCTATGAGGGTTTTTAATTTAATCTATAAAATTAGGTGTGGAGAAGTGAGACCAAACAGTTACTTTTGGTATAAAAAACGCCCTGAAATAAATGGTGCTGGGAAGACTGGATAGCTACATGTAAAAGAATGAAACTGGACCACTTTTTAACACCATACACAAAAATAAACTCAAAATAGATTAAAGACCTAGATGTGAGACCTGAAACCACAAAAATCCTAGAGGAGAACACAGGCAGTAATTTCTCTGACATCAACTGCAGCAACATTTTTCTAGATACCTCTCCTAAGGCAAGGGAAACAAAAGCAAAAATAGGCTACTTGGACTAAAACAAAATAAAAAGCTTTTGCACAGCAAAGTAAACCATCGATGAAAAAAGACATCCTACTGAATAGGAGAAGATATTTGCAAATGATATATCCAAAAAAGGGGTTAATATCCAAAGTATATAAACAACTTAAACTACTCAACACCAAAAACACCCAAACAATCTGATTTAAAAATGGGCAGAGGACCTGAATAGATATTTTCCCAAAGACATAAAGATGGCCAACAGACACATGAAAAGATGCTCAACATCACTTATCATCAGGGAAATACAAATCAAAACCACAACGAGAGATCACCTCACCACCTGTTAGAATGGCTAAAATCAAAATGACAAGAAATAACAAGTGTTGGTGAGGATGTGGAGGAAAAGAAACCCTTGTGCACTGCTGGTGGGAATGTAAGTTAGTGCAGCCACTGTGGAAAACAGTATGGAGGTTCTTCAAAAAAATGAAAACAGAAATTCCATATAATCTAATAATTCCACTACTGGGTACTTACCCAAATAAAACAAAAACATTAATTCAAAAAGATACATGCACCCTTATGTTTATTGCAGCGTTATTTCCAATAGCCAAGATACGGAAGCAACCTAAGAGTCCATCAATAGGCAAATGAATAAGGAAAATGTGGGGTGTGTGTGTGTGTGTATGTGTGTGTGTTATGTGTATAACAGAATTATCACACACCTATAAAAAAAGGATGAGATGGTGCCATTTGAGACAACATGGATGGACCTGAAGGGTGTTATGCTAAGTGAAGCAACTCAAACTGAGAAAGACAAATACCATATGATTCCACTTATGAGTGGAACAACAACAACAAAAGAATAAACAAACGAAAAGCAGAATCAAACCTACAGATACAGAGATCAGTTGCCAGAGGGAAGGGGGGGTGGGAGTTGTGCAAAATGGATGAAGGGAGAGGGAGATACAGGATTCCAGTTAAGGAATAAATAAATCACAAGACTAAAAAGCACAGAGTAAAGAATACAATGATACTGTAATAGCAAATGTATGGGGACACATGGTAGCTACACTTGTAGTGAGCACAGCATTATGTATAAACTTATCAAATCGCTATGGTGTACATCTGAAACTAATGTAACACTGGACATCAGCAAGACTCAAAAAAACAAAACAAAAAAAGAGTCCTGATTCAATAATTCATTATGCTTTTTAAAAATGATTATCTCGTATTAATCTGAATTTGAGAAGAAAAACTAAATGTACTCTAAGGCCATTTTTAGGCACTTTTAATAAGTTAGTATTGGATTAAATGTCTTCCCAAAAGAGAAAGTTTTTCGGAAATTTTATTCCAAACATCCACATGCTTTTCTTTACATTACACTTTTGTTTTTAATGGGCAACTTAAGGAACTTATGTTTATAGATTTTTTTAATTTTTCAATAAAAATCCTGTTAATTTTTTATTCTAAAACAAGTAATTGTATATTCTTTTTTCCTTAAACTCAAAATTAGACAAACAACACCAAAATAATTTTAAGCATTCATTTGACGAAGACAATAACACGGGGCAATTTATTATAGCCTATTATGAATGTATACCCTTTACATTAGATTTTCTATATGAAGCTTGTTTGGCAAGCTTTAGAATCACTGTTAGCAATCACTGTTGGCAATGTTTTAACTTCTCATTTTCAACATGCTTAGTAATGTGCAATCTCAGGACAAAGCCTGTATAATGCCACTATCCCATAACTTCCCAAAAGCCAAACAGGGAATCATTCTTGATGCCTTCCAAAACTTCATCTTGCACATCCAATCACCACTCCCTAAAAGGCTCTTAAGCTTTCCAGAAATTCTCTGCATCCACAGTATTTCCATAATCCCTTCCCTAGATTATTGCTATAGATTATAAGTAGCTAAAACATTTACAATTCATTCCCTAGAAAACATCTAGGAGATTTTTTCTAAAACTGTGAATCTGATCAAGTCATGTCCTTGTTCATTACCTTGAGGAAAAAGATAAAATTCACTAATGCAATTTAACATCTTCCTTTTCCTGATTCAACTTACTTTTACAGCCTTATTGAATTTTGTTTGATGTATCATTCTCTCCCTCTCTCTCCTCTTGGACTTTGAACATGCGATTTTCTTCCAGATATAGTGTTCTACAACCTACCACTCAACTGGCTGACTCTCACCTGTTCTTGGTATCTTAGAAAATATTTCACTGTGTCAGGAAGCCTTAGATGTCTTGGTTAGATGTCTCTCCTCTGTGCTGCCACAGCATCTTTTACTAATCCTGTAACTGCAGGATAGGTCACAGACTTAGAAAAATGGAGTATGGAAAACTGTTCTGGGTCTCCTACGGAATAATATACACAGCGGGGTTGAAACTTATTGTAAAGTCAGCACATATGGCAAACAATCACAGTTAATCAAAACTACCCTTGAAAATTCCTTTTGCCCATTAAATATAATAATACATAGTATATATAATACTGCAGTATGATAATACTCATGCCTAAATATTTCATGACTACCAGTGTGCAGTTTTGTAGAAAAATTGTATTTTGGGAAAAAAAATTACACAAGGCCTTCAATAACCTAACCACATCATCACTATGGAAAGATTTGACCTGCTAGCCCTCTTAGCTCAATGTCGTCATTTTAATTTTCCATGGAAGACATATCAGTTCCTCTAATGCTTCCTTAGTCAGATTTCTCTATGGTTCCCAATTAATTTTTCACTGTTTTCTTTCCTGGATGAAGATAATCACCTTTCTTGCTTGGCTACCTAAATAATGCTTACCATTTCTTTGTCAATAGCCCCATGTCTTAAAGTTACTCATACTTGTTCATAAGTTTTTCCTGCTGATATTAACTCCTGTCAGGCTTGATCTCATCCATTACCAGTGGTCATTAAGTGGAATAGCAGGCAAGTGGCAGAACTATTTAAAAATATAAGTTTCTTCACTCCTGGTAAAATTTATATTTACCTAGAAAATATAGCTAACTAAGGCTCAATTAAGTATGTCTGTGTATATTCACATATATGTGTGTATATATATATATGTGTGTGTGTGTGTGTGTGTATATATATATATATATAAAATGCTACTCCACTATAATTCATAAATGACTAGTAAGTCCAAATTTCAATTTTTTAAGGTATTTTAATCATGAAATGGGGGGATATCACAGCATAGTAGGCCTCACAGCATTATACATCTTACTCTCCCTGAAATTCATAAAATGAGATTTTTCACATATGCATTTACCGGAATGGTTAGATATGAATTAAAATGGACAACCTGCTACTATAAAGGGCTAGAATTTCTTAGGCATTAGAATTTTGTATAAAATGAAAAAAATATAAAACTACTGACATAAGAACATCTTTCCTTTGAAGTAGATGCTATATGTATCCCCACATTTTGATATTTGCAATTATTACATAATAAACTGCCATTTAGAAAAATGATCCATCATATTGCCCAGTATATTGTACATATTCAAAATATTATTTCCCAATGAAAATAGAAGGAAAATACTGAAGATTTTATGAATAAAATAAAATCTAAAAGACAGCAAAACTTTTATAAATATAAACAAGCAAAAATAGCAACAGTTTGACCTATTTGTTTATCCATAAACGTAACTTATTAAAAAAAAAAAGCCAGTAATATTTGTTATAAAGCAAACACTGAATTCAAAACCTAAGACATTACATTAGAGTTGGCATTTAAAATGCCCTTGTGGAGCGTATTCTGACCTTGTACAAAGGAGTATATTATTTGTAAATAATGGTTACCAGATATCTTAGCCCAAAAACAAGTAACACAGGGGAAGTTATCATAACACAGTGGGGAAAATACAGAAGCAGAAAAAAGGTGTACATGTGTGTTACTGTTCATATAGATATACAGATCATATAGATCTGTATATCATACAGATATACAGATATATATATACACACATACACACATATATGAAAATAAAAAATTTTAAGTGCTCTAAGTAAAAGTGAAAAGTATTATTCCTAACTAAGGCCAAAAACAGGGGAAAAAAATAACTGGGAAGAAACTAGGATAAATAACTTGGTAGAGAAAATGCAGAAACACTAGAGTAAAAGAAATAGGGACCTTCAAGAATCAGTATTTAACAGACAATTAGATACTTCCTGTAGGTCACAGAATTACTGTGGATGCCTATGCAAAGTGCTTTAGACTCACTGTCACATAATTGTCACTGGATTTATTTGAACAATTTGAATTGCAGAGGAAAAAGATAAATTTAATGAGTTCATAAATCATCTGAGTAAAAGCTGATGTTATTTTCTTAGAGTGGAATCAGCACAAAATTTTTGCTTAACCTTCTGATTCAGGTACTGATTCAAGAGAAACAAAAAATACCTACCTTCTGAATATCATTTTTGATGCCAACTGTAATAGTTTCGATACCTGCACTTTATAAAATATTATAAAACGACCCTTTAAAAAATTAATAGACACAATCTCTACCTATAAAGGGATAATAATCCAGAAACAATAATTAAATGGAAAATACACTGTCCAGAAACAATAATCAAATGGAAAATACATCGCTAAAAAAAATTCCTTTAACATTTGGTATATTTTTAAAAAGGTGTAGATGGAAATTAAAAATTTTACAAAGTTTAATTTTTTTATTTAAAGTGGTTTCATATTGTACGCTGTCAAAACTTATTTAACAATAACATTAAATATAATCACGCAAAATTTAAGATCTTGCCAAGAGCTAGACCTTGGCTACCAGCGAGTTATCATGACACTCAAATGACTGCCTTGAATGCTAAATTTAAGGAAGTAGAAAGAGCACAAATAAGGAAGAGTAAGCAATTCAATCATAAATGATCAAAGTTGGTCAAAAGGATGGTGTAAATGCATCTTAATACCATGCCTCTACAGTTACGGAGAATGAGGACTTAGAGGCAATTATCCAGACAAACAGGCAAAATGCAAATGTTATCTCTCAGAAAAGTAACTGGAAGCTCTACCAGCATTATCCAGATAACTAATAACTATCTCACCGCTTTGGGAGACCTACACTCGAACTTTCTTCTTTAGATCACAATAATACACAATAATATTAGATATTAATTTTTTTTAAATAGAAAAAGAAAGCCCATAGGAGGAGAGAAAAAGAAAAAGGGTGAAGAGCAGAGATGGAGAGAGAAAAGGAGGGAGAAGAAAAGGAAATTTTTAAAAAATGTTATCTAAAATTAATTTGTATTTTTTCCTTCTCTGATCAAATGGAATATTTTAAAATGTCTTTCAAAAAATTATTTACTTCATCCAAGTTCATTTTTTTAGATAAACAATTATTCCTCTTACCAAATGAACATTTTAAAATTGGAAAGTTAAAAAACATAAAATTGGAAATTTAAATAAACATTTACAGTCATGAAAAAAATCTTACACAATTACTCAAAAAAGAATTTGTCACTAACTTCTCATTTACTTTACATGTATTAATGTGTTACTTCTGTGATGACAATAAAAATGATATTCCTAGAGTTTCTAGTACCTACCAGTTTCTGCTTTGTTTTTGGATAATAAATTATTTTAAAATCTATTAACTCTAAATTGTAATGCTACACTAAGTCTAAAGATCAATAAGGCCATGTCCTCAACTTCCTTCTTCAAATCTATATAGCAACAGATTAATTTCAAAATCTCTTGTTTCAGTAATTATAATAAAGAAAATAGGGCACCCTAATGATTTAAGCCATGAATAGTTTTTATTACCAAAACACCTATTGCTATTTCCAAACCTATTTTCATTAAATACAGAAGAATGTTGATTTTGTTACCCGAGGACATCAAAAGCTAAGAAAACAAACTTCCTTTAACAGAACCATTCTCAGAACACTTTTCTGAACACAAGTGATTTTAACATGCTGCTCCTTCTCAGGATGGGGCTTTTATAAAGTATTTTACGTTAATGTTTCAAGCTGGTGTGATATATCTTTGATATGTTGCTAATATATAGCCATGTTTAACTTCTTCAAAACAGTAGTGAAGTTAGTATGAATATATAAAACTGACCTCAGCAAAAAACAACTTTTATACAGCTGAATTTAATTTTATCAAAACTCATGTTTAAGATGTTTTCAATTTCTCAAGAAGAAATTACTGGTTTTCAACATTGGACAACAGTCAACGTAAGACTACGCCTCCGGAAAGAAAGGAAACACAACAGATGAGCTGGGAATCACTCTGTCTTTCTGACTGGAGGCATTCTCTGGACCTCAGTACAGGGAGGTAGATGGAGCCCAATGAGAACACAATGATTTCACTTAACTGAAGAAGCAGCAATTGGAGTTTACTGCTGTTGAAATAGTTGGAATCTACAGGACAAGATACTGGAAAAGAGATAACTACACACAAAAATGAGCCCCAAAAGGTGTGATCTTAAGTTGTTAGATGAATAATAAGCTGGCACATGCAAGACCGTAAGACCCAGCAGAAAATAGCTACAGAGGAGTCAGAGCTGTGAGCTGAATAGAATTCCAAATGTTACATATACAAGGAGATCCAGAACATCTGACTGTGTAAAATACCACGCTGAAAATGCTAAGCATTCAGGTGATACCCCTAAAAGGTCTACATCCACCCCAAAAACAAGCTTAAAATTAAAAAAAAAAAGATCACGTTTATTTGCCAATAAATTAACTACCTGCTGGAACAAAACTCAACATTCTTTAAAGGAAGACAACAGATTCCAAACTCCCAAGAACATAGAAACCATAATGCCCAGTATATAATAAAAAATTACTAAACATGTAGAATAGGAAAATGTGATCTAAAATAAGGAAGAAATCATTAATACTTTGACTACACAAGTTATATTCACTACACTGACCATTATAAAAGAGTACAGTTCTTGGAATTATAGAAAAATAACATCTTTAAGTTAAAAATACATCTTCATTTGGGGGCGCCTGGGTGGCACAACGGTTAAGCGTCTGCCTTCGGCTCAGGGCGTGATCCCGGCGTTGTGGGATCGAGCCCCACATCAGGCTCCTCTGCTGTGNAAATACATCTTCATTTGTTAAAAAAAAAACATTTTAACTTTGCACATAATCTCAAAAAGAGATGATCTAAGAGCCTTCATCTGTCACATCCCCACTGTTTACTCCCCTCTCTATTAATTTAGACTTTCTCAGTGGCAGGCACACAGCAAAGATGTAAGCTGTACAGAACCCTGAGCATTAACTTTCTGCTTACACCTAANTAATACATCTTCATTTGTTAAAAAAAAAAACATTTTAACTTTGCACATAATCTCAAAAAGAGATGATCTAAGAGCCTTCATCTGTCACATCCCCACTGTTTACTCCCCTCTCTATTAATTTAGACTTTCTCAGTGGCAGGCACACAGCAAAGATGTAAGCTATACAGAACCCTGAGCATTAACTTTCTGCTTACACCTAAGGAGGCTGGTTAGGTCAACAAAAGGGCACTATTCTGTCTTTGTCCTTCCTTCCTACACATCATTAAAATGTGCTTCCAATTTCCTAATCTATTGTCTCCTTTATCCTGCTGATGTCAGTATTCAGGATCAATACTCTGTCGGTATCTTTTTGCTAGTTTTCATTTTCACTAAATCGATTCAAATCCTTTCCAGGTAACTGTGTACAATTGATTGTCCTTTTAATGGTTAAGAAACTCCTGTTAAACACGGAACTGTATCCCCCAAAAACTCATATAATAAAGTCTTAACCTGCAATACGCCTCAGAATGTGACTGTATTTACAGACAGGGTCTTTAAGAGGTAATTATGGTTTACTGATGTTATATGAGTGGGCCCTATTCCCATATGATTGCTATACTTATAAGCAGAGAGACACCTGGAATGTTCACACAAAAAGAAAGGGCCATGTGAGGACACAGCTAGAGCAACCATCTGCAAGCCGAGAGAGAGGCCTCATGAAAAATTATACCTGCCAACACCCTGATCTTGGACTTCAGCCTCAACAATGGTGAGAAAACATATTTCTGTCATTTAAGCCACCCAGGCTGTGGTCTTTTATTATGGCAGCCTTAGCAAACCAATATACCCTTGAATATATTTTCATTTTTAATGGGCATTCAACCAACCTCCTCATCATTGTGAAATAAACTTAATGACACCATATCCAGTAAGACATCATTCTTATCCCTAGAGGAAAGACAAGCATACAGTCAGGGGCGCCTGGGTTGCTCAGTCGTTAATTGTCTGCCTTCGGCTCAAGGCGTGATCCCAGGGTCCTGGGACCGAGCCCCGCATCGGGCTCCCTGCTCTGCTGCACGCCTGCTTCTTCCTCTCCCACTCCCCCTGCTTGTGTTCCCTCTCTCACTGGCTGTCTCTCTCTGTCAAATANACATCGGGCTCCCTGCTCTGCTGCAAGCCTGCTTCTTCCTCTCCCACTCCCCCTGCTTGTGTTCCCTCTCTCACTGGCTGTCTCTCTCTGTCAAATAAATAAAATCTTTAAAAAAACAACAACAAAAACAGACCACTTACCAACTACGGCTACTTCTACACTATTATTCCAGTATTCCCTCTCAGTCTTTAAAGCTGGTAAGATTGATTTTGAATGGAAATGATATATCAGGAGGAGGAGGGTATAAATATATCTTTGCTGAAAAATATAAAGCAGCAATGTGGTGTTACAGAAATCAGTTTAAGAGTGAGCTATATATGATACCTGGATTTGAAACCAGGTTTCCCTGCTTATTATCTGTATAACCTTGAGCCAGCTACCGAATCTCACTGTGATAATAATAGTACTCACCTTATACTGTGGTTTCAAGTTATATATGTTACTATTTGTAAAGTACTTAGCCCGGCATATTAACCATTATATAAGTGTTTGCTATTATCGAGCGAACTGATTTTGAACAAGACTGCTAAGTGTAGGGAAAAGGGTCAAGGTGACGGGAATGTTGAAATAGCAAGTATTGATTATATACAGATATTAGAAATCTGGAAGTTAATGAAGGTTAGATTCAGTAATAATTTTTAAATGAGTAAAGCAAGAGAGAAGTTTTTTTGTTTTAAGATTAATGATAACTGAACATGCTTACAATTTCATGAAAGAGACTCAGTGAAGGTGAAGGAATAAGCATCAATAAAGCAAAACACTAAGAGAGATTAAGGAGTCAAATAATGTCTGGAGCAGGTCATGACCCATTAGTAAGTTATAAAATAAATTAAGTGGGTGGTAACCAATTTTTATTTTATTTTTATTTCAAGTTTTTATTTAAATTCTAGATAGTTACCATATGGAGTAATACTGGCTTCAGGAGGAGAATTTATTGACTCATCATTTACATATAACACCCAATGCTCATCCCAACAAGTGCTCTTCTTAATGCCCATCACCCATTTAGCCCATCCCCTACCGCCCTCCGCAACCCTCAGTTTGTTCTCTATATGTCTCTTACTGTTTGCCTCCCTCATTTTTTTTCTTCCTTCCCCTATGTTCATGTTTTGTTTCTTAAATCCCACACATAAGTGAAATCATATGATATTTGTCTTTCTCTGACTCATTTCACTTAGCACAATACACTTCAGCTCCATTCACATTGTTGCAAATGGCAAGATTCCATCCCCTTTGATGGCTGAGTAATATTCCTGTGTGTGTGTGTGTACACGCACCAAGTCTTCTTTATCCATTCATCAGTCAATGGACATTTGGACTCTTCCATAATTTGGCTATTCTGATAATGCTGCTATAAATATTGGGATGCATGTACCTCTTCAAATCAGTATTTTTATACCCTTTCGGTAAACATCTAGTAGTGCAATAGCTGGATTTTAAAAAATAAAATATGTTAGAGAATATCAGAGTTCATGAGATATAACAGGGTAAGTAGTATCTCATGAAACGCGTGTGTCAGCTTTACATACACAGAGAGACAAATGTGTATTCTCAGCTGAAACGAAAAATATTCTCACTGTGGGTCTCAGTGGAAAGTTGAAAACGTTATCTTACAGCAAAAGGCACTTCTGAAAGAGACTTTTCTTCTCAGGTGAAAGGCAAAAAGTATCAGTGAACTGGGACTGGAAAAATATTATTCTATTTAACAAAATTAATTCACCTATCCATTATATTCATTACAAAAGAAACAGACTGGTGTAAAATTATGTTGTGCTTCTTAGATTATAAAATTAGTAATATGAGTGAAATGACTGAACAAGTGCATTAACTCAAAAAACGTATAACTCAAATTTTTATTTTCTTAAGTTATTTACTTTGTTTTACTGAATTTTTAACACAGTGAATGAAGCACTCTTTGAAAGTCTTGTGGGACATTCATGAGATGCCAATTAAGTTAGAACGACTGGTTTTCGTACACCTGTATTACTTATTTTGGATTCTTAGAAACACCTCAAAACTAACCTTTGTTCTTCCTTGACTGTGCCTTAGAGGACAAGTTTCAGAACTCCCAGGATCTCATACTGCGCTCTCCCCCTGGTAATCCTACCCACTTTTCCCAGCTTCACCCGTCACGTACACAGAGTACAGAACCTGCCCTCATGTGTTTCCTTAGTTCTGAGCACAAGTTCCCACTGTTTCTGGGACATTTTTTTTTTATTTGAGAACCCTAAAGCACAAATTCAATATGTGAAAATTTTAAATCATTTGTTTTGATTACTAGTTTTACCATCAACCTTCTAGTTGGAGACAGAAATCTAAAAGTCAGAATGTTCCCATCCATGTGGAAAAAATCATCAAGTTCTGTCAATCTTGTCTCCAAATAGCTCTCAGTCTCTCCCCTATCCATCTCAGAGGACATTATTTTCTCTCATTTTAATTCTACACCCTTTTAATTCATCTCCACCTTCTGGGTTTCCTCCTTCTAGTCCATCTTCCACACTAAAATCAGTTATCTTTCTAAATTGCCAGTCTACTTATATTCTAGTAAGCCTAGTCTTTCTATCCAGCTTCTCTCTCCCCATTCTGCCATACACACACTGAGTCAGTCACATACAACTTGTCTCCTTCCTTGAATATATCCTATTCTTTCATTCTTTTCTTAAAAACACCTTCATGCCTTTGCATAAATTGTCTTCTCTATTTGGAATATTCTGGGCTGCCTTCTCAACATGCTCACTCTTTAGCTCTACTACTCACTCTTCAATTTACAGTTCAAAGATCAACAACTCTAAACTACTGGTGAAGACTGTCATTCCTTCCTCTTTACCTTTGCAGACTTTCTACACAGCACTGTAAACATCCATTCATTAATCACTCATTCACTTACCATATACTGAGTACCTTCTATGATCCTATACTTGTGATTTTGCATTGTAATTAATTGTTTAGATGTTTCTTCCCCAACTAGAGAGGGAACTCCTAAAAGGCAGAGACAACATCTTATTTAATGTGGCTTCCCTGGAGTGAGACGACAGGCCCAACATCTAAAAGGCATTTAACAAATGTTGGCATAAGTAAATTAATTTGATGCTTTCTAACGCTGTTTTCTTCTACCCTCCAATTATTTCTCTTTTCCTCAACAAAATTTAAAATGCTGTGAGAACAGAACCATCAGGCATTTAATTATTAATGGCATAGTCTGGTGTGAACAGGATTAAACATCTTTTCTAAAGAGATACAAGCCTACTTGAGAGCTGCCTGAAACTTGGAATCATTAGCACCTATTTGTGGTCTCCTAGCAACTAACCATTTCTTAAAGGAAAAGTTAAAACTATTTTGCCTAGTTCCTTATGATTCAAAAATTCAGTATCTTAAAAACGTTACATTTCCTGAGAAAATGGTTTAAATTTTTATTACTGATGAACCTCAGAACCATATAGCTAAAAGGTATGATCCAAGCCTCCTTCTTTTATGAAAAATAGATTGCTTCATGGAAAAATCAAACTTACTTCAACATCAACAAAATCACTTAGGTAAATACAATTCTCTCATTTGCTCATATATATACACAGATGAACACTTTGTGTCTATTAGTATTTATTAGTGTTTATTATTATATTTTTCTACCTCATTCCTTAATGTTTATTTTTGTGTTCTTTAAAATCAGGCTGCAAATTAGAGAATTGGCTAAAGAAAGGGCTTTGTGAGCATTTAATAACATTTACTGACCCAAATAAGCACTAAAAGAATCTTCAGAGCACAGCAGCTTTGTCCAAATTTTGAAAGAGCCCAGGGGTATGAAGGCTCATTGTTCATCCTAACAGCTCACATGTCTCTGAAGCCTGGCAGATCCTTTCCCAAAATCAAAAGTATTTGTTCAAGGGGCAAGATCTTATATTCTGAGGACCACCACTATATCTCTTCATAAATCTATTATCAAATTACACTAAGATAAAATTCCAGGAATATATTTTTTAAATATTTTAATTACTAGAATTAATACTATTAGCATATTTTCCTTAAATATTTTTTGAAAATTTAAATAAAATAGCAGTATTTTATTGCATTTAATAGTGGTATTTACCATCACCATCACCACCATGAATAGTAATAGTAATAGTAATTACAATGCTAACATCAGCTATTTTTTAAATATGTGATAGGTACTGTATTAAATTATATTTTTGATAATATAATATATAAATATACATACTTAAAGAGGTTTAAATTTAAGCCTCCATTAATATAGCACCCTCCATTACTATAGTCTCCCCCACTATTTAGAAGCCTAATTCCTTTCAAAATTACTGGGATGGCAATAGGTAAAGGACAACTTAGGAACATTTTCCCACCGAGTAACATTATTACCTCCTGGCACACTGCTGACTTTTCTGACCTCATTAAAAACAAACAGTAAATTTCAAATACATTGGAAAACTACAAATTTAGAACTGATCAAACTCCAGAGATTATCTAATTTTCTCCTCACATTTTACAGATAAGAAAAGTGAGATGCAGAGGGGTTGGGGGGGGAAAATTCCTTGGTCAGAAAGTTAAGTTACTTGTAGAACTAAAACTGAAGCCTAGACTTCCACAGTGCTATAAATAATTATGGTGTAAATCACTTAGTAATTACTGTTTTTTTTAAAAGATTTTACTTTTATTTATTTATTTGAGAGAGAGAGCAAGTAAGTGCAACAATGAGTTAAGGGTGGGGTAGAGGGGGAGGCAGAGAGAATCTGGAGCAGACTCCTCACTGAGCAGGGAGCCCAACTCGGGGCTCAATAGGATGACCCTGAGATCACAACCCTGAGCCAAAACCAACAGTCAGACATTTAACAAACCCAGGCACCCCAGCAATTATTGCTGATAACTAAATTTCTTTAAGAATAGAAGTTGTGGGAGGTAAAAGTGGATGATACGTAAATATAAGAGAGACCTATTTTTTTCTGAGGAAGAATGGTTCCCCCGAATGAGGCAATCAGTAAGCAAAAGATCAACTGACATTATTCTAAAGTGACACTTCAACAGCGATGCGGTCGATAATTAACAACAGTAACTTCTTCTAGAGCGCCTGAGGAGAGAGAAGAGTAGGGGAGGCTCCTATTTCCTCTATGGGTTCATTTCCAGAGAAAATCAGAATCAGTTGGGTACTTCCATTTGCCAACTGCACAGACACAGGAGCATGTGGTTATCTAAGCCGAAGTTAGAGAAATCAGTAGGATTTATATTGACCTCAGACTTCTTTATGGACTGATCCTTTCTATGAATTTTAAATAATGTCTTAGTAACTGTTTATCCCCCAGTATAACAAATGACAAAAAAAAAAAAAAGCTCTTCTATTTCAATATTCTTTACACTAAATCTTGCAAGTTCACCTATATAAAATATTTAACAACCAAATCTAGTTATTAATAGTAAAAGAACCCAAATGATAGAGTGGGTAATTAAATAGCACAGGCTTTGCT
Source organism: Ailuropoda melanoleuca (assembly GCF_002007445.2). Lineage (NCBI taxonomy): Eukaryota > Metazoa > Chordata > Mammalia > Carnivora > Ursidae > Ailuropoda > Ailuropoda melanoleuca. The sequence goes on along the minus strand of NC_048220.1, from coordinate 57,404,994 downwards.
GTCACCCACAAGTGAGTTCAAATTTTGGCTGTTTCTCCTACTAGCTGTGTAACCTTGGACAAATTACTTAACCTCTCTTTTGAACTGAGAGCTAGAAGGCCTGATATTGATTACGGTCAAGATGAAATGAGATAAATTATGCAAGGCACCTAGCACAGCCTCCCACACAGAGCAGCATAAAATCAATGCTGGTTCACTTTCCCATTATTCTTTTTGACCAGAAACTTAGCAGACTCGATGACCTTGGTCTGAACAAAATTTGATTTCAGGAATCCTAGGCACTCTAATTTTGATATTGTTTTGAAAGGGTAGACATATTTGGACAAAACTCCACACCCTCAGTTCTCCTCAAACTGAAAAAATAGTTCCCAGTGAAAGTCCTAATACTTTAACACCTGGTCTTTGAACCAGTCCCCTGAGAATTACGTGACAGCTTAACTCCTGCTCTTGATTTTTTGGTTTAGGTAACAGTCTACTAAAGACCTTTGTGGAGCACTCATTAGTAAGACTTTTCATAAATCTTATATACAAGTATTAGGACAATTCACTTTGACAAAAACTGTGGCTACCCAGTAAGCGCAAAGCACCATGCTGATGCTGAGTAGCAAAGATGAATAAACCATGGATTTATCCCTTTTCTTTAGAAATTCACAATCACGCAAGTACACAACTATCTATAATGATGATATCTGTTGTGCATTTTCAAATTTATCAGGGATGCAGAAAATGTAAAAGGTGATTTTGGTGAAAAGGCTGATGTTGAACATTGTGTTTATTTTCGTGAAAATATTTTATGGAGGCATAATTAGTTTGCCCTCTGGCTTTAACATATTCTAGGATATGGTTTCATGGAAAGAAAAGTATAATGGGGGCTAAAAATTTTCTTTAGGGTAATGTCCAACAAAACAGAGACTTAAACCAAGCTGGCTTGCAGATAAAAAGAGTGTATTTTATAGTGAAAGTCATTAAAAACACCTATTACATGTTGTAAAGTCCAATAGCAGAGGGAATTGTGACTCATTTAAACTCTAACAAATGACCAATCCATGTAAGTGGGTCTCACAGGCAGTTTATAATCAATCATAGTCAATGAATCTGTGAGTAAGTGCCATACCAGCCAAAGAACAGAGAATGAATGGAGTCTTTTAGGCTAATTTGGATATAACACAATGTTTAAATAAGTGTTATGAAGCTTAGGGAAAAACAACTAGTATAAATTATACTTTATCCTTCTGAAATAGGTAGGAAATTGTGCCAAATAAAAGTCATAACTGCGGGGCTTTGTTTAGCAATATGATGATGCTAAAATAAACTCTGAGGCAGTCCTGATGCTATGCCAGATAATAACGACAGAAGTCCAAATGTGTCAACATTTTTCTAATAAGGTTCAAACAACATGGCAGGTAAAATGAATTAAAAATTATAATCCAATTTAAACCACATTTATTGTATTCATCTCAAATATATTCAATTATACTGCAAAGGAGACATTCAGTACTTCATGAAAAAATGTTAGAAATCCTACTGTGTGCAAGGCACTATGCTTGGTGATGCAGGAATAACACTTAATCAACTAACTGTTAGAATACAGAGAACAAAGAGTATGGGAAACAAAGAAAACTATCTAAAAAGTTCTTTGGAATCTATATATTCCTGAATAAAAGAGTAACATCGATAAGAAGTGCAAATACTTTCACATATATTATTGATATATGGCTTCCAGAGTCCCTGCCTGACACAGAGGTAAGAAACAGGTATCCTACCCACAATAATAAAGAGATTAGACATGAGCTCTCAGCTCATTCTAAATCTTTTCCATTAAAATAGGCTATGCTGCCTCTCCTTAAGGACATCATGTACTTTATTTTCATGATGCTAATATTCAAATAAGGAAGTAGGATTGGAATATGGTTCCATCTAAATTATGTGGGTTATTACAATTTATGTGATATTTAAACAAACAGAATACACAAACAATTCTAGGCCAAAAAGAAATTCTTATCAAATGGTAACTTTCCTCTTTAGAATTAGAAAGAGCTAGTGATTCAGGAGATGTGAAATTTTCCTTCTAAAAGAGAACACAGGTTCGTTCTTTAAGTATTTAATTTTTTGTTTTTAATTTTTTGTTCCTAAATAAGCATGAAGTGAAGCAACAGAAAGATGCTAATAAAATGGTGGCACCTTCATTTTATATTTTGAAACAATACACTTCTTATTCTGAGTTTCTGCCAATAACACTCTTTGTAACACAAACTACAAGAACTCAGCTTTGAAAATAGTCTTTTCAAATGACAGCATGTCTATGGGAAGTTCTCCATATAACTATCAGATGCTATTGTTTTGTTTGTTTGTTTTGTTTATCTTTGGGTTTAAAAGAAAGGTTGTCACTTAAAAAGCAATGACATTTTTAAAAGAAATGATTAATTAATCCTGAGTTCCTTTGTAATGGAAATTACAGTATGTATATAATACTTTGCACACACTGTATCTTAAAGATATTAGTCACATGAATTCTGACTCTAATGGTAACGAAGTCTAATTTTATTTCACTTTGAAAAGCTATACCATAACATAGCAGAGAAACAGCTTGATCTCCACGTGGAAAATCATGAAAAGAAAATTTCAGAGTTTTTAAAAAGAAAGTCACATTAATTAGCCTTTGAAATTTGTTATTTTTTTAGTAGGGAGAGTGCCAAGAGTTTTGTCAGGTAAACTCGACCTATTTATTATTTTTTAAATCTCTCAAAAATTGGTACTACTAAAAAGTTTATTTTAAAATGTAATATTACTTAACTTCATAATTTTGCACTTCCAAATTAAGCATGCCACAAATATCTCTGAAACAGAATAACCAATAAAAGGGAATAAAGGAAAGATAAATGCACAGAGCAATGTAAAGGAGCCTCTATTTCAGTAAACATCATTTATTAAAGACCTAATTTAATAGCAATGAAATTAATTTCGGTATAGACGGTCAAATTATTTAATTTTCAATAATCTCACGTTCTGTTGAAAATAAATTAACTTTCTAATAACGCAAATGTTGAACTGTGGAAAACAGTGCATGTTGTAGTCCTCATTTAATCAGATTAAAAATGCATACTAATTACCATATTAAAGACTCAACTATTTAGAGTGAAGGAAATATGTTTAATTTTTATTAACTCAGTGTTTTCTGAACTTATTCGGTCATGAAATGCATTTTTAGCAAAGAATATTTTAACATTTGTCTCCTGGAATACAGTTTTAATGAATGAATATAATTTCTCAGAAGATATTTCTCCAGTTCAAAGTTATCTTCCTATTAGTACTCAATTTTTTAAAAAGAATTGTTTCTTTTTAAATAAAACCACCGGAAATGTATTCAAAGCAGTGTATATAGCATCTTTTTCAGAATCCACTGTTGGTCTCTTGAGTTAACAGTAACAGTATCATCCTTGATATCCCAACATCGTTGTCACTACTACTGTCCCCAGCAGTTTTAATAACCTCTGGGTCACCAAAGTCACATCAAAATAATTGCCATCATAATGTCTGAGAGTACTATAAAACCATATTTTTTATATTTTAAAACTATATATTTGTATTTATATATTTATAAACAATAGTAATGCTTTATGAGGTCTAAAAGACATGGCAAATTGAAATATACGTTTACGATAATGCAAAAAAGTTAAGTGGACTTAAAGTATCCAAAGTCCTAGCATTATCTGGGGAGCATGAAAGTTAAATTAACACGGGACTTAATAAGTCATGGATGTTTGTTGCCAACTCAAGGATCGTCACTAAAACAAGAATACATAAATCTGTAAATAACAAGTTAATAAAGAGGGAAAGTTGGAATAATGAGAATAAAAAACAAAGAGTACATTAGTAGATCTAAATCTAAATATGTAAGTAACTACATGAACTATAAATGGAGTAAACACTCCAATTAAAAGATAAAGATTATTAGACTGGGTTTAAAAAACAACTATAGATTTTAAATATATAAAAGGCTGAAAGTAGAAGAGTAAAAAAAGATGAAAAAGTTATACCATGTAAACATCAAGAAAAAGAGAGCTGGTGTAACTATACTATTATCAGACAAAGAGAACTTTAAGGGAAAGAAGCAGTACTAGGCCAACAAGAGAGGTATTTCATAATGGTAAGAAAAAATCAATTCACCAAAAAGAGATAACAATTCTAAATTTATATCCGCCAAATAATATATAAATAGTATATAGTGTAAAGTCTTATTTTAAAACTCTATTTTTTATATTTTAAAACTATATACTTCTACATTTTATAAATATCTACATGGACATTTGGTAGTATTATTTAATATTTATTTAGCACCTCTATACACAAGCCCTTTAATCAAGGACTGAGTATAAATCACTGTTCTGCTGCCTTATTTGCTTTGCCATCAATTCATAATAAACCACCAACACAGATATGAACATTCCCATTCATCTTAATGATGCATTAATGATACCAAGTTGTATCTTTTTCCAGCTAAATGTGTGCCCACCCCATTAAGTAAGAAATCAAGGAGGCCATAAATTCCACCCTTTCTTTTTTAGGAGCCTTAAATCATTTTATAAAAACTAAGGCATCAAATACGTTTAAGTTTAAAATATAAAATTATAGAGCCCTCTCAGATTTTAAAAAATTAGAGAACTCTACTAAATGAAAAGAAAGACCTTTAGCACAGGAAGGGTTCTCAGAGATGAGTTCCGTAGTCAAACTGCCTGGATTAGAACCCCAGTTCTACAATTTACTAGCTGTGTTACCTTAGACAAGTTTTCTAATCTTTCTGTGCCTCAATTTTCTCAGCTATAAAACGGTGATAATAACTGTATATACTTCAAAGGACTGCTGTTAGATGTAAATGAAGTAATGCATCTAAGAAACCTAGAATACATTCTGGCACCCATATAAATGCTTCAGTAACTGAGTCTATAGTAGTTGTGTTGGTGGTGATGACATTACTGTAACAGTGGTGTTGGAACCATAATAAACAACGAAAGTAACAGCAATAGCAACTGTAATAGTGAAGGAGGAGGAGGGACAATAATTGTACCAGTAGAATTAGAATTAGAAGAACTGTCAAACCAGTCATCATTGTTGGAATAATCATCATTTTCCAGGGGTCACAAACTCAAATATTTCCAGAAATCATGCAAATGACAATGAATAAAATGAGCCAGATGAAATACAAAAGGAAGTGTTAAAGACTACAGAAAACTAGGAACTTATGTCCTATATAAATGCATTCAGATTTATTATTTAAAACACTGATGTTATCAAAGGAAAAACAAAGTATGTGACCTCGATCATACGAAAGATCGACTGTTACATAATCTTTGATACAGTCCAAGTTATTCATTTAAATTAAAAAACAGTATGGTTGTTAATACGGCGAGCCATTATGCTTGCTAAGTAACATAGCAGTACTCTTGAGTTCTTTTTTGGTTCAGTCATCCCCCAAATTACAACTACCCCCACAAAATGCTGAGTGCCGCAGATGTATGTTTGCACCTACTATTTCTCAATGCACTAAGTTTTACCAGAAGGCTTGAAACTGGCACTTAGGGTCTCACTTTGATTCCTTCTTCCGCCCACCCCACTCGCTACAGTTCTCTTTCAGGACACCATGTATTCAAACTCTACTCAGCAAGCCTGCTGATATCCATCCTTCACACATACCCAAGCACTCCAGAGTGAAGCTTCAGCAAGCATCATGTCAGTGCTGGTGGGCTGGCAATATTCCAGAACCTCATCACTAGTAACCTTCTCCATCCTTTTGATCTTAAATATGGCTTAAAAATGATGTTGATGAACTGGTTCAAGGAACCAGATGCACTGTTTGTGGTGGAGATCCCTGTCACAATTACAAAGAGACAAGAATCCTATATATTCCATTATAGACATTCAGCAGATTTAGAGACTACTGCTACATTACCCCACCTTTTTCTCAATGGGATCGTGGTTGCAGTTACACAGGGTCAATTAAAATGTTTAGCTTCATTTTCCTAGGACAAAAATGATCCAGGCTTTCTTAAGTCTGTTTTACTACAATGAATCAAAAAACAATAACTAAAACAATGCAAAACCTTTTGCATTTCTTAGACATAAATACTCAATTACACCCATAGTCATCTATACCCACCTAAAGATCTCACGGCCTTACATTAACACCTTCATAAAAACTTGGTAGTACAATTTAATTTCATTTTCACAGTAATATACATCTATCACAGAACCACAAAATCAGCCTGAGATGGAACTTTTTAGAACACCAAGATCAGTATGTCAAATAGAAATATGTGAGTCACATATAGAATTTTAAATTTCCTATTAAACACATCTAAAGAAGTAAAAAAGAAGCAAATGAAGGTAATATTAATAATATATTTAACTCAACACATCAAAAATAATTATTTCAAGATTTAATTAATATAAAAATGTATTAATGAGACACATTACTTCTTTTTTTGAAATCCAATGTTTGGTTTATATTTATAGTACATTTTCAGTGTTCAACAGTCTCAGGTCACTAGTGGCTACCTGACCGAACAATGTAGAGCAGCTCTAGACAAAATCCAATCCAATGAACAGACAGATGGTGATTTAGTTTTTGCCTGAATGCTATTTTCTCTTCTTCCCATCTTCATTTGTTCTAAGGTGCAGTTTCCTTCTAACATGTCTTATTCCATCTTTTTTGGTTTAAATACCATTCTTCTAGGTCAATGATT
>NC_048220.1:57368848-57398072 GCF_002007445.2 Ailuropoda melanoleuca | reverse complement strand
AAAACTCTATTTTTTATATTTTAAAACTATATACTTCTACATTTTATAAATATCTACATGGACATTTGGTAGTATTATTTAATATTTATTTAGCACCTCTATACACAAGCCCTTTAATCAAGGACTGAGTATAAATCACTGTTCTGCTGCCTTATTTGCTTTGCCATCAATTCATAATAAACCACCAACACAGATATGAACATTCCCATTCATCTTAATGATGCATTAATGATACCAAGTTGTATCTTTTTCCAGCTAAATGTGTGCCCACCCCATTAAGTAAGAAATCAAGGAGGCCATAAATTCCACCCTTTCTTTTTTAGGAGCCTTAAATCATTTTATAAAAACTAAGGCATCAAATACGTTTAAGTTTAAAATATAAAATTATAGAGCCCTCTCAGATTTTAAAAAATTAGAGCACTCTACTAAATGAAAAGAAAGAACTTTAGCACAGGAAGGGTTCTCAGAGATGAGTTCCGTAGTCAAACTGCCTGGATTAGAACCCCAGTTCTACAATTTACTAGCTGTGTTACCTTAGACAAGTTTTCTAATCTTTCTGTGCCTCAATTTTCTCAGCTATAAAACGGTGATAATAACTGTATATACTTCAAAGGACTGCTGTTAGATGTAAATGAAGTAATGCATCTAAGAAACCTAGAATACATTCTGGCACCCATATAAATGCTTCAGTAACTGAGTCTATAGTAGTTGTGTTGGTGGTGATGACATTACTGTAACAGTGGTGTTGGAACCATAATAAACAACGAAAGTAACAGCAATAGCAACTGTAATAGTGAAGGAGGAGGAGGGACAATAATTGTACCAGTAGAATTAGAATTAGAAGAACTGTCAAACCAGTCATCATTGTTGGAATAATCATCATTTTCCAGGGGTCACAAACTCAAATATTTCCAGAAATCATGCAAATGACAATGAATAAAATGAGCCAGATGAAATACAAAAGGAAGTGTTAAAGACTACAGAAAACTAGGAACTTATGTCCTATATAAATGCATTCAGATTTATTATTTAAAACACTGATGTTATCAAAGGAAAAACAAAGTATGTGACCTCGATCATACGAAAGATCGACTGTTACATAATCTTTGATACAGTCCAAGTTATTCATTTAAATTAAAAAACAGTATGGTTGTTAATACGGCGAGCCATTATGCTTGCTAAGTAACATAGCAGTACTCTTGAGTTCTTTTTTGGTTCAGTCATCCCCCAAATTACAACTACCCCCACAAAATGCTGAGTGCCGCAGATGTATGTTTGCACCTACTATTTCTCAATGCACTAAGTTTTACCAGAAGGCTTGAAACTGGCACTTAGGGTCTCACTTTGATTCCTTCTTCCGCCCACCCCACTCGCTACAGTTCTCTTTCAGGACACCATGTATTCAAACTCTACTCAGCAAGCCTGCTGATATCCATCCTTCACACATACCCAAGCACTCCAGAGTGAAGCTTCAGCAAGCATCATGTCAGTGCTGGTGGGCTGGCAATATTCCAGAACCTCATCACTAGTAACCTTCTCCATCCTTTTGATCTTAAATATGGCTTAAAAATGATGTTGATGAACTGGTTCAAGGAACCAGATGCACTGTTTGTGGTGGAGATCCCTGTCACAATTACAAAGAGACAAGAATCCTATATATTCCATTATAGACATTCAGCAGATTTAGAGACTACTGCTACATTACCCCACCTTTTTCTCAATGGGATCGTGGTTGCAGTTACACAGGGTCAATTAAAATGTTTAGCTTCATTTTCCTAGGACAAAAATGATCCAGGCTTTCTTAAGTCTGTTTTACTACAATGAATCAAAAAACAATAACTAAAACAATGCAAAACCTTTTGCATTTCTTAGACATAAATACTCTATTACACCCATAGTCATCTATACCCACCTAAAGATCTCACAGCCTTACATTAACACCTTCATAAAAACTTGGTAGTACAATTTAATTTCATTTTCACAGTAATACACATCTATCACAGAACCACAAAATCAGCCTGAGATGGAACTTTTTAGAACACCAAGATCAGTATGTCAAATAGAAATATGTGAGTCACATATAGAATTTTAAATTTCCTATTAAACACATCTAAAGAAGTAAAAAAGAAGCAAATGAAGGTAATATTAATAATATATTTAACTCAACACATCAAAAATAATTATTTCAAGATTTAATTAATATAAAAATGTATTAATGAGACACATTACTTCTTTTTTTGAAATCCAATGTTTGGTTTATATTTATAGTACATTTTCAGTGTTCAACAGTCTCAGGTCACTAGTGGCTACCTGACCGAACAATGTAGAGCAGCTCTAGACAAAATCCAATCCAATGAACAGACAGATGGTGATTTAGTTTTTGCCTGAATGCTATTTTCTCTTCTTCCCATCTTCATTTGTTCTAAGGTGCAGTTTCCTTCTAACATGTCTTATTCCATCTTTTTTGGTTTAAATACCATTCTTCTAGGTCAATGATTCTGAATCATTTTTGGAATATACTCCCTATTGAAAATATATAAAAATTTAACCCTTGCTCTAGAAAAATGTGCATATGCATTTGTTATGAGACAAACGGTGTCATTCCCAAAAAGATATCTTGGGGTCCTAATCCCTAGTGCCTAAGAATGTGATTCTTATGTGGGGACAGAGGATTCACCAAGATAATCAATTAATGAGGTTACTAGCATTGGCCCTACTCAGTGACACTGGTGTCCCTATAGAAAAGGGAAATTTGACACAGCACAGAGGGACACTGATGTGAAGAGACACAGGGAGAAGATGGCCTTCAACAAGCCGAGGAGAGAGACCTGGACAGAGCCTTCCCTCCTGGCCCTCAGAAAAAAATCAACCTTGCTGACATATCCACTTGGGACTTCCAGCCTCCAGAACTATGAGACAATATACTTTTGTTGTTGAAGCTACCCAGTTTGTGTTACTCAGTTACAGCAGCCCAGCACACTAATATATGCATTTATACATATAATTTTATATATAATTCCAAAGGGTTCCAAGATCCCCCTGCTAAATACTTAAGAACCAGAGGTTAAGAACTCACTTTGAGATTAGAACAAACCAAATTAAATAGCATTTTAGTAATGTTTTCTGTTATTAACATTAATTTTAATCAGCCAACATTTGTTCTAAGTCCATTCTCAGATCAGTCCTCTTACTACTATGGCAAAAATATAATTTTTAAACCATCTTCAGGATCCTGAAAGTCACTCACTGCATGTTCTGAGATTTAATATTCATGTGGGTTCATGCTACATTCTTAACATTATTTCTTTCTGTCTCTCCAAGAAGATATCCTTGACTATATGATCCATTCCCTATATGTAGTACATGTCCTCTTAAAATAGGGACATAGAGAGACTGTCCTGGAAAAATATATGTTTTCTTTAGGTGCTTTTCCTTTTTTTACCTAATTTATATAAAGATCGAAATGGTCTAAAGCAGGATTTCTCACAAGGGGTGCATGGTATAACAACTTCCATTGAAAAAGTTCCTAAGGTCTTATAATTTTGAGCCACGTTTCACAGTACATTCTACCCTTCCTTACTGTCTACTTTAGCATATTAAAGACCCTGAAAAGCTATGCAGAAAAGAAAAAAATGAATAAGTGACCACATAATTTTTCTCTCACAACATATTACCCATTGGAACAGCAGGTAGATGAATACTTACGTCAAGTCACCATACTCTGTAAAATCCTAGTCTTAGATGCTTGGAACAATATGGTACAATTGAAACCACATAGCAGGCTAACTTTAGGTTAGTAGATTGACTAGCCAATGCACTTAGCCACTACTGCCAAGATCATTACTTCCACCAGCACTGCTAAATGTGGGTATTCTCCTCCACACTAAGTGAGGCTTTTTGGACCCAGGCCTAACAGCTGCCAGTCCTCATAGCCTCCCAGGTCCTGACAGAACTTCCATACTGACCAAACTCAAGGAATGTGGGAGAAAGCAAGGAAGGGGGGCATAGGACAGCAGTAGGGGCAGCCCTAGGCAAGAAGTGCACAGACACCCAGTTCTTAATGGAATTTCAGCAATTTTTCAAGTGTAAATAAATACTTCTCATATTGGTCTTTGCCTTTACTCATTTCCAGAGCATTTAAGTGAATTGCTTCTTGGTCTCTTGGATAAGATCAAGTACAGAGCACTTCAATGTTTGTTTCTTTTTTGTCACTTTAGATTTCTAGTTACTTTTTGGGTAGATTACCTAACCTTCTCATTCATCCATAGGCAGAGATAAATATTCTTAACATTATTTCTTTCTGTCTCTCCAAGAGTGTATATAAAGATACAGAAATAATTGCCTAGGAGGTCATATCAAAGTTTTATTTTAATAGTGTGGTATAGAGAAATTATCATAGATTTACTATGAGTCTTTGGTAAATTTGAGATTCTCAGGTAGATAAATACGAAGTCAAAACCGGAAACAATTAATATACAGAGGGAGTGAGAGAAGTCAGACAGAAAAAGATACTGTATGGTGTCACTTATATGTGGAATCTAAAAAGGCCAAATTCATAAAAACAGAGTAGAATGATAGCTAGGGGCTAGGGTAAGGGAATTGGGGAGATGCTTAAGGGTACAAACTTGCAACTAAGTAGATAAATAAGTCTTTAAGATCTAATGCCCAGCATGGTGATTATAGGCAACGATATTGTATTATAACTTCAAAGTTGCTAAGAAACTAGACCTTAAATGTTCTCACCACAAAAAAGAAATGGTAAATATGTGATACAGTAGAGGTGTTAGCTAATGCTAACTGTGGTTATCGTATTGTAATATACAACTACATCAAATCCACACATTGTACATCTTAAACTTACACAATGCTATATGTCAATTATATCTCAATAGAAAAAATATACAAGGAATAACTTCAATAGAAATATGTGCATTCTGGAATTTTCTCCAAAACTATGTATCAAGAAGTCTTGTTTTTTTAATTTGATGATGTTGACTATCTTTCTAGAGAATTTATGTACAAACAGAATCTCCTCTTCAACAGTAGTGTTTTCATCACTCTTGCATCAATTGCAATTTCCTCAGTGTTAGGAAATTCCCAAGGTTTTTAAAAATATCTCAAAAAGAGATGTGCAAATGTAGTTTACTACTACAGAAGGCAAATATTTTCTCATTCTTTTCTCCGTGACCAACAGTAACATATTTAACCTTTCTAGGCCTCTATTTCTTCATCTGAAAAATGACAGGCCTGAACTAGAAGATCTAGAACTATATGAGATCTAGATTTCTGAAGTACATAATATCATTCCTCAGCAATGTTGCTTATGTATAAGAGCCCACAATTGCTACGAAATACACTCAAATTGCTCTTCCAGTTTTGTGACAGGTTTCACTAAATCAAGCTTTTTATTTAGAATTTATAAATAAATGAGTCTATGATAAACAAGCTGGATAAGATTAAGGGAATAATCTGTGATTCTAAAGTTGAATTTCTGACTAATCTCTTTGGCAGTACATGTTGTTACCCCTTCTGTGAGTAGACATTCACAGTTTGAAGCAACAAGCTCTTTGATACTTGGAAATTTTGGATTCTGTTCTATTTTAAAAGCTACTATATCAGTATTCATCAACTCTTTGACATAGCCATTCATTTATTTTCTAAAAGGCTATTCTATAATCACACTTCCTTTCAGGAAGCCCACCAACTAAGTAGAAGCCTAAATTACTGATAGCAGTAATACAGGGACCTTCCTGTTGGTTAAGAATCAAGACTAATCAAACTAATGTGCTAAATCCCGGACTAATAATTACGCAGATGAGTGGTAGAAAGCTTATTGTATTTGTTTTTAGTGGTTGTGTACCTTTAAAATGAAGCTAAGAAGAATAAAACATTCTAGAATAAGTATTTTTCGTATTTATACTTTTAGTAAGGCTGATTTAATTGGTCTCTAATTTTAAGAAATATTGTCAATTTCCACTAAAAGAAATAGTTATAATTTTAAAATATTAATTATCTTAATTTAAAAGTAATAAATAATTTAAAATAAGGAGATGTTAAAATAATTGCTCTTGTAAAAGTTAATTAGCAATCAATTAAGCATAAGTTTTCAAAATGATTCATAGGAAAGATCCTATTTCAATGAAATAAGCCCAATCTTTGTACTACATATTCACCCACACTGTGAATTATGTTAGCACTAAGAAATGTTTTGTAATAATGGTTAAAATTCTTAGAATATTCATATACATTTAAAGATTATTTTCACATACAGTGTTACTGTTATTACAGTATCAAATGGTTATAAACATGAAAAACTGCTTAACCATAAATTAATTCTTAGGTTATAGCAGATATTATGGGGCAAATAAAATGCTACCTGGATGCATTGCTATAAATTTTGGCACTCAGATGCTATCCTAATTACACTTCTCTTTGTACTTTGGTGAAGTTCTGTTATTCAGGAGACCTATTTCAACCTGAAGTTTTTCCAAAGACATGGACATCAGGTGTTACCTTGATTTGTATCCAGAGAAACGAAGATATCCTGTAGAAAAGGTTGTTTTACTATATCTATAAAAACCCAACGGGTTATTTTTCCATTCAATTAAAAAACAAAACAAAAAACAGAAACAAAAACAACACTGGAGGTAGGACAAATCCAGACAAACCAGGAAATCCTTAAAGCCACAGGAGTTATACAGACCAGGTGAGAGTGAGAGTAATCCATCCTCCTTGGTAATCCAAGGGTTGAGCTATAAACAAAGACCACGGCAACCAGTTTATCCATCATAATCTTAATCCGAAACAAAGTTAACTACCTGTGAACTCTAGGGCTCTAGTTATAGTTTATTTCTTAAACTAAGTCTGTAATACCACTGTTACCTATTCTAGAAATTCTGGAAGTTAAGACCTATAGAAAGTAAATCTTGCTTTATGTATTTACAGAAAAGTATAAAATGTAGTTAGTTGTGTGTGGTATAGATGGTGATGTTCAAGGAGGGGAGTGGGAGGGATGGAGTGGCTGGGTGATGGACACTGGGGAGGGTATGTGTTATGGTGACCACTGGGTATTGTATTGTATAAAACTGATGAATCACAGACCTGTACCCCTGAAACAAATAATACATTATATGTTAATAATTTTAAAAAAAAGAAAGAAAGAAAAGTTTCAGAATATTTCAGAGATCTCCTTTAGCTAACCAACTTTTAAAAATTTTAGAGTTTTTCATACTATATGGTTTAATACATATGGGTATGATGTAGTTTATTAGATTGGAGTACTGTCATCAGTTATTTCCTCAACAACCCGAATGATGGGGGGAAATTTAAAACTTTGGAGAAAAAAGTAACAAAATAGATTGCCTATACATAAAAAGTAACCTGTCAGTTGTCTGCAAACTACAATATCCCTATCGTATATCTGGATCTATGTATAAAATAAGCAAACCTTTTCCGTGAATGAATACTTTGGAATCACTAAGTGATCTCAGTCTCACTGAACTTTTATCATGCAGGAATGGGGTAAAAATGTGAATGACTGAGGAGGAAATTTGATGGTTTTAACAACTGATGGTGAAAACACATTTACACATTAGAAATGACTACTAAGTTAAACATTAAGCCACTTAAATAAATGGCTTTCTGAAAGAATAAATGTATTAAATCACATCAATTTTTTTCCTCTTGTTCTTATGGTAGGGAAAGCACACATGAACCTGCACTACTTAAAATAAATTCAAATATTTACTTGTACAATAAGAATAGGTAATTCATTATCAAGATGGCAGAGTAAGTTCAGGAAGAAACTTTCATTACTCTGGTCCAAATACATGACGAAGCTATGATTAAATATATAAACATGTATCTCATGGACTAACAGTACAATTTTGTCTCTGTAAAAGAATGAATTATAGAATCTGGTAAGTTATAAGGAAGCTTATTTTGTTGTTTAACACATAAAATGTTTTTCTCGGATGTATGGAATCCAGTTCTCATTCAACTTATTCAATATCAAGCACTTTAGATCTAAGGTTCTTTTCTTTTCTCCCAACTTCAGTTTCCTGAATATTTCTTACTGAAGCAGAAGGAAAAGGGCAGTTAAAATTTCGAATAAAAATGCTCTTAATTCTTGACATCAAAACCTGCCAGAAGTTAAGTGCAAAAAAAAAAAAAAATAGACTTGGAGACCTATATGTCAAATATGTAGTGAACTAGATTTGAGTTAAAGAAAATATGCCAGGTAAAAGATCAAAAAAATGTACAATGAACTGAACATTTTTTAAGAGAAGAGAAATTTTGCCAGATTTAAAATAGTACAATTGTAGTAAAGCTTTGCCTAAAGTAGACTGAAGACATAAAGGACCCTTCTCATATACCTATTACTTAACCATGTATTTTCTCTTCAACAATAATTTTCATCTACATCAAAGGTTGGTGAGATACTCTGAGTAAGGAACAAAATCAAAGACCATTGTATTTAATAAAAATTTTGAACATTTAGATTGGAAAAAGTACAGATTCCCTTTTTAGCGAGCTTTCAATTACATTTGATTATTAAAGAATGACTTCACTTTATATTGGGTAACTAATGTAAAACAAGCATTGCCTCCAAATTTAACTCTGCTGTGCAAAAGTGAGAGCATATGGGAGAGTGTGATCCAATTCAAATCTAATTAGAATCAGATCAATCAACCAACTTACCTAATCAATATCAGTAAATTTCCATGACCCCCAATTAGATGCTTTCCTATGTCTTTTCCATTTATTCTACTTTCTTTCCTGTCATTATGGAAAGTGCCCATGTTCCTCACTAACCAAATCCTGCCACTTGTCCATTTGATCTCATCTTTGCCTCTGGGAAACAGTATTCTAGCAATTACGCAACATTTCGCCCCTTTCCTTACTTCCATCAGTATGCAAACACGATATTATTTATCTCGTCTAAGAGACAAAAAAAAAAAAAAACCTCCTGGCCCTACGCACCTTTCCAGCAGCTACCTAGGTCTTTCCTCTTCTTTACAGTGAAACTTGCTATAAGTCTTGCTTATGCTTGTTGTTTCTTCCCAGTTCTCTCCTCTGGCTCTTTTTGAACCTCTTATTGCTGCTATCTCACTGAGAATGCTTTATTAAGATCCCCGGTAACACCTATGTCCTACAGTGTTTGCCTGCTACTCCCAGCTGCTCCCTCTCAGCCTTTTTTGCTGGTGTCCTCACTCTACATATCCAAGGGTACGAGGGCGGAGTCCTTGTACACTGCCCTTTTCTGTCTTCTCAAACTTCCCTGATAGCTCAACCAGCTTTAAATATCTCTTTACTTAAACATCTTCAGCAGGAAGCCCTCTCCCTAACTTCATATTTGTAAACCCAACTCCCTACTCAGTATCTCAGAATTAAGGTTTATAAAACTGAGTTCCTAACCCTCCTCTCGCATGTTCCCCTAATTCAGTAAGTCAACTGCATGCTTCGGTATTCAATCCAAAACACTTACCAAGATTGGTGTGTGCCTGTCTCTCAGGACAATACCCACTTCATCTACAATAATATGCTGCCTCTAGACATATCTAGAATTTGCCCATTGTTTATCATCTTCACTGCTATCACTCTGGTCTAAGCGGTTCATGCATTGTTGAACCAGTTTTCCACTGTTCTATCTTCTTCTGTGCTTACCACACTCTGTATACTCTATTCTTAACACAACAGCCAGATTAATCCTGCTAAAGCTGTAAGTCAAATCACATCACTTGATGTTTGAAACCCTCCAACAGTTTCCAATGTAATTGAAAACAAACCCTGAAATCCTTACAATAGCCTATAAGGCCCTACACGTGATCTGCCCTCTCTCTGACCGCATATCCCCATTCTACCTATCTTCATCGTCCTACTTTACCCATACCTCCCTCCGTGCTGTTGCTTAAACACATTACTAGAAGGCTGATGAAAGCTCCCACATCAGGGCCTTTGAACTAACTGCTTTTTTCTGCCTAGCCTGCTCACCCCACAGATGGACTTGTCACCTTCTCACCAAGGCCTTTTCTGGTGCCCTGGCTAAAATTATAACCTTTATCCTACTTCCACCCTGACATTTTTCTATTGTCCTTCCCTGGTTTATTTTTCTCTTCAGCATTTACACTACCTAATATAGTTTATATTCAATTTTCATCGTTACTGTTTCTCTGACTAGAATATTATAAACTCCACGAAAGCAAATATATTTGTTTTTTGCTCTCTCCGACACAGAATAGTTCCTGGTACATAAGAGACACTCAGAAATATTTGCTAAATAAATGAATCAAACATTTATTTTGAGAATACAAGGCCTCTGCCAGAACCATGTAAGTATAAGATTAGTTCAGGGGCTCCTGCCTGTAGGAAATCTATAAACGTTTGGAAAAGTAATTCATGGATTTAGATCTGAGCGACTGAGTAAGGCTCAGGTACTTTAACTTAAACTGCCATTTCCCCTTCTCTTCCCCTCTCACCCATCTCCCCCTATTAAAACCCCTTTTCTGAAGAGGGAAAGAAGGCTCAACCTCAAGACAGTCTGAAGCATTCGAGATCACCCACTCCTTGCCCATCCATAGCTCTAGATAGATAAGATCTCACATGTGAAAGGCAGCCAGCTTCGAGCTGGAAATAACTAGCATGAACATCATGAACACACATACCTTGCTTATTCCTTATGCACTCTTCTTTAATAAGAAATAGCATGCATTGTTGGTTTGTGTGTCAGTATGCACGTTTGCTTGTTTTACTGCTAATGAGTTGTTGCCTTTTATAATAAATAGTAACTTTTAATATTAAGTACTTGAGATTTTAGACTAAAAGTCCTGAAGAATTTTTGTAGAGAAGACTCTTTTTTCACAACATTTTTCATTACAGTTTATTACCTTTAGAATAATAAGCCCGAGTGACATATTCAACAAAGGTAATGAATGTATTCCCCTTACCTTGAGCTAACACAGAGGGATCAGGCAGGTTTTCACTTTCCTCATCAGTGCTTTCATCATAGATTGCATCTCTGTCAGCAGTCATTTCAGAACATGTTGTGGTTTCCCTAGAAACAAAGAAAGGTAGAATTATAAATTTTTGGCTCACCCCTTGCAAGGTATCAAATTCACCAGTAAGTAATTATAGAAAATATCCCTGGAAAGATACTGTCGTTAAACATATATTGAAATACGTATGATTCAGATGAAAGCACTTTAAAGACTATATATTACCTCTCTTAAGAACAAGTTTCCCTTCTACCTAATTAAAATGTGGTTTAGTGCTCACTATAACTCTTAAATCAGTTTCTTATCATATTATTCATCTATCAAAATACTATTCTTCCAAATTATCTTCTGTGGATCACAGAGTGTTCAGTATTTTACTGATCTCAAAGCAGTTCTGCCTTGCTTTTCATTGCCCCCAAATTCTCGGAGAGGTACCTCTCTTCTTACTACAAAGATGCCAAGTAAGGCACGGGGAGTTTACAGGACTTGTCCAAAGTCATGTACTAACAGATATCAGTGCCATACAGCACTTGAACTAGGACCATCTGACATCAAATGTTATATTCTTCATATGATGCCATTAGTGAACCTGTGTGTTCTCTTAGATTCAGGGCAAAAGATCCAAATCTGTATCCACGAAAATAATTAAGTGGATGAATAATAAATAAAATAGTAAAATAATAAAAATCAGACTAAAATAATTATAAGTGTCCAAATCATACCAGCTATATAAGTCACCTGTGATTTTTCCTTAAAAATCAAGGATACATCCACTCTCAGAGCCACCTGATTCTAAAATTCACCACTACTTAGACAACAAGATTACAAGTGTATTCAACTCGGCAGTTTTGCAGAAAATAAAAGTTTTTATTATTTTTAATAATGTCTAATAATTACACAAGTAATACTTAGATAAACCATACACCAGTTTTAAGATTTAAGTGTAGTCATGACAGTAGGCAGACATGGAGAGATCACGCTACGAATTCTCCAGCCCTCTGCGTCCAACAGCCAGAGCACCCAACCCCAGACTATCAAATGATCTCATATTACTAAAAAGTTGGCACTTAATTTTCATTAAGTTTGGGAAAAAATTCCATTTAAATTTCTGTATCTGCCATCTCAAAACAGACAACTCAAAATACCTTTCATGCTCAATGTTCTTTTCTGGTTCTTGAACTTCACTTAACAATTTATGCAAGCTTCTAATCTTCGCTTTCTTCTCATTCAGCACCAGGATAAATCGTTTATAAAGATCAGTCTCCACAGCTTCCTTAGCACTCACACATTTTTCAAATCTAAAATGTAAATAAACAAATAAATCATAAAGTTTTTCTTACCATTAATATTATTCAATCCAATACTGAAGATGATTTCAAGAAAACTTTTCAAGGAAAATACAATTAAAAATCACTTTTATAGGGGCGCCTGAGTAGCGCAGTCATTAAGCGTCTGCCTTCAGCTCAGGGCGTGATCCCGGCGTTCCAGGATCGAGTCCCACATCGGGCTCCTCTGCTGGGAGCCTGCTTCTTCCTCTCCCACTCCCCCTGCTTGTGTTCCCTCTCTCACTGACTGTCTCTCTGTCACATAAATAAAATAAAAAAAATATTTTAAAAAATCACTTTTATAGTGATTTTTTCATTGACTTAAAGTTTTATACAGATAATTAAACAATTAGAATTTATTGTTTATTAATGTTAGTAATTTATGCAGTGAGATAGGATCAATATTGGAAAATGATATCCAAAAAGCTTTTAAAACAATGAAATGCCTAAATGTAATCAATTATTTACATCTATGATTCATTTCAAAAGAGTATTTTCATGGGAGGAATTTCACACAAGAGTAATTATAGCCTATGTTTTCTGTACCTTGCTAATATTACTATAATAGCAACCATGATCTTGTTTTGTGATTAAGTGATTTACCTAATCAGTTTTCCCTAAATAGACTATGAACTGCTCCACGGCAAGAACATGACTTAGGCAGTTATATCTTCAGCACCACATACACACACTCACGTATGCACATATATATGAATGAAAGTATCCAACTTGAAATTTTCAAGGAGATTAATGAAGCAGCAAATGTGAAACACTATGTACCTTCAATGTTAGATATATAAGACAAAACATAAAATTCTATCATTTATAATTCTTTCTACAATGTTCAAATGAGCTAACAAGAGATTATATTAACTTTATTCTCCCAGATATAAAGACAACAAGCAGAGACTGCATATGTAAGACAGGCGCATACACACAAACCATGAATAAACCCGTAAAGAGTCAAATATAAATTAGGTCATATAAAATATTCTTTTAAATGTAGTCTTTCTCTGCCTAGTTTTCTCTTTACTGTTTATTTATACTTGTTCTACACAGATATTCTAGTATTTTCATTATATATGTTTTTATGTACATATATTATATATATTTGCAATATAGAAGTTTTCATTGAAAAATTATAAACAAAAATATCAAAATTTGATATCTTTGATATTCATGTCCCTATGCTTTCAATAATCTAACTATCTAGACATGCAAAGAATTAGGGCCTCTTATGGAATGAAAAGGAGCAAAAAGCAGTAATATTTTCTGGGAGCAATTACAGCACTCATAGTACAATCATTGCCATGGCTGTGAACTCCATAAGGGCAGAGAGCATGTGTGTTTTACTGACTGCTTTATCTTCAGTGCCTAACACAGTGTTTGGCATTCGACAGATGTGGAGCAGCTATTAGAAAAACTAATAAAGTGAATTAATATGGACATCTTATAAGGAAATAGAGAATCAGTGACTCTGAATTTATTTTTCACTCCTTTAACAGCTATTCACCATTTTAACAATAACATTTTTCATCCCCTTCAGCTTCTAAAAAAATTTGTGGTAAATATTAACAGTACTCCTTTCATCAAGCAAAGCTCTTTGAGAAAGAAATATACCAAAAAGTGTGGGGAAAAATAACAGAGCCAAAGTTGACAAGGAGCTCCCAATATCAATGGCTTATGATAAGCAGGAACATGTCACTGCATTTTTATTTCAGATGCAAAGTGTTAAACTTTATATCTCATTTTCTTGTACTGTTTCTTATGTAACATACGAAAAAATTTAAAAGATGAACAGAATATACATACCACCAAAATACTTGAGTATACTATAAAATACTTTATACAAAGGTAAATTAAAAACCAATTATAAAAATGTACAACAAAAATCTTGTGCATTAAGTTTTAGGAAGAATAACCACTTGGTTATTTATCTGGTTTAAATACATATTTAATTTCCATATAAATCACTCCAATAATTCTTAATTGAAAGATTATGTGCACTTAACAACTATCAAGTAAATTTCAAAACCTTTATTAAAATTAACATTTGGTACAACACATGGGTAAAAATGAAAATAAATATCAAAATAAAGTATCGTGTAATTTGTCCAAAGAATACTGTTAATCTTAATTAGTATCACAACTACACTGTTGAAGGTAACACGTCTGTGATAGGAGAACAAACAATAGAATAAATGGCAACCTATGACTTAACCTTGCTTGGTTTTAGCAAACCTTTAGGATTTTCTTGCAACCAAACTTCCAACTATCAAACTGGTTTAATACTTCCTAGACAAAGCTAGGGAGTGGGGGGTTGACTGGGACAGGGTATTATTGTGAACAGGACAAAAATTTATTCTCAATTATTAATTTATCAACAAATTTGGAGAATACTATTCTTCTATTAAATATTCAGTAACTAAGAAGTACATACCATCTTCCCTACCCCATTTTTAATGCTAATCCTCTCTTACAGCATTATGATGTTACTAGGCCTTCCATATTACTTGCCTCTTGCCAACCTTTCACTGAAAGAACTAGAACTAGTATTAGAAGATGAGGCCATTTAGTGAAGGAGAGACATGGGATTCACTGCTAAGTCAGTGATACTAAAGGAGAATTCACATACAACTAGATTAGACCACAACTAGTCCAAGGATCATCTCCAAGGCAAAACTCAAATCTGATGAAAACATAAATAACATCAGGGGCGCCTGGGTGGCTCCGTCGTTAAGCGTCTGCCTTCGGCTCAGGGCGTGATCCCAGGACCCACATCAGGCTTCTCTGCTGGGAGCCTGCTTCTTCCTCTCCCACTCCCCCTGCCTATGTTCCCTCTCTCGCTGGCTGTCTCTCTCTCTAAGAAATAAATAAATAAAATCTAAAAAAAAAAACCCATAAATAACATCAAACAGGAAAGGACTAATGATGTTTCATCTTTTCAACAGTGAGTAGGACAAAAGAACAATAACGTTAAGGTTAATTAGTACCCTAGAACTGACATATCTAAAAATTATGATGAAAGAATAATAATTTTTTAAAAAGTTAAAAGGATAAAGACTGAATATGGGAAATACTGAATATTCAAAAAAAATACTTCTATGAGGGAAAACAGAGTCTAAGAATATCAAAACATCAAAGTATCAAAACACCAAAATATCACAAACACCAAAAATTAACAACAAAAATAAGAACAGAGATAAGGCAATTGCATGCAAAAATATAATCCAAAATAAAACAGATTAAAACAATAACCCAAAATAAAATAGCAGATAAATGTGAACATGTGGTGCTTAGAAACTGTGCAGTAATCCTTACATTTACAATCAGCTCTGGCCAAATTTATATCCAGGTCAGGGATGTATAGCAAAAGAAAATGTGAATAGAGTTCAGAGGAAAAAGAATGCTAAGAACTGGAAAAGAAAGCAGTGGTAACGAGATTTAATAAGCCTTTAAGTACTGAAGAAGATGGTAAACAGCTGTTCCTCATCCTCTCTGACAACAGAACAAGAGGAAATGGCCTTCAACTACACCATGAAGGACTCAGATTACCAAGAGATGGAAGGAAGAATTTTCTAACTGTGACTGTTCTTAAACACTATAATGGGCTACCAAGGGGGAGTTGAAGCTATCTCCTGAGTTCTTTAAAAATCAGACTGAGGGGCGCCTGGGTGGCACAGCGGTTAAGCGTCTGCCTTCGGCTCAGGGCGTGATCCCGGCGTTATGGGATCGAGCCCCACATCAGGCTCCTCTGCTATGAGCCTGCTTCTTCCTCTCCCACTCCCCCTGCTTGTGTTCCCTCTCTCTGGCTGTCTCTATCTCTGTTGAATAAATAAAAAATAAAATCTTTAAAAAAAAAAAACAGACTGAATTCATCTGGATATAATGTGATCCTAGCTTGAAGGCAGAGAGATGAAGTAAAAGAGCTTTCAAGGTCTCTTCTATTCTAGTGATTCCATGAGTGTCAACCCAATTCAATCTGCTGAGAACTGCCTCCAATTACAGGTTTAATAACTATAATGCAGAATAAAACTGAAGTGTCTAACTTGATGTCTGAATGCAAACAAAAGACCCATTTAGTAATATGGAACTCAAGAGTTGTATTTGAAACTAAATAAGAAAAACAAGTGAAATAAATATAGCTAATAACTTAAGGATTCACATACAATATTTCCAATGTTTTCTCCTTCGCCTAAACTATACAAAATTAAATTGATCAGACATGTCACTTGTTCAAAACAGAGCTAAGAATACAACAATTAAACAGTTAATACAAAATAACAGCAAATATATATGTTAGAAGTCTGCACGTTAAAGTTCATTTTTTTACTCATACTGTAATTCCTCATTTCTTATTCAAACTTCGTTTATTCTTCAGTCATCCCAAATGGAAATAGCTTTAGAGTTGGTTCTGATTATAATTACACATATTTCAATAACAAAATACATACAAAAAATAACCTCAAAAGGTAAAAAAAGAAATTTAATCCACAATTCCAGACATACACTATTAACATTTAATTTTCTCCCGCCAGATATTTTCTGTCTAAAAATATATTTTGCAAAAGCTGGCATACTATTCCTCTTTTTGGTAACTCACATTTCTCCTCTTAACATATCATTAACATTTTCGATGGTACAAGCACACTGTTTTTTACTCATGTAATACCCCATTGTGTATTACATTTATTAAGGACCTATCTACCATAGCTTCTAAGGTAATTCTCATCACCTATTTTGTGCCAGTCCCTCCTTCATTTCCTCACACATACCCAGTCTGAAACAATGATGGGGAAGAAATGATTGGAACATGAATGGACACTGATTTAAGAGGATCAAAGGCTACCCAGAAAACTGAACTGTGACCAGGACTAACATCATGGCCACCACTCTAATGATTCTCTACTTTCTATGTCCTCAGTTACCTAACTCACTATGTTCATGTCCTAGTTCTAATTTCTCTAAAGGCTCTTCATCAGTACTACTGCCATATAGAAGATGGAGATCTAAATCCTTTGCTCATTTGCTACCGTACTAAGGCTCTAGAGAGGGAACATTTAAGAAAGTACCGCTTGGCCGTGACCAAGATGTATTTCCAGCTCTTTAAAATGGCCACCTTTTCCTCTGATAGGAAAGAAAACCATTTGGGAAATTTGGAAAAGAGATAGAGCTAACTAATCTAACATCTGGAATACAATCAAGAGCCTAGAATTCTCTGGAGCAGTCTCACTTTCCTCTGTTTGGGGGGCTACCACAATGGCACACATCTTCAACCCCTGGAGAAAATACGTGACCTGGTATTTACAAAAAAGAATAGCTGGAGCATAATAAGCCTGCCGATGGGAGATATGGTTGTGCTTTTGATTAAATAGGAAACATTTTGCCACAATAATGCAAAAGCACTTTCTGGACAGTTCAGGAATAGCAAATCAAGCATCTGGGGGCCACATATTATACACGGCCCTCCCCCACTGTTTTACAGCACAGGGTGCGTTTGTCTCCACTGTCTCATCTTTGTTCCCTGCTGCTTTCCAGCCTCCAAGAGGTGGTGTTGAATACTGATGAGATAACACCTCTTTCAACCTCTGGCAGACATTTTAAAGCAATTTGTTGAAGTACCAAATACCCAGTCCGCATTTTTGTGGGCAATTTGTGGATCAAATTTCCTATCATCTTGAGGGTATTTTGAGTTTTAAATATAATGGCTTATCACGGCCATAGTACATCTCCTTTAATTTGATTCATTTCGTATATAAAATAGAAAAGCATATCCATACTACAGATGAAGACCCAAAACCATGCTTTCTAGCGTAGATATTTGATACTGATTTATACTAACATGATTTTAAGGAGAAAGAGGAAGAGCAAAATTAACTTATTTTTCCATAAGGTTTTCTAATATTTAGAGTTTTGATTTGGCCCATTATTTTTATACACTTGGAGATAAATTAATTCAGAGATGAAAAAGAACAAGATACTTTCTTAATGTAATTACTGAGAGCCAAATATAGTCAAGTTAGGTGTTAAGTTTTCATGTCTTATATTAATAAATATAATTGGATGTACAGAAACATAATTTCTTCTAATCAACACCCTTTCTACAAACATACACTGATAGTGGTAAACCATTCACATTTTTCATGTACTCTCAAATTTACATACCAATCCATATGAAACAATCTTAAGGATTGTCCTAAAGAGATCCTAAATTGGAAAATGGTTCTTATGTTTTAGAACTACCAGTTTGAATGAAACATGAAAAATCTACTGGATATACTAGATACAATGATAATATTATTATCATTATTATATACATTCCATATAACTCTTTCAGATGTTGCCATGCATATATGTACAAACATGTGCTTATAATCTTATATGTCTCTATAGAGATATAAATGGTCACAACATATATTTTATTTCCTTCCAAGATCTTATACATAACAGAGTAATAAAAAATACACCCTGGGCTGGCCTAGATCATGATATTGTTTAAAAAAAAAAAAAAGCATAGTAAGAAGTAAAGTGACTTTCTTCATCATTTTAAAAATAAGAGGAAAAATCAGGAAAATAAAGGCTTCCAAATGTCTTATCTAGTAATCACAATTACTTCATCTTTTAAAAATGATGGTAGTATGGGGTGCCTGGGTGGCTCAGTTGGTTAAGCATCTGCCTTCAGCTTGGGTCATGATCCCGGAATCCCACATCATGATCAAGTCCTGCATCAGGCTCCCTGCTCAGCAGAGAGCCGGCTTCTCCCTTGGCCCCTCACACCTCACCCTGCTCATGTTCTCTCTCCCACTCGCACTTGCTCTCACTCTCTCTCAAATAGATAGATAAATAAAAATCCTTAAAAAAAAAAAAAAGCTGGTAGTATGAATGAATTCTCAGTGAGCAAAATAAGTCTCTATCTGTAACCAAAGCACACAGCATATGAAATAGTTACCATTTATATAAAGATTCCATATAAGTAACAAATTGGCATATTTAGATTTCATGTCTCTTTTTTATTCATTATTAATCCTATAATTTGAGGTACATTAAATCTTATAAATATCAACTTCCTAAATTTTAATTCGTATTAGTGGCTTCTGATTCTCATTGCCTGATTACTCCTTATTGTTCATTAGTTTGCTGGTGCCACCAAATACTAATGACCTGTGTTAACGTACTCTGATAATGCACAGTACTGACCAATAGTTTGGTTCAATCATACTAAGTAAAGACTTTATGTTAAATATATGCTAGGCTACATATATTATAAACTTACAAATCATTAACTTAAATCTATAGCAATATAAGGAGAGCTTAATGTTTTTATAATACAAGAACACTAGCGCATACCGTCCTTGAACATCATTCCAATCTCGCAGAAGCCTTTCATTTTCCTTCTGCAGGTGCTCATTTTTCGCTTGGTTTTCTGTGATGGTGTCCAGGCAATCACAAATAAGTTTTCTAATGACTGAAGCTGGACTTGCAACTTTCTCTAGATTGAAGGAACCAAGTCTGAACTAGAACGAAAGGAAAACATTATTAGTTTTGGGAGACTATAAAAATCGAGTGGCCCAGTTTGAAATATACATAATTTCTTCTGAGGGGGGAAAAAAGTATAAGATTCAAATACAGTGCATTTATCAGATATACATACAGTGAAGAAAAACTGGCAACTTCCTACCTTCTTAAGGAAGTTTATCATGTAAAATAACACATAACCCAAGAATAATAATATAATATAATAAGTGGTAAGTCACTCTCCCGCCTCCTAGCAGAGAAGAAAACAACTAAATACCATATAAGCATACTACCATTTGTTTACTACAACTTAAGTTACTACTCAGAGTAAGAAAAGGAATTATACATGAAGACTTTTTTTTTTAAAGATTTTTAAAATTTACTTGTCAGAGAGAGAGAACACAAACAGGGATAAGCAGGCAGAGAGAGAAGCAGGCTCCCCCCAAGCAAGGAGCCCAATGCAGGACTCGATCCCAGGACCCTGAGATCATGACAAGAGCCGAAAGCAGACGCTTAACCAACTGAGCCACCCAGGCGTCCCTATACACAGAGATTTTTAATGGTACTTTATATAAGTTACTAGTGATGATAACATAGAATAAGTGACATAATCTATTTCTGAAGAAAGAGCAAAATTTCAGTAAGAGTTAAGAGAAATGCAGGGCTTTAGGAAACTGATAAACCTGGGGGTACCATTCAGTAATTACTTCTGTATCAAAAAACCAATAAATTAAAATTGTCCAATGTCAAGTTTTTGTACTTACTCATAAAGGTAAGACTCATGAAAGCATATCCTCTACCAGAGGCACTTAAAAATGAAATACTATAATACGGTTTCATTATAGTCATGGAATTTAGAAGGGGACACAGGTTCTCCTCATTTGATAGATAAAAATAATGAAATACAGTGATTTAATCATAATTACCCTTACTATTAAAATTATTATAGCAGCTAAATACGAGATTTTTTAAATGATTATTATTATATAGTTACCATGTCTTGCAGTTGAAATTTAACTCAGGCATAACACACATACAACTCATCTAATCATCACCAAATGAAGCTATTATATCCACTTCATAAATTAGTAAACTGAGGTTCAGAGTTGTTATCTAATATTGAAAGAATACAGCCAAAATCCTCCTATGCTAGGCTGTTATGCTGTTTCCTGACATAAGAGGGTAACCTAATAAAAAAACTGGGTGGGTGGCTCAGTGAGTTAAGCATCCAACTTTTGGATTCTGCTCAGGTCTTTTAAAAAAATAAATAATAAAAAATTTAAAATTTAAAAACTAGTAAGAGGAAGAATTAGGTTCACAACCTACACATAATTCTTAAGAGAGACTATAATGGCACTGAGTGAGTGGCAGAACTGCAAGCAAAACTGAAGCCTTTTTGTTGTTTTTGTTTTTTTGGGCTCCGCGATCAGTAATTTCTACTATGGCATTCATCTAACAGGAACATTTCTAAAATGTCTTGCTTTTGAAAGATTACTTCTATAAACATATTAAATTCAAATTGAGAAAAATTTAACAGGGGCACTGGGTAGCTCAATCTGGTAAGCATCTGCCTTCAGCTCAGGTCATGATCTCAGAGTCCTGGGATCGAGCTCTGCATTGGGCTCCCTGCTCAGCAAGGAGCCTGCTTCTCCCTCTCCCTCTGCCCCTTCACCCAGCTCATGCTCTTTCTCTCTCTCTCTCAAATAAATAACTAAATAAAATCTTTAAAAAAGAGAGAAATATTTAACAGTGATTGATAATTCTGAGAAAAATTGCTATTAGTCAATGTACAAATAAAGCTGAAAGTCAGTAAAGAGAAAATCCATTATTTGCAATCTAGGTGGCATTTTATAAGACATTTCAGTTAATTTATATAATTTAGTAAAATTTAGGGTCATTCAGAAATTTTTAGGATCATTTAGGAGTAATTTAGGAACATCTGGGTGTTTAACCCCACAAAGTAAAGTTTTCTAGATAAATCATGCTTACTAATTTACTTTAAAATTTTCAGATAGAAAATATAAGTACGTCTTACTTAATACTATAGAAAATCTGCCAAAAGGCTTAAATACTGATGATTCCTAGGTGTTAAGAAGCCTTTACGGATACTCACTTAAAATGTGGACGGAAACAAACAATATTAATATTCTTCAGGATTATTGCACATTTTAGAGGACTGAATAGCACTGCTTTCACCATAAAAAAAAATTATGTGTGTGTTTCTGAGATCTAAGCAGATATGTCTACTTAATTCTGTTTTATCTCACCTTTTCCTGTTTCTTAACAACAGGGAAATCAGATTAAGAAAAACTGTCCTTTATTTCAACTAGTACATCCAATTGTATTAGGCTATATACATAAGCTAAATCAAGCAATTTAAGCAGTGTTTACCAAAAGAAAATCTACAAAAGTCTAAGAATTTTTATTTATTCAGTTAAAATTACTTCAGACTATTTGTCATATCTGCTTTATTTGTTTTTCATACACTTAGGATCAAATGGCCTAAACCATTTGCAGTTTTCACATATAACTAAATATGAGTCGTTTTAGAAGTATAGGAGTTGAAATAAGAAAGTTTATCTGGGGCACATGGGTGGCTCAGTTGGTTAAGAATCCAACTTTTGATTTTGGCTCAGGTCATAGTTTCAGAATCATGAGATAGAGCCCCCCCAACGGGCTCCACTCTGGGTGTGGAGCCTGCTTAAGACTCTCTCTCTCCCTCTGCTCCTCACACCACACACACACAGAAAAGAAAGTTTTATCTGTGTAAAGAATATATATATTGAAAGTAAATTTAGGGGAAAAAATAAATTTAAGCATTTACCTTCTGAAGCTTTTCCTAGTGTACACAAACATGCACACATACACAAGTTAAAGATCACCTACAGAATATATAGAATATAACTTTGAATTGATATAAAATAGAAGAAAAATTAAGCTTAATGTTATATAATAGATTATATTATCAGTAAAACATAAGCCTACAAAATGATTCTGTATTCTCTCATTATCAAAACTGTCAGGCAGCTTTTACTAAGATAGAAATTTTTAGAAAGGAAAGAGTTTTTCATTATTCGAAAGTTTCAACAATGCCAAATGGATAATGAATTCACGCCACATTTTAATCCTGAATAAAGTAACTGGTAAAATACAAATGCACAGATAAGCATAAGTCCAGCTGCCTACTCATCTATCTTAGATGGCAAAGGAAGAAGGGACCAATTCTAAATTACTCATAACCAATTTCTTTCAAAATATCATTCAAACCTATATATTCAAATTCCAAAAGAGAATTCTTAAATCTTTTCTTGGCTATTCACTATAGAATAAACTTAAAATGTCATTTGTTCTTAGGAATAGGCAACTATTTTCTTTTTCTATTTGCTAATTATATTCATTAGTTTTTGGTCCTTTATTGGTGTGAACATGTTATTCTAAAAAATAAAAATATACAAGAAGTATCTAGAAATTCAATCCAAGAAAAGAAATTTACTTAAAATTTTTCTTAGAAAAATTTTGGAATGGAAGAGTAACTCTGGTGGACAAGCCTTCCTGTAATACACACAGTTCAGAGCCACCGCACAAAGCTGCCTTCTACTTTCACTGCTGCTGTTCCAGCCTTTCCACATCACTGAAGATGTAAGGGGACATATGCACTGAACTCTGATCAGGGCCTTTTATCAGACCTAATGAAATGAGATGCATAAAGTATTTCTACACTCTAACTCTATATCAAGTCAATTTTTAAAAAAGCTTTTATTTTAGAGATAGAGCACAGGTGGAGGAAGGAGCAGAGGGAGAGGGACAAGCAGACTCTGTGCTGAGTGCAGAGCCCAACGGAGGGCTCAATCCAAAGACCCTGAGATCAAGCTCTGAGCTGAAATCAAGATCCAGACACTCAACTGACTGAGCCACCCAGGAGCCCTGATTTTTTACCTAAAGAGAGAGAGTGACCATGAGAGCCAGGGAGGAGGGAGTATTGGCAGTGGGGAGAGGCAGAGGAAGAGGGAGAGAGAGAATCTTAAGCAGGATCCATGCCCCAGTGCAGAGCCCGATGGTGGGGCTCGATCTCATGACCCTGAGATCATGACCCTAAGCCGAAAACAAGAGTCTGACGCTTAACCAACTGAACCAGCCAGGTGCCCCTATATCCAACAGATCTTTATACTAGCCCCCATATAAAAAGTGGCAACTTAAAAAAGTATTATATTTAAAACAGGCAAATTTGCACAAAGCCACATTGTATGGGCGAGATGGTTTTAAAAACTTCTGCTTTAGCTTTTTGTTTGACATAGAAGCTTTTCTTTAATTATTAGTTCTGTAATTTCAAAATAATCTACAATATAAAATCAGGACTTCAAATGGTACACCAGAATTAGAAACCACAAATTAAAGGCAACCTGAAAGCATGTCTCTCCTTTAGAGGCATGGTCAAAAATGTTTCTTTTTGAAGTCAGTTCTTAAAATCTTGTAGAGAATTCAGTACATTGACCTATAGTAGGCACCTCATTCAGTCTGTAATCTAAAATTTTAAGCCACATCTTTATTTTTCTGTGTAAAAAAGTTGAGAACAATTAACTTTTTAAATGTTGACAATCATAGGCATTTGCACTAATTGGTTCTAAAGTGTCATAATTTTAGATATTAAAACAAGCAAATAATAGGATTTTTAAAATCTGACCTGCATTAAAAATTCCCAATTTCAGAAAACTTATCCATTTTCTTTAGCCAGTGCTTTGTTTGCTCTGGATATCTGTCTGCATATCTGTTAATTCTTAAATCCAAGATTAAGTGCCATACCTCTTACCTACCACTTCAAAACCCAGGTCACTACTTTAGTCTATTCTGACCTCTCTATTCTTAATTCTTCAGAGTTTGTCTCACAATTTTTCCCTCCTGTCATCCTCCTTAAATTTTCTTCTAGTTGTTTCAGAAATGTATTTATTTTTTTTTAAAGATTTTATTTATTTATGTAACAGAGATAGAGACAGCCAGCGAGAGAGGGAACACAAGCAGGGGGAGTGGGAGAGGAAGAAAGGCTCATAGCAGAGGAGCCTGATATGGGGCTCGATCCCATAACGCCGGGGATCACGCCCTGAGCTGAAGGCAGACGCCTAACGACTGTGCCGCCCAGGCGCCCCCAGAAATGTAATCTTTTAAATTCCTAGCTCTTTAAGATCAGAGGACCTATCTTATACTTTTTCCACTGTCTCCACACTATCTTGCACAGCTCTAGACATATATTAAGTGCTAAATAAAGACTTCAATTTTTTACTGGAATGATCCTAATTAATGAAGGAAAGTAACTATAATGGGGCAAACAAATAAAAAACTGGGACAATGGGGAATCTGGGTTGCTCAGTTAGTTAAGTGTCCAACTTTTGATCTCAGCTCAGGTCTTGATCTCAGGATCCTGAGTTCAAGCCCCGCACTGGGCTCCACACTGGGATCAGAGCTTTCTTAAAAAAAAAAAAAAGAAAAGAAAAAAAAATTGGGACCATGATGCTCTGAATACAAATTAAGAAATATTTTAAATGGTTTAAGAATATAACAAACTTTTATCTCATTGTATAGTGTAACTGAAACAAAAAATGCATGTTAAAAAATTGTATAATAGCACTTGATACTATGATAATATATATGTTTAATAAAACCGTCACAGATTTTTTTTTGTCAGATTTTTTTTTTAAAGAATGTTATGAAGTTATATACTCAGTTGTCAGGTTCTTTGGAGTGGCCAGATTAAAGAGATATATAGCATTAGTAAAGCATACAAAATAAACACTATGAATAATTACTAACGAATTCCTGGGGGATTGTTTGTTTCTGGGGAGAATGTTTCTGAGGAGAAGAGAGTTATCACAGTGTGAGCTGATATTCTGCTTAGAACACATCAATTAAAGAATTTGAGTTTTGTTACATTTTCAAAGTAGTCTAAATAACTTTGCAGAATTAATCTTTGCTACTGTCCTGGGAACCAAAATGTAAAGCTAAAGGAAAAGGAGGAATAAAGACACCTTGATGCTATTACTAGGCAAATGATGGCAGAGAGGAACTCATTTTTTTCAGTATGTGTTTTTAATTTATTCCTATCAGACAAAAGTTTAGCTGTATCTAGATGTGTACACTAAAAAAGTAAAGCTTGCCAATTGTAGTTTATAATACAGAATGTTTTGTCTATTTTAGACAAATACATAGTTGCATATACTTAGCTGTTATAATACACAGTTACAAAATTCAGTAATAGGAAATCAGTCAAGTTTTGTAATAAAAAAGAGACTACACTGTATTACTTTGGCCTATTTATGTTAATTATCACGCTCATGTTTTAGATCAAATCTATTTTTACTAAGATATGTATCATGAACTCTTTGGTTTAGTGGTCTGTTGAAATGTTTATTTCATATTTAAATAAATAACATTACAAATGTACCTCCTAAAGCAGTAATTTCTCTAGGCTGACAACTGGTCACATTGCTTTTCTAAGCTATCTAGAACTTACTAATGTCACCTTTCCAACTATTTTCTCACCCATATTTCTTACAGCTCATTAAAAAAATGTTTAAATATCTCAAGATGATTGTATGATCAAGCAAGGCTCTGTATATTTTAGATCCTGTAGGTTCTTACAATCAAAACACAATAATCTAAAAGTGAAAAATACTCATCTCGAATTAGAGTGCTATGAAATTATTAGAATTCTAAGGGCGTGCTATGTGCTTTAACATATTAAATATCATGTAAAAATTCTTATTTTGGTCTTCATAATTGTAAAAATCATTGGTAGAAGTCAGAGAATCCTTCACAACAAAAAACCCAAAGCCTATGTGGTCAGGGAATCTCAGAAGTTACTTTCACTTTGAATGACTATAAATGTTCATTCCACTACTGTCTTAAAATAGATGAGACTTTTGGTTCATGAGAAATATATTAAAATCTAGATTTATCTCAGCCTAATAAGGAGTTAAAATTAACAATGAAAAATTATACAGGGATTTAGAGTCAACTAGAAGGTTTTTTATAGTAAGTGCATTGGGGGAAGGTGATAGAGAACAGTAGTTACCTATTATTTGCCTGTACTTTATTTCTGGTATTAGGTGCCGATGAAGAAATATTGCCTTGGATTCTCCGACACTGTTCTAAATCTCATAATGCTTGTCTAATCATACCTGTGCAGTATGCTTCTCTGTCCTCCACTTAGATGCTAAATGGTAGTATTTCTTGGCATGGTCTCTTGACCTACCCTTTTTTTTTTTCCCCTATAGTTACAGGGCTTTCCACGATCACAGCTTCCATTATTACAGATAAATTGCAAACTGCCAAATGCATATCTGTAGGTGAGGCCTCTCCTGAACTCCAGACTTATACACACATTTAACTCCTTTTCGGAATGCTGCCAGCAAGATGATCTATACAAACCTCAAACTTTAAACGCCAAGACAGAAGTTGTTGCCCATCCCCCTCACTACAAAACTAGCTCTTCCCTGCATTTTCCACTAGACATTCACCATTCACTCAGTTATACTTGGGTGGTCTAGTGACTAAGTATGGATATCTATCATAGGATTACAGTATTTACTTCTTCTTTTTTTTTTGTAGTATGCTAAAAGCTGCAAAGGGATAGTGGCTAC
Organism: Ailuropoda melanoleuca; assembly: GCF_002007445.2. Lineage (NCBI taxonomy): Eukaryota > Metazoa > Chordata > Mammalia > Carnivora > Ursidae > Ailuropoda > Ailuropoda melanoleuca. The sequence continues at coordinate 57,370,607 of NC_048220.1, read as the reverse complement.
ATATTACACATTAGTATCCCCATTTTTTTCTTAAATTAATAGACTTTATTTTTTTAGAGCACTTTGTTTTACAGAATAATAGAATGGGGACAGTTTCCATCCCCCCCACCCACAGGTGCCCCTGATATTAATTAACATCTGTATGCATGAGCTACATTTGCTACAATGGATGAGATCAATATTGTTTAGGTAGTAATACTTAAACTCCATAATTTACAGCAGGGTTTATAATTTGTGTTGTACAGGTGACCCTTCAGCGACATGGGTTTGAACTGCATTGGTCCACTCACATGCAGATTTTTTATAATACAGTCCTGTAAAGGTATTTTTTCCTTCTTTAAGATTTTCTAAGTAACATTTTCTTTCCTCTAGCTTATCTTATTGTAAGACTACAGTATATAATACATAAAAAATACAAAACATGTGTTAGGCGACAGTTTATGTTATTGGTAAGATTCCCAGTCAACAATGAGTATTAGGAATTAAGTTTTTGGGGAGTTAAAAGTTAGCATACCCATTCTTACATGGTGAAACACAGAACACATTCATTTTCATTCATCAGACTTTTTGAGTACGTACTATGTACTAGGCATTGGAGACACTGCTGTGAGAAAGGAAAACAATGTGTCTGGTCTCTTGGAAAGAGCTGATGGTGCACAATGATTATAATTTCACACAGCTGTAGAATCAATGAAGAAAATAAGATAGGTAATGAGATTGTGACTAGAGGGCAGCATATCTTTGGATATGGTAGTCAGGGAACAAGACCTTGCAAAAACTTAGGGGGAGAACACAGCAGATGAGATGGAAAGGGTCAACAGGAGACTAGATCACACAGAACTTTGTAGGCTACAGTAAGAAGTTGAGCATTTATTCCGATTATAACAAAAAGCCAATGGAAGGTTATATGAAGGAAAATGACTGCTTAAATAGTACACAGCACTTCCTCTAAGACGGCATCTGATTATCTCAACCTCCTGGGATTCATAACTTGTGTAATCCCCTCCCCTTAAGTACAGGGAGGGCTTTGATTTGCTTCTAATCAACAGAATACAGCAAAGGTGACATATGTCACTTCAGTGAGTAAGCTATATAAGATTATAATATCCACCTTGCTAACAGTCTTTCCTTGCTGGCTTTTATGACACTAGCAACCATGTTGGAGAAGCCCATGCAGCAGGGAACCAAGAAGATCTCTGACAATCATTTTAAAGCCACGGGAAGCCTCTGACCAACAGCCAGTGCATTAGATGGATCCTCTAAAGACAGAGAAACAGTAAGATGTTCATACATATAGGAAGAGACTTCTTGTAAGGAATTGGCCGACATGATTATGAAGGTTGGTAAGTCCAAAATCTGCTGGGTGGACCAGCAGGCTGGGAATCTAGGAAGAGTCAATGAAATCTCTTGGCAGATTTCCCTCTTGTTCTGGAGAGATCAGTCTTTCATCCTGTTCAGGCTTTCAACTGACTGACTGAGGTCCTCCCTTATTTGGAGGGCATTCTGCTTTACCCAAAGTCCACTGATATAAATGTTAATCTCATCCAAAAACTTCCTCACAGAAACATCCAGAATGTTCGACCACATATCTAGTCACTTTTAGCCCATCCAAGTTAACACATGAAGTTAACCATCACAGCCCCCAAGAAACTGAGGCCCTCCGTCCAACAGGCTACAAGGTACTGAACTGTGCCAGCATCGACAAGATCTTAAAAACAGATCCTTCACCCCGAGATGAGATTGCAGCTCTGGACAAAAC